>NW_027508810.1:602500-1032500 GCF_051911475.1 Siphateles boraxobius | reverse complement strand
TTTTGTTTTCTGTTTGATCACGTTTTTCTAAATAAATTGCATTTGGGTTCTCAACAAGCTTGCCTTCAGTGGACTACTTTACAGAATACTAGACCCACCATGAACCCAGCCGTTTGTCTGTTCTGCCTCTGTCAAGGTTACCAGGCCATTGAAAATTATGTTGAGGACTTTTGTAAACTTTGTTATATGGTGGACTTTAATTACGTGGCTTTAAAATACATTTTTCGTAATGGATTTACTGGACCTGTTCGATTTAAGCTACCTGGTGGAAAATTAATTGGTCCTTGGCCCAATACATCGACCATGCCCTTCTGCTTAGTGGTTCAAGTTTCATGGTGGGGGAGACAGAGGGCTATGATTTGTCTGAGTCTCTTCACGTCATGCCTGCCAAGTCTGAGTCTCTTCAAATCATGTCTGCCTAATCTGAGTCTCTTCACATCATGCCTGCCGAGCCTGAGCCTCTTCTTCACGTCATGTCTGCCGAGCCTGAGCCTCTTCACGTCAGTCCTGCCGAGACTGAGCTTCTTCACGTCAGTCCTGCCGAGCCTGAGCTTCTTCACATCAGTCCTGGCGAGCCTGAGCCTCTTCACATCAGTCCTGCCGAGCCTGAGCCTCTTCACATCAGTCCTGCCGAGCCTGAGCTTCTTCACGTCAGTCCTGCCGAGCCTGAGCCTCTTCATGTCAGTCCTGCCAAGCCGGAGCCTCTTCACGTCAGTCCTGCCGAGCCTGAGCTTCTTCACGTCAGTCCTGCCGAGACTGAGCTTCTTCACATCACTACTGCCGAGCCTGAGCTTCTACACGTCAGTATTGGTGAGCCTGAGCTTCTTCACATCATGCCTGCCAAGCCAGAGACTGTTCACGTCATGCCAGCCATGTGTCTTCGGACAAGATGGCCGCCGCGCCTGAGTCAGCACTCCTGACTTCTGTCGGAAGATACAGCACTCCTCATAGTCACCACGGCTATTTTGAGTGTGAGGGCAGCACACACATCAGCTCCAGCCTGGGAGCCCCCGGCCAAGATGGCTGCCACCACACCAGAGTTGTGTGCCAAGATGGCCACCGCCGGTCCAGAGTCTCGTCCAAACATGGCCCATTGCAATGCCGGCTCCGCCCTTGCTCCCTGCACTGCCGACACCACCCTTACTCATTGCAATGCCAGCTCCGCCCTGGCCCATTGCAATGGCGGCTCCACCCTGGCTTCCTGCACTGCACGATTGCCCAGGTCCTCCCACGCTCCACGGCACGCCATTCCTCCCCTGGGACATCCTCTGCTCCACCACCATCCTGTACTTTTGCTTTATTGTTTTGTCTGTGCGTCGTGAGCCACCCATGGCTCTGTCTGTCACGTCTTGTTTTGGTTTTGTTTCATGTCAGTCATGTTTCATGTCTTTGTCATGTGATTCCCTGCTAGTCATGTGATCCTGCCATGTTTTCCCTTGTCTGATGTGTCATATTGTCATTGGTTCATTGTTTCATTGTTCACAGGTGTCCCTTGTCTAGTCATTAGTCCTTGTGTATTTAAGCCCTCATGTTTGCCATGTGTCTTTGTCAAGTATTGTTTCCTGTAACCACTGTTTGGTAAGCGTCACGGCCATGTCCATGTTCATGTTCATGTTTTTGAGTTCATGCCATGCCACGCTATGCTTTTGTTTTCTGTTTGATCACGTTTTTGTAAATAAACTGCACTTGGGTTCTCAACAAGCTTGCCTTCAGTGGACTACTTTACAGAGAGATTATAATAAGTGTGTCCCAAAGCATAGTATGTTGAAAGGAGTGTGTCAAATGTCCCCATATGGTTTACTATTTCTGGTAGATTTTCGAAGTGTGGATTTTCGAAGTATTGCCCACAACCCATTTGGAGGTGAAACTACAAAAGTGTAAAAACTACAAACAATGGCAGATATGCGAAACCAACGGTGAGAGGTTTAGATAAAGTGACTAATCAAAGTTTAACCTGATAAAAAATATATATTTATTTAATGTTATACGTGTTATATTTCATCTGCAATAACAATTTGGTATTTTATAAAGATCCGTTTGGCCATTAACTTTAAAATGCATCATTATACATGAATATGAGGAGAGTCTCCGCATGAAAGACCCGCGACTGCAGATCAATGAAGAAACATTTCTGCATTTTTCTCTGATACGACGACACCACTGTCATCGGTCTCTTTCGGAACGGTGACGAGTCTGCTTACAGACTGGAGGTTGAACAGCTGGCTGTCTGGTGCAGTTACAACAACCTTGAGCTGAACACGCTCAAAACAGTGGAGATGATCTTGGACTTCAGGAGGAACAGCCCAGCACTCCCCCCACTCACCATCATGAACAGCACTGTGGAAGCAGTGGAGTCATTCAGGTTCCTGGGCACTACCATCTCTCAGGATCTGAAGTGGGACAATCACATTGACTCCATTGTAAAAAAAGCCCAGCAGAGACTGTACTTCCTTCGCCAGCTGAGGAAGTTCAACTTGCCACAGGAGCTGCTGATTCAGTTCTACTCAGCCGTCATCGAGTCTGTCTTATGCACATCCATCAGTGTCTGGTTTGGTTCAGCTACCAAATCAGACATCAGGAGACTACAACGGACAGTCCGGACTGCGGAGAGGATCATTGGTGCCCCCCTGCCATCCCTCCAGGACCTGTACTCTTCCAGAGTGAGGAAGAGAGCAGGTAAAATCATCACAGACTCCACTCACCCTGGTCACCACCTGTTTGAACGGTTACCGTCAAGACGGAGACTTAGATCACTGGCCACAAGAACATCTCGGCACAGGAACAGTTTCTTCCCACAGGCCATTTCCCTTCTGAACAGTTAACACACCTCCCAAGGCATATGCCTCTAAGTGCAATACTCCCACTGTTTAGTGCAATATCCTACAACTCAGGTGATACTTATACGTATATTTAGATTTATTTATTATAATATTCAAAACACTGTAAATATGTTCATAATCTGTAAATCTGGAAATGTCTATTCTGACTAAACCTAACTGTGATACTTTTTATTCTCATATATTTATATTTGTATTCTTTATTCTTATAATTTGTAGTATTATGTTTCATGTTTCTTGTTGTATTTGTATAGTCCACTGGAAGCCTCAGCACCAAAACAAATTCCTTGTGTGTGCAAGCACACTTGGCAATAAAGCTCTTTCTGATTCTGATTCTGATTCTGAAATGAAATGAAATGTGGAAGATTTTAACGGTGAAAAGATGATTGACAAGCCAGTTTATGGTGACAGGATGCGACAGAGAGCAACCGTTAAAGACGATATGTTATGACGTGATAGTCTGTCCCAAAGCTTGCCTACTCTTCTGCTACACACTCTAAAGTATCTACTTTTTCTTCACAAAAATAGTACATACTTTTATGAGGTAGTATAAGCAAATTGAGATGCAGCATTGGTGTTTTTTCTTGATCCAAGATTGATCCTGTTACGCTCAATCAAGCACATAATACATAACAGCCCATAATGCAATTGCATAATGTTAACAGATAAGTCATTAGACTGAAAGAAAAAATTGTGACATCAGATCAAAAAATTGGGAAAAAGCTTGAATTACAAAATATGTGTAGACACTTGCTGGACTAAGAGAAGAAACAGATACAAGCAGCGAAAAAGAAGCAGAAATAAGCGATATCATATGTAAGCAGATGCATCTGTAAAATGACGTGCACATTAACATTAAACTACATATAAATCAAAACTGCCTTATGTTACTGAATGAAATGTCGACTCAGGACGAGGTACAGGACTGAAGTTTTGAGGGGGTTGATGGACTCGATCTAATCCATCTGTGTATTGATCATCGTTCTGAACCCCATCCAGATGTGGTCTTTAACAAAAACGCGATTTTCTCAGCTGTTTGCTCAAAATGTTGCTTTTTTTATTAAACTTACCCAAATTCAAGTGTTGATAAACAAATGCGTGAAGCTAGATGAAACGGGTTGTTTTGTTTGAAAGCAGAGACACTGTTTTTTCTTTTGCTATAACATTGCATGTTCAGATATTCATACAACAAAATATCATGGGGGCAATGAAACTTTTGAAAAAATATAAAAAAAATGCTTGCGCTGGCTGGCAACATTTAAAAAAAAAACTTTGGTAGGGAAAGAGTTAACACCGGACCTAAAGATACAAAACAAACAAACAAAAAATGGCTTTTTTGACATAAATTTTGCAACGTAAATGGAAGCTTTAGCATAAGTTCTGCTGGGAAGACTCAATTGCTACATCACTTATTACCTTCTCATCTATCCAATCGTGTTCGAATACTTGTGGTATAAAAGATCGGTACTTACACATGTCTGAGTTCGCAGATGCTGACCCTTCCATTCATAATCTCGTTCAGTTGCCAACTAACATGTTTCAGGACATGCACATTTTACGATTATCAAGTTCTGACCGTGAATTCGTCCTGCCATCTCTCCTGCTGCACGTCGCAGTTCCCGCATTCAGTGCTGCATCTCTCCATGGGCACAGTGCTCTTCGGAGAGTTTGATCCTCAACATCGTCAGCTCAGCCAAAATAAACCGGCAGGAAGAGAACATCCTGGTTGCGTATGCAACCCGGGGAACGGAGGACGTAGTCGACGGTCGACTGAAATGGGATCTCGCAAGAGAGCCTGTCTTCTTCGAGTACTATTGAACGAGCCAATGTAATTGGCGTGCGTGATTCGCATCACACACTCCGCCCCCACGGCGCGGGTATAAATACGGAAGTGGATGCACGCACTAGTTGCTTTTTCGCTGAGGAGCCGAGAGTAACCCGGGGTCAGCGGTGGTCCAGCGGTAGTGGCAAGGGGACTACGTCCTCCGTTCCCTCCTTCAGGGAACGGTGGGTTGCATACGCAACCAGGACGTTCCCTTTCAGTCGATAACGTCAGACGTAGTCGACGGTCGACTGAAATGGGATCCCCCTTTGAACACGCCACTAACGCTGCCACCTTCCAGTGCCTAAACAAAAAGCCTCCTGATGCCCCCGCAAACTTAAGGCGGGGAAGGACAGGGCTTAGGCCAGGGAAGTCACTGCTGTTCCTACAGGACCACTGGGAAAGCGTTCCCCGTACATTGGAAGGAAGGGACGCTGCGGAAGCCACATCCAACCCAGAGGGAGGTAACGTGGAGAATACACATTTGAACTGGGCGGAAACCGGGCAGTCTAACATATGGAATGACACTGGGGTGGCTCCAGCCTAAGACGGGGGAGACACACCGGACAGTGACGGCAGAGAGACTCTGCCGAGGGAAGACACGGGCTCGCCGCAGGGAGCCGTATCGTGGAAGAATACACATATGGGGTCGCCGTAGGGACCGCAACATATGGACCCAGCCTACCACAGGTTCCACACTGCTTACGAGTGGTAGGCCTAACACCAGACGTTCCGCACGTCCGACGTCGGAGGGGTGTGGAGGAACTCAACAGGGTTCAATTTTAAGGGAACTCAACTGGAGTAGAAGGCGCACCTATCCAGTCCATAGGAGGGGAATGGCGCAGCAAGCCGACACTTGAACCGGGCTCATGGTGAAACTGGCTTCATGAGAAGGGAGCCCATGGGAAGCAGCGGTTCAACTAGGTGTCGTCCAGCCACCAACTCTAGAATCTGTTTAGCAAAGCATATCGTCAACGCCCAGGTGGAGCACTTTACACTCATCATAGAGGAGCTCAACACCTAAGTGGACATGTTGCATCTCGGATTTTTACCGACATGAAGCAAGCACTAAGTGCAACTTTGCATGGAAACAGCCTTCCCTCTCTGCTGAATTCGAACAGATATTTGTAGAGCTGGTCTGAGGTCTATGGCTTGCATTCTGTACACATCCAAGCGAACGGACAGAGAAGTCAGGGCTGGATCTGCCTCCTCCAGGGCAGCCCTTGCAGGCTCACCACCTGCTCCTATTACGGGAGAGGTAGGAACCTTGGGCACAATCCGAGCCGGGGTCTCAGCTTGTGAGAGTTAGCCGGCCCAGACTCCAGGCACAATACGTTGACCGAAAGCGAGCAAGTCCCTACCCTCTAGTAGAGACCACGCGAGCAGGAGAACAGGTATAACAGAATTTTTAACTCACTGCCTGCAGTGGCTCAGGGGCGGTCTCTGCAGTGCAGTCGCACCAGGGACAAGGCCCAGGAGGATAAAGAGGGACACAAGGATTTACAAGACCTTGCTCCTCAGGAACCTGACGATCAGAACGTGCTTCTGCACACTTCTGCAACACGATGAGCGTCGTTTAAACACCGAGGCAACATCATTTTGAGGGTGAAGGAAAACAGCCTACTGCAACCCATTTTGCAGGAAAGAGAGCACTGAAGTGATCGAAAGCTTTCAGGATCTCCTCTGGAGAGAAGACGCACTCAACGACTAGGTTCCACTTCTAAAAGCCTAAGCACGCTACCCATTTCTAGGGGGTGCTCGCAGAAGTGATGGTAACTATCACATGCCCTGTGATAGCCACCTGAACCTCCGCGTTCAGATGTAAGACCGCCCGGAATCTCCGGGGGAAGAACGCGGGTGCCCTCGTGCCCCGTCCCTGAAAGAGTTTTCAGGGGAAGTCAGGAAGGCTGTCGATGGGAACCAGGTCTAGTTGGGCCAATAAGGGGCAACTATGAAGACCTGTTCCTCTCCTGACTTAGCACGTAGGTGCTAAGGGGTCGCCGTAGGGACCGCAACATATGGACCCAGCCTACCACAGGTTCCACACTGCTTACGAGTGGTAGGCCTAACACCAGACGTTCCGCACGTCCGACGTCGGAGGGGTGTGGAGGAACTCAACAGGGTTCAATTTTAAGGGAACTCAACTGGAGTAGAAGGCGCACCTATCCAGTCCATAGGAGGGGAATGGCGCAGCAAGCCGACACTTGAACCGGGCTCATGGTGAAACTGGCTTCATGAGAAGGGAGCCCATGGGAAGCAGCGGTTCAACTAGGTGTCGTCCAGCCACCAACTCTAGAATCTGTTTAGCAAAGCATATCGTCAACGCCCAGGTGGAGCACTTTACACTCATCATAGAGGAGCTCAACACCTAAGTGGACATGTTGCATCTCGGATTTTTACCGACATGAAGCAATCACTAAGTGCAACTTTGCATGGAAACAGCCTTCCCTCTCTGCTGAATTCGAACAGATATTTGTAGAGCTGGTCTGAGGTCTATGGCTTGCATTCTGTACACGTCCAAGCGAACGGACAGAGAAGTCAGGGCTGGATCTGCCTCCTCCAGGGCAGCCCTTGCAGGCTCACCACCTGCTCCTATTACGGGAGAGGTAGGAACCTTGGGCACAATCCGAGCCGGGGTCTCAGCTTGTGAGAGTTAGCCGGCCCAGACTCCAGGCACAATACGTTGACCGAAAGCGAGCAAGTCCCTACCCTCTAGTAGAGACCACGCGAGCAGGAGAACAGGTATAACAGAATTTTTAACTCACTGCCTGCAGTGGCTCAGGGGCGGTCTCTGCAGTGCAGTCGCACCAGGGACAAGGCCCAGGAGGATAAAGAGGGACACAAGGATTTACAAGACCTTGCTCCTCAGGAACCTGACGATCAGAACGTGCTTCTGCACACTTCTGCAACACGATGAGCGTCGTTTAAACACCGAGGCAACATCATTTTGAGGGTGAAGGAAAACAGCCTACTGCAACCCATTTTGCAGGAAAGAGAGCACTGAAGTGATCGAAAGCTTTCAGGATCTCCTCTGGAGAGAAGACGCACTCAACGACTAGGTTCCACTTCTAAAGGCGTAAGCACGCTACCCATTTCTAGGGGGTGCTCGCAGAAGTGATGGTAACTATCACATGCCCTGTGATAGCCACCTGAACCTCCGCGTTCAGATGTAAGACCGCCCGGAATCTCCGGGGGAAGAACGCGGGTGCCCTCGTGCCCCGTCCCTGAAAGAGTTTTCAGGGGAAGTCAGGAAGGCTGTCGATGGGAACCAGGTCTAGTTGGGCCAATAAGGGGCAACTATGAAGACCTGTTCCTCTCCTGACTTAGCACGTAGGTGCAAGCGACGGGCGCAAAAAGATAGGAGCGTTGCTCAACACAACATGTGAAGATCACTGGGCTTCAGGAACATCTTCTGCTCAGCACTTGAGTGTGACAAGTTCACTGAGCTTCAGGAGCATTCCTGCTCAACACCTGAGTGTGATAAACTCACTGAGCTTCAGGAGCATTTCTGCTCAACACTTGAGTGCGAAGAACTTCACTGAGCACCAGGAGCATTTCTGCTCAGCACTTGAGTGTGACAAGTTCACTGAGCTTCAGGAGCATTCCTGCTCAACACCTGAGTGTGATAAACTCACTGAGCTTCAGGAGCATTTCTGCTCAACACTTGAGTGCGAAGAACTTCACTGAGCACCAGGAGCATTTCTGCTCAGCACTGCGTGTAACGAATTCACTGAGCTACAGGAGCATTTCTGCTCAACACCTGAGTGTGACGAACTCACTGAGCTACAGGAGCATTGCTGCTCAACACCTGAGTGCGATGAACTTCACTGAGTTTCAGGAGCAATTCTGCTCAACATGAAGAGTGATGATTTCACTGACTTGAGCAGGCGCAAGGCGACCATGAGTCGCAGTCACTTTTAGAAGGCTCACTGGGGTTAAACGCATTTCTGCGGGCCCCTGGGGCAGCTGAGACCCAGTGTTTGTACAAGGGTAGTCCGCTCGGTTTACACAAACACTGGCGGGAAGATGAAACCGGGGGGGCAACTGAGCGGCCCCAGAGTGGTCATGACCCAGCTGGACCTAGGGGATGGAGTCTCCACCTGCCCTGGCTATAACTGTCGTGAGGCTCGATGGCGGCACGATTGAGTAAAGCGGGAAGAGTGGAACAAAGCGTCCTCAGAAGCTTCTGACTCCAAGGAGGAGGTGACGGGTGAGTTGTGACATGCAAGGGAAGCTTGCGCAACGGTCGCAATGTCCAACAACTCGAGGCACGAATGCCCGTGTAGTCGAGGGTCGCCCAGGCCCCCGTTAAAACACGCCCTTTGTACATGGCCCCTCTGTTGAATAGGTTTGGCAGCAGACCGGGATGAACTATAGTCACACAGGGTGAGCTGCTCTGCCACGGTCACCTCGGGACTCGATCATGAAGCTAGCGCTGAAGCGGTCACATATGGAGGAAGCTAATGGCTGCAACTACCATATACCCCAGGAGCCTCTGAAAGTTCTTCCAGTGGGACCCTTTCTCACTTCAAACACCAGCTGAACACATTCTCATTGGAGAAACGTGTTAGACCGAGTCCATCTCCAAAACTGAAAAAGAGATACTAAGCCCGTGGGCGAGATTACTCTCTTCCAGTTGACCTGAAGACCCAACGGGCTCTGGAGCACTCGAAGGGAAGGACACTGTACTGATACTCCACCCTTACACGCAACCCACAGGATGGCCTGCGGTGCGGAAGGTAGAGATCTGTTTTTAAGCACATGTCTTTCAGGTCGGAGCTGCAGACCAATCTTGGGCCAAGATGGTCACGACCCACCACCTAGTAGCACGAAGAACGAGTTTGCAACTGGCCTTCGTACCGGCTGGAGGAGCGGCTATATCAAATCCTTCGCCAGCAGGATAAGATAAGCACGCACAAGTCAGGAGCACTGCTCAAAACTGGGTGTGATGAATATCACTGAATTTTCAGGAGCACGTCTGCTCAACACCTAATGTGATGACTATCACTGACTTGAGCGGGGTAGCCCGAGCCTGAGGTGGGGCAGCAAAGTAGAGAGAGTGGTGTTAGTGTGCTGTGCAACACTTACCTGTCTCCACAAGCGGCAGGGGGCGCGTGAGAAGGCGGATGACCGGGTCCTCGAACGCACCAAGCTGCCTGCAGGCGACCAAGGGGGAGCTGAGGGGTGTAAGGCTATACAGGGTCACACCCGCCAGACTGGCCCTCTTGGGACCCAGGAACAGATGAAATTGCTCTCTCTTTGAAGTGTGGGTACCGCTTGCTCCGCCTTTTTTTTTTTTAGGGAGCCAGCGGCGGAACAGACACACACACAAACAAAGGCTCCACCCGGCCCTCACCCGGGGGGTGGGAATGATCGTGCCACTCCCAGAGCATCTCATCCATTCCTGGGCGCCCCGCTCCGGAATTCTCTCGCTGTCGCTTGCCACCTGGCTTGGCAGCGCCTGGAGCGGGCTGGGCATCTCTACTGCGGTCGGCTCCATGCTGAGGCCTGGGTGGAGGCTGCTGCGGAGGGCCAGCAGGAGCGGCGGCCGGGGAACGCCCACGGCGACGAGTAGGCGGAGGAGCTGCCACATGCGGCGGGTGGAGGCAGCAGCTGGCCACCGGGGCAGGATGTGCCGGATGACCTCCGTCTGCGCTTGAGCGGCAGAGAACTGTTGGATGCAGTTCTCCACCGCGTCGCCGACCAGCCCAACCTGGGAAATTGGGGAGACCAGGAACTGAACCTTGTCCGCATCCACCATACCAACCAGGCTGATTCAACAAAGGCGCTACTGGACCACCAAGGTGGACATCGCCAGACCGCACGCTACGCTACGACACCCGTACCCCGGAGGGTGAGGTCGGATGCAGTGCGGTGCTCACCTATGAGCGCACAGTCTGGATTACCCTCGTGCATGCCATGGGTGCCCTAGCCTGCAGCAACGCCATGGCACGCAAGAGGAAGCGGCTTGCCCACAGGCTTTGTAAGCTCGGAACGGACGAAAACTCACAGGCCTTAGGGGGGAGACGAGGATCCCCCCAAAAGGCAGCGGCCGCCGGACACAGGTGCAATGGAGGGACACCTCGCAACCCTTCACCGTTCCTCTATCAAGGGTAATGAGGGGGTAAAGCTATTCAGGCAGTTTCTGGCAGAGAAAGATGCTGTTCACCACCTGATAAGCTCTCCATGCATTTCGGGAAAGAAAGGCACTGGGGCGGCGAGCTGAGAACCAGCGCGGCCCGCCCCAAGATACCAAACTCCAGATTCCAACCGAGACTGAACGGGACACGGTGGAGGTTCCACTCGAGCCCGGCAGCCTCGGCGGCCCGATTCAGCATAGCTGATAATTCTGGATCCGGCTCGGGCAACATTGAACTCCCGGAGGGAGACAATGCAGCCGAGTCATCATCTCTAGAAGTCAGCTCACCCTCCGATGCTGCAATCGGCGTCCTGTCCTCCAGGGGAGCCCCGAGTGAAACCGCTGGCCCACCCATTACAGATGGACCAGCAGACAACACAGGAGGCTCCAGTGGTTGCAGTGGAAGGGAGGAGTGAGGAGCCCACAGGGAATGGTTACCGGGCGGGACATCCAACACTATCC
This sequence comes from Siphateles boraxobius, assembly GCF_051911475.1. NCBI lineage: Eukaryota > Metazoa > Chordata > Actinopteri > Cypriniformes > Leuciscidae > Siphateles > Siphateles boraxobius. The sequence goes on along the minus strand of NW_027508810.1, from coordinate 1,021,240 downwards.
TCTGGTCACCCATTCCACACAGCACCCGAGGGTGGGGCATGGCAATGGGGACTCGCTCTCCGCGAACGAAGGCGAGTCTCGCCCTCAACACTGCGACAGTCATGTTCCCACAGTGAAAACATAAGCTGTCCACAAAAGCTGTCTCAGCGTGCTGTAAGCCCAAACACGTGACACAACAGTTGTGACCATCAGAGAGAGACAGGGAACGACCGCACCCAGAAACGCACGGGCGGAATGACATCTTGAAAAAGACGCAAACGCACCCGTGTTGCTCTTTCAGAAAATAGGACCGTCACCAGTGCCGGAGCACACAGGGGAATGACCGCGGCAACACTGAACAGAGAACTGAAACAGTGAAGCACTCACTTTTCCGCCCTCTAACCAGCCATCAACACACACAAACATTTAGAAATTTGTTGCTGTTAAAACAGCAGTTGAGAGCTCAAAGCTCGCGATCACCGCTGCACTCGCGCTGTAGAACACCAGCACTGGGAGAGTCCTGAAGAACACCGACACACTCGCTCGTTGTAGACAACAGCACTCTCAGAGACATCAAACGATCGGCTCCGAAGCGAAAGGCAACTAGTGCGTGCTGCATCCACTTCCGTATTTATACCGGCGCCGCGGGGGCGGAGTGTGTGATGCGAATCACGCACGCCAATTACATTGGCTCGTTCAATAGTACTCGAAGAAGACAGGCTCTCTAGCGAGATCCCATTGCAAATCATCCTCAACTTGACCAGCAAAAAGAACCTCGCTGTCTGCACGGGTTCCATTTTGTTCTGCAGATCACCGATCCCACCGAGATGAATCAAAAACGAGAGGCGAAGTTTAAGCTCCACTTCCAAGGCTTTCGAATAATTTTTTCAAGTGTTGGTAGGTGCTTTCCCCAGCCACTGTTAATATGTCCCCTCTACCATGATTAAACTTCATTCAAGTAAGTATGTAACTTGGCTACTCTGCTGCTTCCTACACCAGCGGCAGGGTTCAATTTGGTGACTACAGTGACGTGGCATGTTCATAATAATCTAATAATATCAGCATCGTCGATACCACGCTCACATGGGCAGTTTGCAAGATACCCACTAACAACTGTGTAACTGTATAGAAATAAAGTTGGTCATTTGGCTGTTATGCATATACTGTAGTAGATATCTCTACAATGGCAGTAAATGACATATTTACATAAGTGTTGTAATTTCACAAACAACTGTTTTACACCATATTTACTTAAAATTCATATTATAAAGTCCTTTAATACTTAAAATTAGTTCTACAATATTAGAAAATGTGTACAATCGCTGTAACTCACAACCTTTACTGGTGACTACTTTAATCCACAGATATGTGTGATAGAAATATTTTATGTGATGAGTATTTCCACATTAAATGTACAGAGAAATGCAGACTAAGAATGCTCCAGTCAAAAGCCACATATACTTAGCCAAAGATTGCTTAACTCAGTAGAACTAACAGTCATATTAGTTATACACAAAACAATCACCGGAACTAATCACAGTGAAGAAGTCTCGAGTGACATTGTTTTTACTCAACCGTATGATTTACATGTTCAGGTATCTTTCTATTCAAGAGTCTCAATTGGTTGTTGTGGCCAGTGATCTTCTAGCCATGAATACAACTATTTCTAGAAAGAGCAACTTGGGAGCCATGTCAGGCATATTCTGCACTCAAAAGACAACAGATCATCAAGTATCATTGAGGTATTGATAGTACAGGTGCTGGTCATATAATTAGAATATCATCAAAAAGTTTCAAAATTTTGATTTATTCAAAAAGTGAAATTTTATAAATTAAGGCGTGGCTCCCTAACCTTAAAAGCTTATATTTCTGCAGTCTTTGTTTATAATGTCTCACTTTTCTTTTCAGATTCCTCTTTTCTCATCCTGATCATGGCCGTGTGTTTCTTCCTCGTCTACAATTACAAAAATCGTAACTAAATATTCCTCTCTATCATAGTTTGCTCGCATGCATTCAAATTCACACAAGTATTTTAATCCTAATTATCCAAGTCTTTTCACCACACTTTCTCTTCAGAATTGTCATTTTGAGGATGAATAAAGCATATAGTTTTTGTCTGTCCCTTTGGATGCGGTCAGGCTGCTGCTCCCGGCACAGGGGTCGGAGATTCAACAGCTCGTTTTGCAGCATCGATTACATCTCACTGACAAATTTCAAAACTTTAGCTTTATATTCAACTGGAGTCAGAAAAAGATGGAGAGACTCAAGAAGTGTCAACATGTAGACAACATTCCGAATGGTTAGTTGATGAATTATGTAGCTTATGGGTAGTTATCTTCTTGTCACTGATTAGCTTATTCTGTCTCGATATTCTATAAATCATGTTCCGTGGGCAGGATTTATGTAAATTTATGGTTTGTGATGCAACTAACCCGGCCGGGAGTAATGCTATGTTGTAGTAGTCCTTAAAAAGCAATATCTTAAACGAAATTCTCCCATTGCTTGAACTTTGAGAGTTGTAACTTTGCAGATGTTGTTTATGCTTAAACAACAACATTACACACTAAGTAAATTACAAAAGCGACATCCATTCAACCACCTTTTTTATTACTTCCCGTCCACAATGGTCTCTTCTTTTCCTATTGTCATATTCAGATTGTAGCCGTGTTTTTTACAGCGTTCATGGCTCATTCATCCAGGGGAATTTACTTCAGGAGCTAAACACTCCGATCTTCCCCATGGTCTTTTTCTGATTAACGCTTCTCACATAATTTCTTCACTCTCTTTCTTAAGAACTCTAAGAATGACTCTCAAGGCTCTGGTATCACATTAACAATTTCTATAATTAGTAATAAATTCTGTCCCTTCTAATCTATGATTAAATTTCTAAAAACTCCCCTCTATTTAGCCTAACTAACGGAGCACCTCTCTCTAAAGCCTGGTTCAGGACTCATCTAGTTTTTGTCCACAAAAGCTGCAGTCTATCTCCCTCCCAGTATTCTGGTCATTCATTCAGGATCAGGGCAGCCACTACAGCTGCTGAACGTGGCATTTCTACTTAAGCTATCAAGATACTGGGCAGATGACCTTCCTCTGCATTTGACTCATATATAAGACCCGATTCAAAAATCATCCTCGAAGCTCAGCAAGCTCTCCAGTAACGGTTCAGGGGTATACTTTTCTTACCGTTCTTTGGGGGTGGGCTCTGTCCCGGTGGAATTATCTTCCACCTATTTTTGGGGGTTGGCATGCCTTCGTCTTCAAGCAGGAAATGAAGACACCGGGCCCTCGGATTGTGAGCTATGGACAGGGCCTACGCCAAAGAACTTTATATTGCTTGCTGGGCTGTCAATAAATGTATAATTGTTACAGTATTTATTCTCCCGAGTCTTTCTGGTCGAAATGGAAGCTTTAGCATAAGTTCTGCCGGGAAGACTCAATTGCTACATCACTTATTACCTTCTCATCTATCCAATCGTGTTCTAATACTCGTGGTATAAAAGACTGGTACTTACTGTACACGTCTGAGTTTGCAGATGCTGACGCTTCCATTCAGCTCCATCCTCCCCACCACCAACACCAAGACGCCCCCCCCCCCTCCCCCCCCACCCTCCCCCGACAACCACCACCACCACCACCACCACCAAGACGGTTCCTCCCCCTCCATCCTCCCCACCACCACCAGGATGGCCCCTTCCTATACCTCCCAGGGGGTCGGCTGTGCCCCTGCCTTTGTCTTCAGGCAGGAAATGCAGCGTCCGGACCCTCGGATTGCGAGCTATGGACTAAGCCAAAGAACTTTATATTGCTTGCTGGGCTGTCAATAAATGTATAATTGTTACAGTATTTATTCTCCCGAGTCTTTCTGGTAGAACTTACAGAACATCCAAAACAATGCTGTATGCTGGGCTAAATGCATTTGTTGTTTGTGTGGCCAGCTGAGAACTCACAAAGAGCTGAGAAAATTAGTAAAGGAGTCAAAACAGCAGCAGGATTCCGTACGTTGCTCAGAAAACGAAGATCTGCGTACCGAACTGTGATGGGCAACGTGGCATCTACGACAAGAAGAACCATGTATGGTATGCTTGAGTATTCTGTCCTTTTCAGTATCTCATCTTGTAACATTCCCTCCTGTTTTTGGTTCGTATAGGTGTCGTATAGGTGTCTTTGGTCCGTGATGTGTTCATATTTCAGAGCAATCGCTCTAAACTTCGTTGTAATCAAATCAAACCTGCTAACTGTGAAGAGACCCTTAAATGAGAAAAAAGCCCTCGTAATAACACACAGCTCTGTAGAAATAAGCACTTTCTCAAAGTGCTCTTCAAAAGATAAAGTTATTAAAGTGTAGTGTTATTAAAGGTATACATCTTTGCTCATAACCTGTCTCTGTCCCTTTAAGTTCAAGATGGTACCAAAAGAAATGTGGATGGATGGATGAATGGATAGATAGATAGATAGATAGATAGATAGATAGATAGATAGATAGATAGATAGATAGATAGATAGATAGATAGATAGATAGATAGATAGATAGATAGATTACAGTTAATTAATGGAGATTTTCTCCTCTTGGTAGAGTAATTTATTCAAAATTTAAAAATCATATCATCTCAAAACCCTGGAGGGGAGTTCGGAGTGATTACAGGATGTTTTTATCTAGAAGGTAAAAAGAATGGTCCACTCACATAGTCTCTCAAAGATATGAGTGAAAGAGAGGCTTTGCAGTTTATACATGTTGACATCTCCACTGCCTCCATTGCTGTTTTCATCTGTCCCAACTGCACACATTGCCACAGGCTTCAGAAAAAAAGCTGTATTTCCTTTGGAAGACAGAGAGTGGACAGGTCCAACTTTGGCCACCATTAAATTTATACCACAAAACATGCCACAGTCTCTCAATATGATAGCAGGAAGTAAATGTTATTGGTTAGAGCACCACAAGGGGTATGAGCCATGAGCTGTTATCATTTTGGCCTTGAGCAGGGCACTTAACCCCAGGTTGCTCAAGGGTTGTCGCTGTAAATGTACTATAAGTCACTTTGAGTGAAGCTTCTGCTAAATGACTACTACCAACAATTGACTAAATACGTGCAAAATGTAAGAAACTCTCCATACGTTCCGGCTTTTTGACCAAAAAATAAAAATAAAATGAAAAATATTCCCCCTGTAGCAACCTGAAATTAAGTAGCTTACCCGAGAGAGGTATTATGATAGTTTGCATAATAATGTAGGGTATGAGCGCAGAATCATGAAGTCAGTATTCCTTAACACAATAAACACATGTTAACAAGGGTTTCTAAAGCCCCAACCTATGACTCTTTCAATTCTAAATCTTCCGTTAGCACCAGCCAGTCTGGAGGGTAGGTTAGTTTGTGACACCTTTACAGCGTAATGAGTGTGCTTCCACAGAAAGGGGCGTTTAGTTTCACTTTAAAAGATTGCGACATGGCTCAGCTCTCTCTCTTCTTCGTGCTACTCTCCCTGTGTATGTCCTGCGACCTAGTCGTCTTATTTTATCTTTTGATTTATTTTACATTTAACTCAGTCTTTTATTTAATGCTCAGTTCTTGTCGGCAGACCGAACGCAGCATTTTACGTTTTGATAGAAGTCATATATCCTCTGGGTGAAAGGACTCCTCCAAAGCATACCTTTAAGACTTTCGAATTTCCCGCGAGCAAAACACGCTCTCGAAACACCGAAAGGATGCTTCCAGCTCACCAACTACGAGGACATCCACACCCACACACGCCTGCTTGTCCAGCGACATAAAGGTCCCTTTTGCAAGTATAATTCAATCCAGATTCAAGCGCGTTAAAGTGTGTATTTTCCTTGTTGGCTCTTAAGGTTCAACTGTGGTAACAATCTTTGTTTTCCTGTCTTCTACTTTTCTTCCTTACTGTTTTTGCTTTTATTATTCGATATTCATTGTTAAATGTAGTTGTATTTTCTAGTTCATTTTTATTAAACCCATTATACTCTTGATTGTCTCTGTTTGTTGGTCACGGAACAAAGCCTCTTTAATGTATGATCTAAAGCTACGAGCTGATACTGTTAAAGTTAACTAATTTGATTAGTAAACTGATACTAAGGATAAACCTTTTTGAGAATTGATAACGAATATCAAACAAGCAGCTCGGTGGATGAACTGATTAGTTGGGATAACAGTTACAGTAACTCTATTAAGGTATTCTGAAAATTCATATAGCCCGCCTGCATATGAATTATATACTTAATTAATTACAATTCGTTGTGTTAATTAACTATATATATCTGAAGCAGACGCGTGAGCTATATAATCCCTATTTGGGTGATTTTTATGTATGACGATCTAGTTCAGATCCGTACTCAATCACTGTTGATTCAAAATTAATAATTGTTGGATACTTATTCCCCAAACCTGAGCTAAGTTCCTTACATATTTGGTGGAGAATATGCGAGCACATTTTAAGCTTTGTTTTGTGAACAACTAATGCATTGTCAGTTTTGTGTATTGTGTTGTTAATTTTGTATTCGAACGCACCGCCGCAGCGCGACCTCCCTAACGAACTAAGGCACAAGCCGATTGCCAGTTCTGCATTCACGGCGGCTAAATATATGTTAACATTTATTTTACCACTGTGAATTACTAAAGTAAACTGCAGTTCCATAATATTGGAATTTGTTCCTGTAAAGCTCTTTACCAATTTTGATATCAAAACCGCCTGTTAGAACTGAACATTCTCTCAGCGCGAGAGTAAACCTGACCAGAGCGAAGTTCCTCTCGTCAATAGTAAAAAGGCCTGATATTATAGTTGTTAGATAAACGATAACTCTTGGTTGAACGTTGACCTAGCTAATCAATCGAAACCTAAAACATTTAAATCAGAGTGCTATTGTGATTAAATGTTTACGAGAGCCGGACAACAGAAGTAGAATTCCTGTGTCCATATTAATGCGTAGTGCAAACCTGCCCATAAAACCTGCCTTCGTGCAGTAGCGACACCTATAGCACCGAAAATCCGCCGAGATTTGAAATTGTATCTTTGTGATTTGCGCAGAAAGCCTAAGAGTGAAAACTCTCCCAGAATTGAAATCAAACCGAATGCAATTCCGCTGACAAACACTGGAGGGCAACCTTTAAAGTGCTTGGCAGCGTGAACAACCCACACCATATGACGTCATTTTGCGTGAGCACCAGTACGCCATCGTGTGGACAATAATCGATAAGTCAGGCGTTTCTCAATTCATTCGCCCTGCAACTTAATTTCCTTGTGATTGAAATCGTGCGGTCTAATTCTCAATACTTGGTTGCATTTATAGCTCGCTTGTACTAGCGATTCTACATTGTAACGTTACACTTATTTGAAGTTTGGTGCAAACAAGAATCAAGTTCATCCAGTGATATCCACTTTAAGAAGGGAGTGCGCCCCCTCGTGGTACCCACCCTGCTAAGTCTGCTTACCACCCTTCTTGCTTTCATTTCTGTTTTGAATTTGGTCTATATCTCTCTGTCCTTGTGGTTCTCATTGTTATCTTTAATCTTTAATTTCTCTCTTATCACTGATATTTTACAGTAAATCTGATTATTATCAAGATATAATTCTGAACTGTAACTCCTTTTTACACGCTTATTTAAGATTAGTTCAAACAACTTTGAATTTAAGTTTAAATTAAGGTGTCTAAGTCAACCAGGCTAACCACAGGGAGGAAGTGCGCCCCCTCTGTGGTGAAACCCGCTACTACAGCCTGCCTCCTCCTGTGTTCATCCTGCTTGGCTTATTTCTACTTTTTCTTTTGATTATTTCATAATTGTTAATGATACCTTACTGTTATCATTGGTAGTTATCGGATATTATTATGATTTTCCTTAATTCTTTTTGCATGCTTATTAATTTTTTTTAAACTTCATTGAATTTAATTTTAATTAAGTTTGTCTGCTCAGTCAGGTGCACCACCACTGAGCAAGTACGCACCCTGGTGGCACCAACACGCCACTACTGCCTGCCTCCTCCTGTGTTCCATCTGGTTTTCTTTATTTTCTATTTTTCTCTTTTGGGGTTAGGTTAATTTGGTAAAATACCATCATTGTCATAATTTCCCTTTGATTATTATTATTTAGTAAAACCGTTTACTCTTATTGCTACATAAAAAAAAACAATCCATTTGGTTTGAAAAAGAAATCCTTAATCCACTTTAAGTTTCACTTGTTTAACCTTTGTGTGTTTATAGGTGGCATCCACTAGAGCACTGTGGTGAGTTGCGGCATTCTCTGATTAGCACACCGCAGGTGAGGTTACCCGACCGGTGGTACTGATGCTGGCCGTGTGTGAGTTTCGGACACTCCCGAATCCCGTACCATTGCTGCGGCACGCAACTGCGACATCAGCAATTCGGCACTCCAATAGGTAACGTCAACCACGTCAGTCGACACACAAGGCAATTTTGGAATAATTGGCCTAAAGAGGGGCCACTCTGTTTTTGAGGGTTCTAGGGAAAATCCACTTTGCCGTGCCGTCTGGCGGTCGACCACCTCGGGGTGCCGGTTGTGTTTAAAGTCAGGGTTGTTTGAGAGGGCGCAGCAGGGTACAGGGAGACAACGGAGTTGCCCGAGAACACTGCGGTCAAGCGTTGGGAACCGTCAGAGGGGTGACTGAAACACGGGGTCCCGCCAGAGTGGCCTCAATTCACCGCAGGTAAACTAAATTTAGTAAAACCCATTCCGGTTACTATAAGCCACCAAATACTAGATATCTCCCGGATAGTTTAAGTATTTGGCCCATCTCTTCTCCAAGCCACACCATCGTCCTAGGTTTTTTTTTTTTTAATTTTATTTACCCTGATAGCCCTCACTCACCTGTTGGCCCTATCTTAAACCCTAGCAGCAGGCTCAGGCCTCCTTATCCCCTGTAACACTTCGTGTGTTATCATATGTTCCATTTCATTATAGACCTTAATTTTTCTTCTTGTTATTTTACTTCAACTTCCTATCACACTAATTTTCCCGTTCTGCTGTGATTTGTTCCTTTCAGTTCATCTAGACACAGAACCTTTAGGAGACACCAAGGAGAAAGCTAAATCATAGATCAACAATCTTGATTTAGCCCCTGCACTGACCTGCACAAATTGTCACCACCTAACTGTCTGCATCAGTTAGCTAAAATGTTCATAGACGGCATAAGCCTTACTAGCATAATTCGTTTACCATAGAACAAACTTGCACTGGTCTCGACTCAGAGCCCCGGAGCCAAGAGCAGCTGGACGGCGACTTGGACAAACTGATGACACACGATCCCACCCAGAGCTACAACTACAAAGACTGGGCCAGAATCTTAGGAAACCTCGCTCACACCCTTGCCGACCAGACACGGCACAGCGAAAGAAACGTCATCGACCTGGAAAAGGAGGCAGCAACGGTAAGGCTCCAAGCGGAAGAGGCCCGGAGTGACCAACCCAAGACCCAGAGTCAGCTAGATCAGCTCCTACTCGAGACCGAGGAGCAGCGCAAGGAAAAAGAGGAAAAACGGACCCAGAGCTACAAAAGGAAGTGGAAAGACTTCAAAAGGCCCTGTCTGACCTTCTTCGGGACACAGACCAAAGAGAGAAGTTGGAGAGAAAAAACTGAGAGGAACTCGATGGACAAATCCAACAAGGTGAAGCTCTTCTTGAAAGAGCAAAGATTGAACTGAAAGAAAGAGACGCTAAGGCCAAGGCCTGTGAAAAACATTTGAAAGGGGCCCGAATTGAAATCCATGAGCTTCGCCAGCACCGTGAGGATCTAAAAGATGAACTTGACATTGTTCACAGAGAGTTAAAACACTCTTATAGACTGCAGACTGACCGGTCAGAGGAAACGCACACCATTGAGTTTCCCTTGACCTACCGGCCCCACACCTTTCAGCCAAGAATTCAGAGCTGGAAAGGGGGGCGAGAGCCCAACGTTCAAGACATCAACAACCAGCCCACGAGGACCCTTGTCAGCAGCAAGGGAGGGGGGGCCTTTCCAACCAGCCACTGACCACGGCATGGCCCCAACAGAACTTGACAAGCTGGCCCGAAACATCCCTACGTTCACTCCGAACCCTGCAGGAGGCCATGACGTGCATGCCTACCTACAAGATATAGACTTTCACTTGCACACTATTCCCAATGTGACCACATGGGACAGACTGTACCTGCTCAGAATTACGTCTTGTCGTGACGTCCGCAGCTTCCTAGATCGCCAACCAGAGACTGTCAAATCCGATTACCAGCAGCTGCGGCAGGCTTTCATCAGGGAATTCTCTGATCCAGAAACTGATCAGGGACTCATTACTGCCATGGACCTCAAACAGGCCTGACAGGAAACTCCACAGGCCTACTACAGAAGAATCCGACGAGCCTACTTCGGTGCACGGAACGAACCAGGGATGGAAGAAGATTTCAATTTCCGAACTCTATTCCTCCGTAACCTGAATCCCACGGTGAGCCATCACTTAGGGGTCCTGGCCTGCCCTCGAAGCATGAGTACCCAACAGCTGCGAGACTTGGCCCATAAAGCTTTCACCAAACAAAAGATTGCTTCTGAAAAGACTCTAAAAAATCCATCCATTTGTCCTGTCACTGATCAGCGCTCCGAGCTGGCACTTTTAACAACGAGTCAAGACCGTTCCAGGCCAATAGAGGGCAGCAAAACCGCGATGGTGCTCGTCCTAAGCACCAGAGCGGGCGCTCTGAAAGATTCTACGGCAGCCCACGGCCTTCCCACAACCAAAAGGGTGGAGCCACGTGGGAAGCCAGCCGACGGGCCAGAAAGAGCCGAACCCCATCAACTAGAACGTCCAGCCCAGACAGCCCGCAGCGGAACACCACTCGGCATGCTCCAGGCAAGTCCAAGTCTGAGCCTACCTCAAAGAAAAAGAGTGACGCCACGTCAGAATCCGCAGAGATCCTGAAAATTCTGAAAGAGCTTATCCATAAGAAACCTCACAAGGAAGTCAAAGAGGACAAGCCGGACTCCTCATGACTAAGAGTAAGGCCTTAAACCAAAACCCTTCCTGACCGCCCTCCTACCGAACCAAGCACCCAAAGCCCCGCTCTTCAGACACAGACTACAGAACCAGCTGTCACATCACCAAGAGACAAGAGATAGCATCATCCACTCAGTGCAGTTAACAACCGCACACCCTGAAGCGGACAACACAATTCGTCACACCGGTGACCAAACCCCTCAGATACCAAAAAGTGCTGTGTTGGTTGTGTGTCTCTGCAACGAGCCACAAGAGACCGACACTAACTGCTTATCGATCACCACACAAGCCCAGACACCAAAACTCCTGGGTTATCTGATCGAAAAGGGCGTGGCACGCAAACTATACCTGGCTATCACTTTGGAAAATGAGGTGAGACTCTAAGCCCTGTTGGACACCGGCGCAGACCTCACTTTGATATCAGCTGAACTATTTAAAAGACTCAGATTTGAAGCTAAGAGACAAAATCGAACTCTAAAATCTCAGAATTGTGTGCTGAATGTGCAGTCATACAGACAAAATGACATCCGGCTTGAACAGGTAGCTCCCATTAATTTAACGATTGCGGGAACCTCTCCCCTTTCAGCCACCCAGGTCACCCGAGCCAGACTGCCAGGTCACAGAGGTCACGGGAATTCTCGCAGCCTGCCGCAAAGACACAGCCTCAGCACCAGAGCGAGATTCAAGTTCGCTACTCTGCACATTCCAGCTAACCAAAGACTCTGAGCCCTTCTGCCCCAAGTTCAAAGGCGACCTGCAGTTGAATGAATTAACCACTACTGACATTATACTTGCGCTATGGGCAGACAACTCAGCCATCAGTGTCTCACTATTCAATGCCCTCACTGAACACACACTGGACCTTCCGTCTGCCAGCAAGCGCACCCGTTTCCCTTTGAACTCATACCCATCAAACATGGTGACTGCCAAAGGCATCTGCGCTCTGAACTTGCGATGGAACCACCAGTGCCTGACCCATTACGTCCTGGTCCTTCCGGACCCGCCACATGATGTCTACATCGGTGCAGACATTCTGATTCGCCTCCAGGCTCATGTAGACATTATTAATGAGGTATTGTGGGCCCCAGTGACTTTACAGCCAGCCATTGTTCCAACCAACACTGAGAACCTCCTGTCAGGCCAGACCATTCCAGATTTCTGCACCTTAGTCAACGAAAAGGAAACTGTCGTACCAGCGTACACCAAAGGGGTCGCTGTTCGGCTAAACATGCGATGTAGCCAAACCCTAAACCACACTCTGGGTTTCTTTCAACCTTCACCCGAATGCGTTGAACTTGGACTCACGCTAGAGGCCACACCCCTCACTGAAGTGTCCTCCCGTGCAGTCTACATCCTTTTCAACAACTGCATGGCGATGGACATCACCATTCCAAAAGCCTATCGGGTGGGGTGGCTAGTGAGCCACGACTTTCCTGACTTTGAACTCACATTACCAGTCATTGGGCCCATCCCATCCTCAATGAAGCCCCTAAGGGAACACCAACAACACAGTGTTCACGACACCCTTCAAGATCATCTCCATCACTTCGGTCATGCCGGTGGACAAAGACCAGGTATGGAAAACAGAAGTGACAGATGACCAACACCTAGCAGTATACAGCCTGCCTGCGAGACTGATGAAACTACTGCACCTCTGCCTGCCAACACGACAGACGACACACCAACAGAGGAGCCGTACCCAGAATTTGAATCTCAAGTTCAGCAAATTCTAAAAGACGCTGATGCAATTAAAGATGATGCAGATCTACAAAGACTCAGACAAGTCATTTACAAGTTCAAAGCATCCTTTGCCAAAGACTCTTTAGATTGTGGTCTCACCAAACTCAGCACCGTGCGCATCCCAACGCACCCTCAAGCTCCTCCCACTTTCGTCAGGCAATACAAGATCCACATCGCATCACATGAACCGGTGCAAGAGATCATCGATTCCATGCTTGAAAAAGGTTTCATCCGTCCATGCAACAGCACCTATTCTGCCCCGATCTGGCCCGTAATCAAACCAAACGGCAAGTGGCGACCCACCATTGACTACAGGCAACTGAATCAGCAGGTGCCACTGTCACGATGGCCCATGACCCAGCTGGAGCAAGAAATACCCAGAATCAGAGGTGCCACAATCTTCTTTACACGTGATGTGGCCTTTGGATTCTGGACCATACCAGTGCATCGAGAAGACCAGCACAAGCTAGCTTTCACGTTCGGCAACAGACAATTCACTTTCACCAGGTGTCCGTTCGGCTATGCCAACTCACCTGCTGAGTTCAACATCTTCCTGAACAAAGCATGCCCAGATGCCAGAATGAGAGGTAACCTCATCTACGTAGACGATCTTCTAATGAAAAAACGGTTGAGCAAAACGGTGGCTGACCACTTAAAAGAGATAGACTATGTTTTGAACCAATTGTCAACTGCCGGCGCCAAGATCGCTCTTCACAAAGGACAGTGGTGTCGGACCAAGGTCAACTACGTAGGCCTACTGATTGGGTCACAGGGCATCGAACCTCAGTCCAACCGCATTCAAGCCATCCAAATCATCAAGCCACCCACCAACATCTCAGAACTGCAAAGTTTTCTAGGGGTGTGCAAATACTCACGGCAGTTCACCGAGAGCTACTCAGACATTGCAAAACCTATGACAGCCCTTCTTAAAAAAGACTGCCCATTTGTCTGGACTGAAGTTCAAGACAATGCCATGAATGAGCTGAAACATCACCTGTGCACAGCTCCATGTCTGGCTTACCCCGATCCACAAAGAGAGTTCTACTTAGAAGCTGGATTCACGAACCACTGTCTCAGTGCTGGCCTATACCAACGCCAGGATCAAGACAAAAGAGTAGTCGCGTATGCCAGCAAGACACTCCTGCCACCAGAGACTAAATTATCAGATTGTGAAAAAGCTCTGCTCTGCACCGTATGGGCCATCCAAAGATTCTCCAACTACATTGGAGCCCAGAAGGTTATCATAGAGACTTGCCACCAGCCTGTCATGTTCCTCAACAGCCAACGTATCAGAGATGGCGTGGTCACCAATTCACGCATTGCCACGTGGTCAATGGCCCTCCAGGGGCGCAATGTCGAGGCACGATATGCTCAGAATCACAAATCTGCGCTAAGCAATGGCCTGGCAGCCTGCGAAAACTGCTCTGATAACACTCCAGCTGCGACGGTGGATGTAGAAGAACCTTTCACAGGTACTTTGAAGAGAATGCGTGCCAAGGTATGCCCACAGCCTACGTCGATGGATGTTCCTACAACCAAGAGGGGATTCGCCAAGCAGGTGCGGGCGTGCTATAGGTAAATGACCAGCCTTGCCCACCACAACACTTCAAGTTGGGCCCGCAGTCATCACAATATGCTGAGGTAGCAGCCATTCTCATAACGCTGCAAATCGCATCAACACATAACATCAGAGAACTCCTTATCTACACAGACTCTAACTATGCCAGACTCAGTTTCACATGCCACCTTCCAGGCTGGAAACAAAATGGCTTTAGGACTTCAAATAACAAGCCTGTCAGACACCAACACCTGTTCCAGGCATGCGATGACATCACAAGAACACACAACATGATTGTCTACTGGAAAAAGGTGAAAGGACAATCAAGGCAACCGGGCCTTGACAAAGACTTGAATGACCAAACTGATGCCCTAGCCAAGACTGGCGCACTACACGGCAATCTCTGGTCACCCCCAACCCACCCACCCACCGTGAACGTTGCAGTGATACCCGTAGCAAACGAACCTTTCCTGCAACAGTGCCATCCTCACAGCCTCTAACGCTAGCTCCACAAATGTCAAACAACGACATAGCAAACATGCAGGCCTCTGATACATCCATACAGACTATTCTGCATTACTATTCTATTCTGGAAACTCCTGGGAGTTCAAGTTCAACTACACGTCAGCCTTCATCCGATCTCATCTGGCCAAGTGGAACGTTCGAACCGGACCATGGTCAGTATGCTGAAAAAGTATGTGTCTGCCAACCAGAAAGACTGGGATCTGAAACTCCCGTTGGTGTTAATGGCCCTCAGAGCCACCCCGCAGGACTCAACTTACGTGTCTCCCTTCGGAATAATGACTGGGCGGCAAATGACACTGCCACTGCATATGCTGTATCAGCCAGGAGGCTCCAACCTAGTGACAGCCTGCACCACTCACCAGTACCTCGACGAGCCACACCAGCACCTGAAAGCAACCTTTGCCTTCGCCCAACAACAGCTTCAAAAGAGTGCCGAAGGCCAGAAAGCATACTATGACCGGAAAGCGTCACACCAGGAACTGGACGTGGGCGACAGGGTCTGGTATTATAGCTTCACACAATCATCCCACACAGCCTCCCATCGGCTGTCGAAGAAATTCCTGCCCCACTGGACAGGACCTCATGAGATCGTTGACAAACTCTCCCCGGTGGCGTACCGAATCCAACTAAGCCAGAGACAGAAAGATCCAATTTTCAAATGGGTCCACCGCAATCAAATTAAAAGACATGTGGCTGCGGGCAGGGAAAGGTGGGGAGGGGCCAATGCAAACTAACCTGATTACCGTCCTAGGAGCGAAAAGACTGTCCTGTCCAACCAAGGACAACCCTCGGTGACCTACTGCCTCTCTCTTTCTCTCCCCCTCTACCCTTTTTGCTCTCACCAGGATGCTGCTGTGGTTTGCAATCCTGTGCCTTCAGTCGACCAGAGGCCGGCCGCAATCGGAGATCATCTCACCAGGACCCACACCCAGAAAGTATATGTTCGACTAGACCCCCGTAATGTTTATAGAGCACATTACCCCAGCGCAGTAGCCCAATACAGTTGGGCCGGTGCCCGATGGACAGAGGACTCCCTCACTCACGCTGAGGCCGATGTCAGGCACATGCTCAATCAACTTGAGAAAATGACTGTCACACAACCGGAGCTAAGTGGACACAACCGCCACTCCAAACGGTTCCTTGGAGCTTTGCTCGGAGCCGCCGCTGCCATCGGAACTCTGTTTAACATCGGTATGTCTAATGTCAACTCAGTGAACTTAGCCACCGTGAGACGGCACGTGGCCGAAATTCGGACTGAAATCCCACAGATAAAAGAGCAACTCAACACACAAAGTGCCTCCCTTCAGACCATCGGCAAGACTTTGAGGGGAACTGTGGTGGTTCTCAACACTCACAGCGTCCTGCTGAACCAGACCTGTTTACGGTTTTCCAGAATGACTTTGCTCAAACTCAGCTGGTCACAGCCCTGATGGCGGACATGCTGCAGGAGTTGAGCTCTTCCATTGAAAGCCTAGCCATGGGTAGGATTCCACCGTACCTGATACCCTTAAGCCTTGTCCAAACGGTGCTGGCTTCCGCCGTCACCACGCCAACTGACCCTCTACAAATACACCTCGCCTACTCTCTGGGCAGCGCCATCCCACTCTACGTCGACCCCGGGCAAAGGGAAGTGGGTTTTCTCCTGAACCTACCCATCATAGAGTCAAGCAGAATCTACAGACTCAAGGACATTGTCAATGTCGGGTTTTGGAAAGATAATACCCACGTCAAGATCTGCACTCCCGACGTAGTGGCCTATCACGACAGTGACCCACAGCTGTACCTGGCCCCGAACCTGCACGTGTGCACATTGACTAAAGACATTCATTATCTCTGCCCTAGCAAACCCTTCCTCAGAGACAACACTGATGGACTCTGCGGGTTGCAACCCATGGCCAGCAACACCCGGTGTCCTGCCGAAGCAAAGTCTCGCACTCAAGTCACCGAGACACGAGCAGAAATTGTAGGTGACAGGTGGCTCGTTAACACTCCGGTGCGCACGGCTACTCTCACCTACGACCAGCACGACACTGCCACCCGTGTCACCCTGCTTGACCAGAGCATGTGGATTCAAGTACCAAAAGGTGCCATCCTCCACTTAGATGATCTAGCTTTGTACCATCTTCCAAGCAACGAGTACGAATCAGAGCTGGAAATTCCCTCCTTTTTCAAGAACCGTAACTTCACCCTGGATCCAGAACTGAAATTGGGGATTGAAGAAGGGGGTTCCCAGCTAATTGACATTGCCCCCATCGATACCTCCCTCCAAGCGCTGTCTCGACTGCCCATCCTGACTACCTCACCTGTTGTCCAAGCCTGGACCGCAGCCGACACCGCGCTGTGTATCTCTATGGTAGTCAGCCACATCCTGTCACTAGGCTTGGCCTTCATCCTGTACAGGAGGCTCAACGAGATGCGAACATCAACAGCCAAGCTAACAGAAAGCCGTGTCTGGAGGTTTCCGACGGAACCCCCGGAAAGAGGGGATCACGCCAGAGACCGCTTTGAATCTCATCAAGCTGAGCCCTCAGCCTCAATAACCACCTGCTACAAGACCCTCATGATTCACCTGCCATCCGCCATTGTGATGATTGTCGTCCGATGATGTCTCCACCGAGACGTCATCCGACGAAAAGGGGGACTGTAGGGTATGAGCGCAGAATCATGAAGTCAGTATTCCTTAACACAATAAACACATGTTAACAAGGGTTTCTAAAGCCCCAACCTATGACTCTTCCAATTCTAAATCTTCCGTTAGCGCCAGCCAGTCTGGAGGGTAGATTAGTTTGTGACACCTTTACAGCGTAATGAGTCCCCACAGAGATCCTCGCGCGATCCTGATTTGTTCGCGAGCCAACATCCAAGAAGACCGTTATCTGGTCATCAGATTAAAGCTATGGTATACGATTTCAAAGATTGTTCATTATTAATATCCTCGTTTAGATGCTGGTTATTGTTATATAGTACAATCCTAACAATATGAATAGAAAAAAGAATGAAAAAAATCCATTCACTCTATTGACTGTACAGCCGCAGAGAAGTTGACCAATGTAAGCTGTCCGGCCGGATTACCAGCCAATTACCAGCTCCACTTGAAACTCCGCCTGGCGCTCGCGTCTCCACCGCACCCGCCCCCGCCCCCCTCCTGCGACATGAAATTGCACGCGTAAGCAGCTGACAGTCTATGGTAGCTAGCTATGTAGCATATCAGCAATGGATAAAAAAAAGACAGCAGCAAGCGTCCCCTGCTTGCCCCTGCAGTAAAGTTAGGACAAAAGAGAAAGTCATTAGAGGAACGAGCAGAGATAAAAAGAAAAAAATGTGAAGAACACCGAACTTTGAGTAGGATAAATATAGGGTCCACCATTGACCGTTGGAGGAAGCTTCAGGAAGATCTGGGACTGAAGACCGACGCTGACACGGCTGACTTTGTGTTGGGCAGGTAAACATTTATTTATACTTTTATGGTGTGACGTGTTACATAAATAGCTTTTTATCAGTTTGACAACTTGCTCCTGCTGCCGGTCGGCATTGGAATGTTAGCCGTTTAGCATCGCCTATCACGGGTCAAAGTAATTATATTTCTTGAAGTCCTTGAATATATTTCAGTAGGCCTAGTGGGTTTCTGTTCGAGACGATCGAAATTTGAATAAGATGCCCTGTGTGCTGCAATAACAATTACTGAAAACCTTAGCAATACTAGTAGTATTATACTAATGGTGGTTGGGAGTTTAGAACATTTCATGTGTTGCTAATCTTGCGTTGACGTGAACTCAAACGTGACATTGAATTGTTGATGAAGCAACTAAGTTCAAGTGTCTAAAGGCAATTTTACATATGATGTGTGTCCGATGTTTACTACCGGTGATCACAGCTTGACTGAGTGACGTTGTTCAATTCGTTTCCCGGTGGGAGGGATCAGGTAGCACAGAGGGGAGGGGTGTGTGTGTGGAGGGGCGGGATGAGTTTTTTAAAACTTCCCTAACGTCTCAGGCTTTCTTGACCGATTTTTAACATCGTATACTATAGCTTTAAGACAAAGAAAATATCTGGCGCCAAAATCTGTGAGTTGCTATTGGACTGTGCTTCCACAGAAAGGGGCGTTTAGTTTCACTTTAAAAGATCGCGACATGGCTCAGCTCTCTCTCTTCTTCGTGCTACTCTTCCTGTGTATGTCCTGCAACCTAGTCGTCTTATTTTATCTTTGGTTTTATTTTCCATTTAACTCAGTCTTTTATTTGATGCTCAGTTCTTGTCGGCAGACCGAACGCAGCCTTTTACGTTTTGATAGAAGTCCTATATCCTCTGGGTGAAAGGACTCCACAGCATACATTTAAGACTTTCGAATTTCCCGCGAGCAAAACACGCTCTCGAAACACCGAAAGGACACTTCCAGCTCACCAACTACGAGGACATCCACACCCACACACGCCTGCTTGTCCAGCGACATAAAGGTCCCCTGCAAGTATAATTCAATCCAGATTCAAGCGCGTTAAAGTGTGTATTTTCCTTGTTTGCTCTTAAGGTTCAACTGTGGTAACAATCTTTGTTTTCCTGTCTTCTACTTTTCTTCCTTACTGTTTTTGCTTTTATTATTCGATATTCATTGTAAATGTAGTTGTATTTTCTAGTTCATTTTTATTAAACCCATTATTCTCTTGATTGTCTCTGTTTGTTGGTCACTGAACAAAGCCTCTTTAATGTATGATCTAAAGCTACGAGCTGATACTATTAAAGTTAACTAATTTGATTAGTAAACTGATACTAAGGATAAACCTTTTTGAGAATTGATAACGAATATCAAACAAGTAGCTCGGTGGACGAACTGATTAGTTGGGATAACAGTTACAGTAACTCTATTAAGGTATTCTGAAAATTCATATAGCCCGCCTGCATATGAATTATATACTTAATTAATTACAATTCGTTGTATTAATTAACTATATATATCTGACGCAGACGCGTGAGCTATGTAATCCCTATTTGGGTGATTTTTATGTATGACGATCTAGTTCAGATCCGTATTCAATCACTGTTGATTCAAAATTAATAATTGTTGGATACTTATTCCCCAAACCTGAGCTAAGTTCCTTACAATAACTTATTTGGTTTCTGACTTACAATGACCAACATCAAGCCTTTTCAGTTCAGAGGTTAAACTACTGGACCACCAACCCTTTATTAAAACGTGTTGCTTCAATGAGGTAAAAAAAAAAGTCTTGAATTAGAAGTGAGAAAAAAATTAGTCGTAATAATAAGAAGGTCGCTCTGGGAAGCCGTTTAGATACTCCTTGAAAAGGGTCAAAAAAAAAAAAAAAGGCTGGATATATCTGGATATATAAAATGTTTAGTCAGCACATATTGTACCAACAAACCGAGACTCAAAATGTAATATTTTAAGCATAGTTGCTGAAAGTCAAGTGGTATATAGTGGATCAGTAATTAAATAACTGATCCAAATTACTAATGATGTTTTCAAAATATTGTAGCAAAAGTATTGTAGAGTTTTGCAAAATTGGAGGTAACGGCATGTTTTTCCAATAAGCCTATAGCTTGATCTTCAGTCAGCATTGTTATGTAACCCAGTACATTAATTTGGGTCACTAGTGTTTATAGTTAGTATTGGTTTATTCATATCGCTATGAAACTAATATTAAGTGAAGAATAATAAATAAAATGTATTTATTTCATTATAAATAATTCAAAGGAAAAAAAAAGTTTCTGAATTAATTTCTGATTGGTGAGGTGAAAGGTTAGCTCCGCCCACAGTTGAGAAAAAGTTTCCAGAACAAATCGGTTATCAAGCTGAGATGAGACCAGAGATAAGAGAGATTGTGAACGACAAAAAAGTGATATTAAATCGATTGAATGAGTTAAGAAAGAAGGAACAGTGATAATGTAGCGATACATTACAAATAAGCACAGTAGATTTATGAGGCTTTAGTTCTTTAGAGAGCTCGCGTGTGAGAAGTGCCTCGTGAAAACTGAACTCGCCGTTCAGAAACCATACTGAAGAGATAGGAGAAATGTTCTAATCTTTCCTTTGGAAAATTGTTTTCTTTTGTTCCTTGGTCTATATTTCTCCTTGGTGAGTACAATTTTCTTTATAAGAAGTGTTTAATGAGAATATTTTTTATTTTTTTTGTAATAGTAATGTGAACAACGCATCGGTAAAGTGGGTAATAATATGACATTTTTTTGAAAATGTTTCATAGTACAATATGTGATGGTATGTAGTTACGTTAAATAATGCAGAGACGTATTATTTGTTGAGATTGTGTGTTTTCTTTATTGAGAAGTGTGTACCATGCGAGCTTGCTAGCTCTGTATGTCAATTAGTGTGTTAAGCAAGCACATGGTGATTAGCATGCATATGTATTTAAATAATTGAAGAGAGTATTGATTGATTGCTTAAAAAGTTTTATTTGGATGATGTACTAATAATTGTGTTTGGCTTTGTTTTCAAGGCCGGGTTTTTTGTTTTGCTATATTCTCTTTTCTTTCCTTTGATGTAAATTCTCTGTTGAGAGTTCCTGAATCGCTGACGAGATTCTGATTTCTGTCCTGCTGTGGATTTCCTATCCCTGGTTGGACTGGCAAGCCATCCCATCACGTCGACCCTGTAAACCTGTAAAAGAGTTGTGAGAAACAAAGTTTCTGAGTGGGAAGGACAGAACTACACACATTGCATATTTTTTAAATGTTCCTGAAGACAAGAATTTGAGTTCCCTTTCAAGGGAACTCGAGCTGCGTTGTGGGAACGCTCTGCGTGATTACGTCATGAAGCACGTGTAAAATCAGTCCAATGGAAGCCCACTACGACATAGGTGACGTCATAGACCAGGAAACTATAAAGCAGCCCTGAAATCAGACTGCAACAGCTTCTGTACCTTCAGCAAGCGCTCTCTGTATATCTGTCCTTGTCTATTTATTGTTGTCTATCAAGCCCAATATATCTATCATTATTATGGCGAGCAAGCAAGATTATAGACGGTGTGTTGTTCCCTGCCCTCGTTATATTACGGGTGGGGACACACATCAGCATTGTGTTGCTTGTTTGGGAGTGGAGCATGCCCAGTCAGTCCTCGAGGGGGCTGATTGTGAGCATTGTATGAGTGTATATGAAGACGCTCCGCTCTCGACGATCGTTCTTTGAGGAGAATGGTTTGGTTCGCGCTCCCCGCGCGGGTCCCGCTGTTGCCTAGACACGGCGGCAACTCGCATTTTGGGGTTCGCAAACGGATCTGACAGCGTGGGTTGGGACTCTCAGCGCCACCTGCAGATCCAGTGTGCTGCGATTTCAAGTTCCGAGGAATTGGTATCGTTAGTGTTTTGTTAAGAAAAAGTGAACAAAACAAATAAAAATATTAAGAAAAAGGCAGATGTTTGATTTTTCAATAAATAGGCAGCTCATAACTCTGTTGAATAAAGAGGAGCTTTTTAAAGGAGTTTTTTCTAATGCTGTTGCTAGTTAAATATTTACTGGACAGCTGAACATTATGAGAGTGACAATAAAAAGAGTTTATTAGATGAAATATATCTAAAAAAACAGGAAAACTCTGTATCTCAGCCTCCTCGTCGGGGACTACTGGTTTTCCCTATCTCCACACTGAGGTGTCGAGATCGTGGAATAAACCGGTTTCTATTTTATGTGTTTAATACCCAAACGTCTAACTAGAGTAATGTTATGGGTATTAAGTATCATGGTATGACAGTGCCTTGGATTATAGAGACGCTTGCGAACTTTCTCTCTCCCGAGTCGGCGTCATCATTTTTTAACCCCGACGTTACCCACCAGCAATCTTTAATAATAAATAAATTTTATGAGGCAGTACTGGTGGGTAAAGTATTTCAGGACATAGATGAATGTGAGGATGTCAGCATTGACTCTATTCGAGAATATATTCAAGAATATATATATATATATATATATATATATATATATATGTTTATATGTATACGTTTTTCTGATATAAAAATAAAGAAAAAGAAAGATAAAAATGTCTGTTCTTCTGGAGGCTCCGCTTTCAAGAAAACTAAACCTTTCAGCGGCATTCCAGAGGTTTCTTCCTCACCAATCTATGTTCCTGAAACTGGCATAGAGTGCAAAAAAAAAATAAAACATAAAAAATTTTAAAAACCTGATGCCGAGGCTATCAGGCTTCTAAGGGTGGTCCCCTCCGGGGTAGGGACGGTTTTGAGAAATCGTTTCTCCTCGGCGCCCTCTGGGGTGCGACTCTCTGAGGAGGGTCGCAGCGCTGCCAGTTCGGTTGTTCCCTGCCGGCTCGCCGTTCAGGGCACCGAGGTGTCAGCGTCCCCATACGATCCTCCGAGATGGGTCGTAGAGTAGTCAGTTCGGTCTCCCTGCCGGTTCGCCGTTTCAGGGTGCCGAGGTGCCTGCTTTTTCCTACGATCCTCCGAGGAGGGTCGTAAGAACTAAGCTAGTTAGAGGTAGGCAAGATCTAAATAAAAAGAGGACTGTCGTCATCTCTAATAAAGCTTAGACAAGAAGTCCTGCCGAAAGAAAAAGGAGGGGCGGTTTTGAGAAATCGTTTCTCCTCGGCGCCCACTGGGGTGCGACTCTCTGAGGAGGGTCGCAGTGCTGCCAGTTCGGTTGTTCCCTGCCGGTTTGCCGCTTCAGGGCGCAGAGGTGTCAGCGTCCCCGTGCAATCCTCCGAGGAGGGTTGTAGAACAGTCAGTTCGGTTGTTCCCTGCCGGTTCGCCGCTTCAGGGCACCGAAATGATTGTTCAATCAAATCCAGAGGCCAGTCTCGAGAGACTGGTTCCCTTATCTGTATTGCTGGCAGCGTGGAAACTTCTGCCAAATATTTTCTCTATGGGTCCTGCACATAATATAAAAGGGTTACAGAATTCAGCTCGGTTCTCGTCCGCCCAGATTTCAGGGGGTCCTCCCTACGGTAGTGAACTCACAGCAGGCTCTGGTTATGGAGCAGGAAGTACTGACACTTCTTCAAAAAGAGCTATAGAAAGGGTTTCTCCTCCCAGCAGAGAGTCAGGGTTTTACAGCCGTTACTTCATTGTTCCAAAGAAGGATGGAGGGTTGCGTTCTATTCTAGATCTGCGCCATTTAAACAGCAGAGTTCAGAAACTCAAGTTCAGAATGCTTACACTCAAACAGATTGTATCACAGATTCAGTCCGAGGACTGGTTTGTCTCAATAGACTTGAAGGACGCGTTATTCCAAGTATCTATCCATCCTCATCACAGGAAGTTCCTGAGGTTCGCTTTAAAAACGGGGGCGAAGCATACCAGTATCGGGTTCTTCCATTTGGCCTAGGTTTATCACCCCGCAGCTTTACAAAATGCGTGGATGCAGCTCTGGCTCCTTTGAGACTCCAGGGCATTCGCGTATTATATTATATCGACGATTGGTTGATCCTAGCTCAATTTGAGCATATGGCAGTTCGGCATCGAGATGTCGTTCTGTCTCATTTAAAGATGTTGGGGATGCCACTCAACGCCAGAAGAGTGTGATCCTCCCAGCTCAGAGGACCATTTTTCTAGGTGTAATATGGGTTTATCTAGGCCAGTCACTCACTGTGAAACAGTTTCAGACTGTGGGTCTCATGTCAGCTGCGTTCAACGTAATTACTTTTGGCCTTCTGTACATGAGACCCCTGCAGTGGTGGCTCAGGACCAAGGGGTTTTCTCCGAGGGGAAATCCGTTTTCGCATGATCAAGGTCACGCGGCTATGCCTATGTGCCTCGGTCATGTGGAAGAACCTTGGTTCCTCGCCCAGGCCCAGTGTTGGGGGTTTCTTGTCAACGCATAATGCTATCGACGTATGCTTCCCTCACAAGTTGGGAGTGATCATGAGTGGTCGCTCGGCGGAGGGTCCGGACAACACACTGACGATCTCGTATATCAGAGCAGATATCCTGTTGAGGCAGGGGCTGAGGCCCGGGGAATGGAGACTTCACCCCGAGGTGGTGGAGCTTCTATGGGAGATCTTTGGTCAAGCCCCCGATATCAATGCTCCCGGGAGTTCTACCTGGGGTGCGACTCTCTGAGGAGGGTCGCAGCGCTGCCAGTTCGTTTGTTGTTCCCTGCCGTTTCGCCGCTTCAGGGCGCCGAGGTGTCAGCGTCCCCGTGCAATCCTCTAAGGAGGGTTGTAGAACGGTCAGTTCGGTTGTTCCCTGCCGGTTCGCCGCTTCAGGGCGCCGAAATGATTGTTCAATCAAATCCAGAGGCCAGTCACGAGAGACTGGTTCCCTTATCGGAATTTCTGGCAGCGTGGAAACTTCTGCCAAATATTTCTCTATGGGTGCTGCACATAATAGAAAAGGGTTAAACGGAGTTGTGGAAACGGTGGGCTTGGCCTCTGAGGGGGCCCAGCTCATAGAATCCGGTCTCTCGACTGAGGTCGTTGAGACCGTCCTTCAATCCAGAGCTCCTTCCACGAGAAAACTATGTACATTGAAATGGAAACTGTTCTCTACATGGCGTGGAAAACGTTTTTTAAATCTTGTTAACTGCCCGGTTGGTACAGTTCTCGATTTCCTCAAGACCGTTTCTCTGCTGGATTATCTCCCTCCACCTTAAAGGTGTTCGTAGCGGCTATATCTGCTTATCACCCCTCTCGGGGCTTCTTTTGGGAGAGATCCTCTTATTATTTGTTTTCTCCGTGGTACATTGAGGCTCAGGCCTGCACTGCAATCTAGAGCACCGGCTTGGGATTTGGCCATTGTACTTGAGGGTCTGGCCTTGGCTCTCTTCGAGCCCATCGAGGAGGTTTCAGAAAAATTCCTCTCTAAAGACTATATTTCTCCTTGCTATTTCGTCTATCAAGAGAATGGGTGATTTACATGCTCTGTCGGTTGCTCCTTCATGTCTGGAATTTGCACCTGGTATGGTGAATGCATTCCTCCACCCTAGACCGGGTTATATTCCTAAGGTCCCACTAAATGTTGGGGGCCCAATAGTGCGGCAGGCCTTTTATCCTCCTCCCTTTAATACCCCAGATCAGGAACAGCTTAACCTGTTATGTCCAGTCCGGGCTTTAGATGCCTACGTTCACAGAGCTGCTCTGTGGCGTAAATCTGAGCAATTATTTTGTTTTGGGTCACTCAAGACTTAAACAACAAAATTAATTAGTTTGTTTTGGGTCACTCAAGAGAGGATGCCCTGCATCTAAACAGGTGATGAGTAAATGGATAGTCAAGGCTATTTCATTGGTTTATGAAGCGGCCGGACGGCCTTCACCTATGGCTGTGCGGGCCCATTCTACTCTGAGTATGGCGGCCTCTATGGCCTTAATTTCGGAAGTTTCCCTTCTTGACGTGTGTAATGCGGCAGGATGGTCCTCTCCGCTTACATTTGTCAGGTTTTATGACCTTGACCTCTCCACTCCTGGGGCGAGGTTGCTTGCTTCTTAGTGTGCGCAGGACTTCACACAGAACGGGCATTTGTCACTATGGCGTAGTGGGTATGGGGTTCCCACCGCGTCTCAAACGCAACTCGAGTTCCCTTGAAAGGGAACGTCTCAGGTTACGTATGTAACCCAGGTTCCCTGATAGGGAACGAGACGCTGCGTTTGCCTGCCATACTTCCTGCATGCCCTGATCGACTTGCTTCAGGTTTTTCAGAAGCTGTCTCGGTCTGATTTCAGGGCTGCTTTATAGTTTCCTGGTCTATGACGTCACCTATGTCGTAGTGGGCTTCCATTGGACTGATTTTACACGTGCTTCATGACGTAATCACGCAGAGCGTTCCCACCGCGACTCAAACCAACGTCTCGTTCCCTATCAGGGAACCAGGGTTACATACGTAACCTGAGACGTTTTTCCCTCTTCATGGACTGAACTGTTTTCCATTTTGATGAGCATTCTTATTTCTTATTTTTGGAATTGAGAACAAAATTGTTGAATTGAAATATTTAGATTTAGAAAAGTGACTGAGAATTTTCATTGTTTTTCTGGTATATGTCATTTAATTGAAATACTGTATTTTTCTGTCATTTAACTGTTTTACTTTATTTTCATTTCCATAATTATTTTAATAGCCAACAAAGATAAAAATATACTTACCTTCTATTTAACCAATTGCATTCCAGTAGTCTGAGTGATTTACTAATTTTAATTTATTATTATATTAAATCTTGCTAGTTTTGCTTCAGTGAGTCGATCCGGACATCTTCTGAGTCTGAAATTGTGAGATTTAGAATCCGTGCCACACGCTACAGTTAGCACTTACAATGTGATCTCACAAGAAAACGTCTCGGTTTACCTATGTAACCCTGGTTCCCTGAGAGGGAACGAGACGCTGCGTTGAGACGCGGTGGGAACTCTCTGCGTGATTGCGTCGTGAAGCACGTGTATAATCAGTCCAATGTAAGAGCGAGATGTCATAGGCGGGTGACGTCATAGACCAGTAAGCTATAAAGCACACCAGAAAACAGACCGCGACAGCTTTCTGAAAAAGCCTGAAGCAAGTGGATCTGGGCATGCAGGATGTATGGCAGGAGAACGCAGCGTCTCGTTCCCTCTCAGGGAACCAGGGTTACATGCGTAACCTGAGACGTTCCCTTTCAAGGGAACTCGAGCTGCGTTGAGACGCGGTGGGAACCCTATACCCACTACGCCATAATGAGAAATGCCCGTTCTGTGTGAAGTCCTTGCGCACAATAAGAAGCAAGCAGCCTAGCCCCAGGAGTGGAGAGGTCTAGGTCATAAAATCTGACAAATGTATGTGGTGAGGACCAGCCTGCCGCATTACAAATGTCCTGAAGGGAAACACCCAAAATTAAAGCCTAGAGGCAGCCATACTCCTTGTAGAATGGGCCTGAACAGCCATAGGTGAAGGCTGTCTGGCCGCTTCATACGCAAGTGAGATAGCCTCAACTACCCACTTGCTCATTATCTGTTTAGATGCAGGGCAACCTATCTTAAGTTACCCGAAGCAGACAAATAATTGTTCTGATATGCCACTGAGCAGCTCTGTGGACATAAGCATCCAAAGCCTGGACAGGGCATAATGGATTAAGTTTTTCCTGATCTGGGGTATTAAAGGTGGAGGACAGAAGGCCTGGAGCACAAATGACCCGCACACTTAGTAGGGACGTAGAAATACAACCCGACCTGGGGTGAAGAAATACTACCACCTAACCAGGTGCAAATCCGAGTACGTGCAGGCCTCAGCCTCATGTACCACGGAGAAGACTAAAATTAAGGATCTCTCCTCAGAGATAACCCAGCAAAGAAACATTCATTACAGAAATCAAGTACTGTACCAACAGGGCAGAAACAAGATTCAGAAGGCATTCTCTGCACCAGGCAGAGAACAGTTTCCATATCAATGCATATTTAGTCTTCTCGTGGAGGGAGCTCTAGACTGGAGTATGGTCTCCACGACCTCGGTCGAGAGACCTGAATCTATGAGCTGGGCCCCCTCAGAGGACGAGCCCACAGTATCCATAACTCCAGAGCTCCCAGGAGCAAAGATATCTGCTCTGATATACGAGACCATCAGTGTGTTGTCCGGATCCTTCGCCGAGCGACCACTCATGATTGCCCCTGACTTGTGAGGGAAGCATCCGTCGAAAGCATTATGTGTCGACAAGAAGCCCCCAACACTGGGCCTGGGCGAGGAACCAAGGTTCTTCCACATGACCGAGGCACGTAGGCATAGCCGCGTGACCTTGATCATGTGAAAACGGATTTCCCCTCAGAGAAAACCCATTGGTCCTGAGCCACTACTGCAGGGGTCTCATGTACAGAAGGCCAAAATTAACTACGTTGGACACAACAACCATGAGTCCCAACAGTCTCAGCGACTGTTTTGCAGTGAGTGACTGACCTAGTTTTACATTCTTTCCGGCTGTGAGAATCAAAGAATACGTGCAGGAGACAGATGTGCTTGCATGTTGTCGAATCCCATAGTACACTTAGAAAAGTGGTCCTCTGAGCTGGGAGGAGTACACTCTTTTTGGTGCTGAGCTGCAACCCCAACCTCCTTATGTGGGACAGAACGACATCTCGATGTTGAACTGCCAAAAGCTCGGACTGAGCTAAAATCAACCGATCGTCGATATAATTTAATACGCGAATGCCCTGAAATCTCAGAGGAGCCAGAGCTGCATCCACACATATAGTAAAGGTGCGAGGTGATAACCTAGGCCGAATGGAAGAACCTGATACTGGTATGCTTCGCCCCTGAAAGCAAACCTAGTAACCTACTGTGATGAGGATGGATTGATAAGTAAGTGTCCTTTAAGTCTATTGCGACAAACCAGTCCTCGGACTGAGTCTGTGACACAACATTTAGCGTAAGCATACTTTGAACTTAAGATTCTGAAACCTGCTGTTTAATTGACGCAGGTCTAGAGTAGGACGCAACCCCTCATCCTCTTTCGGAACAATGAAGTAATGGCAGTAAAACCCTGACTGTCTGCCGGGAGGAGGAACCCCTTCTACAGCTCCTTTTGCAGAAGTGTCAGTACTTCCTGCTCAATAATTAAAGCCTGCTTGGGGTCCACCACAGTGGGGAGGACCCCTAGAAATCTGGGCGGACAAGAACCGAATTCTGAACCCTTTCCTATAGTGTGCAGGACCCACTGAGAAATATGTGGCAGTAGTTTCCACGCTGCCAGAAATTCTACTAGGGGAACCAGTCTCTCAAGACTGACCTCTGGATTTGGTTGAACAGTCACTACGGTGCCCTGAAGCGGCGAACCGGCAGGGAACAACCGAACTGACTGTTCTACGACCCTCCTCCGAGGATCGTATGGGGACACTGACACCTCGGTGCCCTGAACGGCGAACCGGCAGGGAACAACCGAACTGGCAGCGCTGCGACCCTCCTCAGAGAGTCGCACCCCAGAGGGCGCCGAGGAAAATCGATTTCTCAAAACCGTCCCTGCCCCGGAGGAGCCCTCAGAAGCCTGATAGCCTTGTTTTTTATGACAGGACTTCCTGTCTAAGCTTTATTAGAGATGACGACAGTCCTCAGATCTTGCCTACCTCTAAAAAGCTTAGTTCCTACGACCCTCCTCGGAGGATCATTGGAAAAAGCAGGCACCTCGGCACCCTGAAACGGCGAACCGGCAGGGAAACCAAACTGACTGCTCTACGACCCCCCTCGGACGATCGTTTGGGGACACTGACACCTTGGTGCCCTGAACGGCGAACCGGCAGGAAAACCGAACTGGCAGTGGTGCGACCCTCCTCAGAGAGTCGCACCCCAGAGCGCGCCGAGGAGAAATGATTTCTCAAAACCATCCCTACCCCGGAGGGGACCACCCTTAGAAGCCTGATATCCTCGGCTTCAGGGCTTCCTCTTTGTCCAAGCTATTTTAGAGAGAAAACAGTCCTCAGATCTTGCATAGCTCTAACTTTTTGGCTAGACTGCTACCGCCACCCAGGTCCCCCTTGATTGTGGAGGAGCCCAAATGGCGATGCTCGTTTTGCACTCTGTGCTGCGAGGAGCTTAGTAGACCGAGACTGCTCCCGCCCAGCAGTCTCAGGAACATTAGATTGGTGAGGAAGAAACCTCTGGAACGCCGCTGAATGGTTTATTTCTTAGTTTTTTTTTGTTTGTTTAAAAGCGTCCAGAAGAACAGACATAATTTATCTTATTTTTCTTTATTTTTAAATCAGAAAAAAATTATATATCTATACATCCATATCTATATATATCACTCCGTGGCCACCAGCAGGAAAACAACCGAACTGGCCGTGCTGCGACCCTCCTCAGAGAGTCGCCCCAGCAGAGGAGAAACGATTTCTCAAAACCGTCCCTCCCCAGTGTAGTTTATCTGCTTTTGCATTACGCAATTCTCGAATAGCGTCGGTGCTGACGTCCGCACATTCATCCGTCCTTTTATTTTACCCACCAGCGCTGCCTAATAAAATTTATTTATTTAAGATGGCTGGTGGGTAACGTCTGGGTTAAAAATGATGACGCCGACTCGGGAGAGAGAAAGCTCGCAAGCGTCTCTTTAACCCGAGGCACTGTCATTCCATGATACTTAATACCCATAGCATTACTATAGTTAGACGTTTGGGCATTAAACACATAAAATAGAAACTGGCTTATTCCACGATCTCGACACCTCAGTGTGGAGATAGGGAAAAAACGGCAGTCCCCGACGAGGATGCTGAGTCACCCCCCTCGAGAACTGACTGTGGCATGCTCCACTCCCAAATAGTAACAAAAAAGCTGATGTGTGTGTCCCCACCCGTGATATATCGTGGGAAGGGAACAACACAAAGCTGCTTGCTCTCTTTTGCCATTATATATATATATATATATATATAGATATATATAGATAGATATATATTGCAACTTGACAGGCAACAATAAATATGACATGTGACGTTTTACAGTGAGACAGACACTGAGTGCTTAATGAAACAGTGGCAGGCCAAGGCCAGACCAGAGATCTTAGTGTAAATGTCAGCATGCCTTCCAGCACCTCCCAAGGAGACTAACTGGAAATGGTGTTTACACACTGTTGACCATATGGCTTGTGTAATTAATGGCAGAGATTATATTTTGGCTTGCAACCAAAGTTGTTCCAGTCACTTATGTAATGACCCAATCCAGATCAAACAAGAATTGCCTCCAGCATTCCAGCAGTTGATATTTCTCTCTTAACTCAATTGCACTCTTAATGTTCAGTCTTTTCCCCATGTAACTACATCCAAAAACGGTTACTTGCAGTAATGCTGGCTATGCATCTTCTGAACATGACATTACAGTGAATAGATTGATTCTTTTACTTCAAGGATTACATAACGATCCTTGATGTATTATGAGTAAAATGTGGTGGAAAATGTTACTTAATATTATTTTAGAAAGAAAAGTGTATCTTTCAAGGCCACTAATACATATACTACAACATATTGTCTTCAATAGTGTTAACATTTTAGTGTTTAGTTGTTGTTATTGTTTTTTGAGTGAGCTAGTGAGTGAAATATAAATCTGTTTAAATGGCTGAAAGGTTAGGCTAACCTTTATTTTACTGTAAGCAAATGAGCGATTTGAATGAAATGAGCATAATATTTGATTCAGTTACCTGTAATTGACTCATTACTCTGAGAAGAACTATTATCAGAGTGATTGCTTTCCACCCAATTTCACATTTTTCACAATTCCTTAATCTTCAGGGTAAAGTTGAGACCCAGCAATCCACAGTTATTTGAAGTTATTAAATGTAAATTCGGGAGGAGTAAACCCTTCTAATCTTCAAATTATTACCAGGATATAAAAGCAACTTCTTCTTTCCAGCATCAAATCGACATCATGTCTGACTTTCAGGAAATTGAGCTTTTTCCCTCCAGCTATGAACTCTCCAATCTTCCAGAAATACCAACTCCTCCTTCCTCAAGCAGGTTGGCTTCTACTGAACCACCGAAGCGAACGGTAACACAGACTAGGCGTCCTCCTCTAACTCCATACAACTGCTTCACCCCAGAGAGCAGTCTATTGCGATCACAGGCATTAGGCAAACTTTGTCCTGTCCAGATGCCACACAGGCCTCCTTTTCGAATGCAGTGTGAGCTTTGCATTATATACAGTGAGCTTTGCTGTTCAGATCCCAGTGTGGATCTGAACATTGCAGTTCTCTGCAATTCTCTTTCTATCAAGGTGAGAAACTACCTCGGATACAGTATGGTCTCTTCCATTTGAAATCGTTTCGCTAGATAAGACCCTCTTCCTCAACTGCGATCGTGCACAGTCCGTTGAAGCACTTCAAAGACCTTTGAAACTGCATTGATTTGGACTTCAAAACAGTGGTTGCCATTGAAGTCCATTTATTAGAAGAAAAATCCAGATATGTTTTCCTCAAGAAACTTAATTTATCTTCCACTGAGGAAAGAAAGACATGGATATCTTGGATGGCATTGGGGTGAGTATTCAAAATTTTCCTTTTGAGTTAAACTAATCCTTTAATAATGCATTTTAAAAAAGAAAAATAAACCAAACAATTCCAAGAGTGTCCTTGCACCATCTAGGCTAAAATAAAGCATTGCAAGATATTAAAGTTCATTGATTTAGATTTTCAGTCTTTAGTTGAACCAAAATCCATGAGGGTGTTTCCAAGGCAAGGACGTTTTCTTGGAATATCTTGAGATGGGATTAGTGGTGCTCTATTGTGTCTTAAGACTCCGTCCTCCTATTTCTTGTGGATGAGAGAAACCTGTGGTTGCCAGGCTCTCAAGGGACCTCAGATGTGTCAGATGGCTGGACAGATTGATATCAGATGGCAGCCCAGAGAAAAACAAGATTCGCCTTTGAAAGCCCTCCTGTGCACTTCACTCAATGACAGTCATTTGCCTGAGACGTCCTTAGACATCAGAGGGAAACAACATATGAGCGCATAAGGAACTCTGAGGCTCATTCAAAGACCTTCAGCAACCTACAAAACTAGACAGTCTAAACTTATTTTAAGTAGACTATACTGTGTAAATATTAAATAAACAAACAACAGACATAATATGCACTACTGAAACACTATCAATGTTTCAACCCGGAAATTATATTATTGTCCAATTTTCTAACCTATGACTTTTGAATTTTCTAATAGTGCACAGAGAATGATCAAATATGACAGAGCATATTTTGATGGCTTAAACCACCTAGACACAAGAGATACTGTTCCCCCCTCCGTCCCCCACTCAACTCAGCCCTGCTTACTGACCTCTACATCCCTCCTGCTGCTGAGACCCAACCACAATCTCACAATCTCTCCGCAGCCCAACCATACGCGCCGACCCGTTTGACTAAGGCTGTCGAGCCCCACTGTCGTCGTTAAAGCAGGTTCAGTGGCAACGGTTCCATATGGCATACCACCTACCGCAAAACACAATATCTACCCAACCACCCGTCATTCACGCAATGTACACAGGAACGTAATGACTGTAAATACTATGCAACCTATACAAATAACCTACAGACTCTTCAAGTTTTATAATATTAAATGCATTTGATCTGATTCAGCAGTGGTATAAAAGGTAAGCATTATGTAAATGCTTGGCTAAAGAGATGCGTCTTTAATCTAGTTTTAAACTGGGACAGCGAGTCAGAGCCTCGAACAATATCAGGAAGGCTATTCCAGAGTTTTGGAGCTAAATGTGAGAACGCCCTTCCTCCTTTAGTGGACTTAGATATCCTAGGAATGACCAGAAGCCTCGAATTTAGTGATCTTAAAGAAGCCGATGGATTGTAGGGCGATAGAAGGTCCATTAAATACACAGGAGCTAAACCATTTAGGGCTTTATAGGTCAGTAATAGTACTTTGTAATTGATACGGAATTTGATAGGTAACCAGTGTAGAGATGATAAAATTGGTGTTATATGATCATATTTTCTTGACCTAGTAAGAACTCTAGCAGCTGCATTTTGAACTAACTGTAGCTTGTTTATTGAGGATGCAGGACAGCCAGCTAATATAGCATTACAATAATCTAGTCTCGAGGTCATGAATGCATGAACTAACTTTTCTGCATCAGAAACAGATAGCATGTTACGTAGCTTTGTAATGTTTCTAAGGTGGAAAAAGGCTGTTCTTGTAACATATGAAATATGATTTTCGAAAGACAAGTTGCGGTCTAGTATAACACCCAGGTCTTTTACTGTAGTGGATAAAGTAACAGGACATCCTTCTATATTAAAGTTGTATTGTAAGTGACTTTGTGGGTAGTTTTTTGGACCAATAAGTAATACCTCCGTTTTATCTGAATTTAGTAGCAGGAAATTACGCGTCATCCAGCATTTTATATCTTTGAGACACTCTGTCAAATTTGATAAGTTAGTGTTTTCATCTGGCCGTGATGAAATGTGACCAGTCACGGAAACTAGGGACACAAGTCGGTTCTGGGGCATTTTGAGTTATTCATAGATTCTGAGAGTGTAATATCCAAGCTTTCCAACGATGTGTAACATGTGGAAATCTGATAATATTTGGAGAAGTTGTGGCCATTTTAAAGTAGGCACTTAAAAAAGCTCAAAGAGGAGAAAACGAGCTCTAAAAGATTGTGCAGTTCTCACCTGTCTCTGCTGCTGGGGGTGACAATAGGGCTCATTTACATCTCATTTAGATAAGCCATACCCCCTGTAAAGCTCCTCCATGTGCTTTACAGCTTTTTTTACACTTTGAATGAGTGCACTTCTGCCGCACTAGGCGAAAAACAATTGTGCTGCCCCTCTATTTGCAACGTACCAGCAACAACACACAAAGACCAATATGCCATATAGCCTGCATATAACGCGAAACCAGCAACAACACATAAAGACCAATATGCCATATACATATAACGCAAAACCAGCAACAACACACAAAGACCAATATGCCATATAGCCTGCATATAACGCAAAACCAGCAACAACACACAAAGGCCAATATGCCATATACATACAGTATAACGCAAAACCAGCAACAACACACAAAGACCAATATGCCATATACATATAACGCAAAACCAACAACAACAAACAAAGACCAATAAGCCATAGGCCTACATATAGCGCAAATAGTACGCAACGCTCGTGTGCCCAAAATGTCAACAATATTAAAGTTTATGTAGGAGGCAAATGCCTGCTGGCATTTTTCTTTAAGCAGTCATTTCTGCAATTTTCCAAATAATCACATTTCACCTCCTCAAATTACTGTTGCAAATCTCTTTACACCACTTTCTTATGTGCGTATACACACACAAATGAAATGTCCGCAAGCACATTATATCATCAGCAGGTTCAGCATCTTAAATAACGACTAAAGAGCAAATGAAGCTTAACTTACATTTCAGAAACACGCACGGCAGGCCTTCATCGCAGCAGCAAAGGTCTTAACTGCATCCTCTATTTCGATTCTCCGTCACATATGAAACAGCCAGCCACCGCTGTCAGCGAGCCGAGCCGCCGTATTGAAGCACTGAGGGCGAGCGCGCTGCACCCATACCTCCGGTTCAGTTTCCCGAGCCCACGAAGTGCGGCGAAAACATTTTCGGTGTAACTGCCAGACGGTTCATCTCGTCTGCGACAATCTTTGCGGCATCCATCTTCATTGAATTTTGATATCAGAGAGAGCTGGCCAGAGCACAGCATAATAAGTAGCCATGTGGTTGACTTGGAGGGCGGGGGCAAAAGCGCCGGGTTATTCAGTATGGAAGTACACACAGACAATGACACGCCACGCCCCTACTGCATGCTAGAATCTTCGAAAACAAGCCGATTTCAACCTCAAAATGTTAGCTTTTAAATATACCAATACTGCTATCTCAAACATGGAGAGGCTTCTTCGTGATTTCAATTAACAGATTCTCCAAAAAATTGAAAATCACCAATTTTGAAAAAAAACTCTTCTTTCTCATTTTGCTCGAAAGTTGTGCTGCCGACTTGTGTCCCTGGTTTCTGTGACGGGTCACAAATATATAATTGAGTGTCATCAGCATAACAGTGGAAATTAATTCCATGTTTTCTTATAATATTACCAAGTGGGAGCATATAAATTGAGAATAGCAGAGGGCCTAACACCGATCCTTGCGGCACTCCATAGTCTACTGACTTTATCTTTGATTTTTCCCCATTTAAACAGACAAAATGATAACGGTCTGATAAGTACGATCTAAACCAGCTTAATGCCTGTCCCTGAACACCAGTGTAGTTTTGTAGTCGATCCAGGAGTATTTTATGATCAATAGTGTCGAACGCAGCGCTAAGATCGTGTAGAACTAGTATTGAGATACAGCCTTGGTCAGAAGCTAAAAGTAAATCATTTGTAATTTTAACTAGCGCAGTTTCTGTGCTATGATGCGGTCTGAATCCTGACTGGAATTTTTCATATCTCATTTTCTTGCAAGAAAGAGCACAATTGAGCGGACACAATTTTTTCTAGTATTTTAGACATAAATGGAAGATTTTAAATGGGTCTGTAATTTGCTAAGTTATTTGGGTCTAATTGCGGTTTCTTAATGAGAGGTTTTATTACTGCCGGCTTGAATATTTTTTGAACATGACCTAAAAATAAAGACGAGTTAATAATATTGAGAAGAGGCTCTTCCACTACAGGTAACACTTCTTTCAGTAGTTTAGTGGGTATTGGATCTAATAAACATGTTGTTGGTTTCGATGCAATGATAAGTTTATTTAGCTCTTCCTGTCCTATAGTTGTAAAGCGGTGTAGTTGTTCCAGAGGGGCGATAATTGAGGCTGCATCAGAAGACACCATAAAAGAGTGTACATTTACAATTGTGTTACGGATGCTTTCTATTTTCTCATTAAAGTAGTTTATAAAATCATTACTACTATACTGTAACGGAATATTTTGCTCTGGTGATGTCTGTATATTTGTTAGTCTAGCCACGGTGTTAAATAAAAACCTTGGATTATTTTGGTTATTTTCTATTAGTTTGTGGAGATGCTCAGCCATGGCTGCTTTTAGAGCCTTTTTATAACGTGACATACTGTCTTTCCACGCGATTCTAAAGACCTCTAAATTAGTTTGTTTCCATTTACGCTCTAAGTTACGAGTTTCTCTCTTGATAACATGCGTAGCACAGTTGTACCAAGGTGCTTTAGTTTTCTCTCTAACCTTTTTTGATCTAATTGGTGCAACAATATCTAATGTACTAGAGAAAATGGTGCTCAAACTGCTAGTCATTTCCTCTAGTTCATCTGTTTGTTTGGGTTCACTGAGCAGCTCAGATAGATCAGGTAAGCTATTTGAGAATCTATCTATAGTGGTTGGAACAATTGTTCTGCCTGGTCTATAACGTGGCGCAACATGACAAATTTCAGCAGTACGTATTATACAAGTTACCATGAGATGATCAGTGAGATCGTCACTTTGCGGTATAATATCTATATCAGTTGGATTGGTTCCATATAATTTATAATTAAGTCTAGTGTATGATTTAGACGATGAGTGGGACCACTGACGTTTTGCTTGACCCCAAAAGAGTTTAATAAATCTGTAAACGCAGTCCCTAACGCATCATTTGTGTTATCTACGTGTATGTTAAAATCTCCAACAATTATTGCTTTATCGGTATTGACCAATAGATCTGAGAGAAACTCTGCAAACTATTTTAGGAAATCAGCATAGGGCCCTGGAGGTCTATATACAGTAGCCAAGGCTAGAGATAATAGGGATTTCTTTCTTACATCTAAGAGCGTAATATCTAGTACAAGTACTTCAAACGAATTAAACCTGTGACCTGTTTCCTGAGTAACATTAAGAATATCTCTATAGATTGTTGCAACACTGCCACCACGACCGATCAGACGGGGCTCATGCTTATAACAGTATCCTGGTGGAGTAGACTAATTTAGACCGAAATACTCATTAGCTTTAAGCCAGGTTTCAGTAAGGCAAAGTACATCGAAGCTATTATCTGTGACCATTTCATTTACAATAACCGCCTTAGGTGTGAGCGATATAATGTTTAGACGACCTAGTTTTAGAAATTTTTGTTCACTGATATTTAGATTTTCAGGTTTAATTACAATAAGATTTTTCCTAGATCCTACAGTAGATTTATTATATGGCCTCACTAAACGAGGAATAGACACAGTTTCTATATAATGTTCTACACTACTTATATCAATTAATTTGGCACAGCAAAGACTGTGATTTGGACTTTGATTTTCTAGTCATATGGTGTGTAACGTTTTGGAGATGTTGTCCGACAGAACAGCCGCTCCGATTCTTCTGGGGTGCAGGCCATCAGCACGGTAGAGCCTAGGTCGCTCCCAGAACAGATTCCAATTATTTACAAAGAGCAGTTTCTGTTCATTACACCATGACATTAACCATTCATTTAGTGCAAATAATCAACTGAACCTTTCCTGTCCTTGTCGGTACGTGGGAAGCGGTCCAGACACGATGATCGTTGCCTCAGGCGCCGTGCTGCGTACCGTCTCGATCAGTCCTTCTTCAGAACCTCCGTCTGCCGCAGCCTGATGTCATTCACTCCCGTGTGCAGCACCACAGCTCCGACGCGCTCGTCACCTTTCAGGATCTCGGGAACCTGTGCGGCGACATCAAGAACACGAGCACCAGGAAAGCAGTGAGTGCGCACCGTACCCTTACCTGAGGTAGCGCGGACATGACGGACCATGGAACTGCCGATGATCACGGCGTTGTCGCGTTCCGACTCGCGAAGGGGGGAGAAGCGGTTCCGGGTGGAGATCTCGAAGACCGGGAGGGGCGGTGAGGTTCTTGCTCTGGTTCTGGCTCGTGTCTTTCGCTGTGGGATCACCCAGGGTCCATGGTGTTGTGTCGGTGCCGTAGTGAATGATGCCAGAGATGATCGCGTCCTCCTGGGCAGAGAAACGCATGGAGTAGACGAAGTCGGAGTCAAAAAGTTACTAACCACTGACTTATGAGCATCGGCGCGTGACGTTTCAAGCGCTGATCGCCGATTCCGCAGCTCGGCTTGTTTCTCCAGCAGACCACAGATCTGTTTCGCCACCGATTCCAGCTCCAATCGTACCTAAATCAGCTCGAATGTGTCCTCACCTGCACTCAGAGGTAACGTTAGACACACATCCGATATGTTCGCCATTATAACAGATGAACAGTAATTTAGTAGTGATACTACCAATATCACTACTAATTTAGGACTGAAATGCTGGATATAACCTGTATCCTTTCAGTGAAACGGGTGTAAAATAAGACGGTCGGTAGGCGCGAGGCCACGCGTGAAATGCTAGCGGACTAAAGGCTAGTAGCCGAGATTCGCAAAGTTGGATCTAAGTAGCGATATCAAAGTAATCCGATTGTTTTTTTATAAGGAATAGTAGTGAGGATAAGTTCCCGTGATATAAAAATAGAAAGTGCTTGTTTATAAATGAGTTGAAAAGAAGAAAATCAAGGATTAATGAATCAATTCGACGGAGCTCCAAACACAAAAACCTATGGCAGTGCTACAAGCATATCAGGCTGACCTGCCTGGGGGATTTGGACAGATGTGAGGGAGTAGGGCCCGATGGGGTTCGAGGACTTCGTTGGGCCACAGATTTATCTCTCAGGGCTACTAAGGAGACCGCCAGAGCAATTGGGCGGTTTATGGCAGCCCTTGTGGCCACTGAGAGACACCTCTGACGGGCCGAAGTATGAAAAGATGGATCTCAAAATCATACAGTCACTGTTGGAAAGGGTTCAAATATGCAAAAGATGCTGGAAACCGTCTCGGGTTATGACTATAACCCTTGTTCCCTGAGAAAGGGAACGAGACACTGCGTCGTCGGAAACGACTCTTTGGGGACGCTCCCTAAGCGTGCGCCTCTGAAGTATGAAGTATGCGCCTCAGCCCCTGCCTCGACAGGATGTCTGCTCCCTGATTCTGAACCCCCGGAACCTACATTGCCCTAATAGACAGTAGTTTCCCTTGGGACCATAGGATAATCTGATGCGCATATCTGTAAAGAGGGCGCGATCTGAGTCCCTCTTGTCGGTTCAGATAAGCTACCACTGATGTATTGTCCGATCGTACTAGGACATGGTAACCCCTGATGTCTGGGAGGAAGCTCCTCAGAGCCCTGAACACAGCCAACATCTCTAGGCAATTTATATGCCAAGAAAGATGATGGTCTTGCCACAGACCCCTGGCAAAGCCGTCCATGACCGCGCCCCAGCCAGTGAGGGAGGCATCTGTCGAAACGGACTCCCAGCGACATGACACTCCTAACATTGGCCCTTGGGACAGGAACTAAGGTTTCTTCCATATTACTAGAGAACATATCTTCGGGTGTCGGCCCCTCCCCCTCATCGAAATCTTTCAGGAGGTCGGCCTGGTATGCCTGCAAAATAGCCATTTAATGCAGACATGAACCAGCCCGACTCGCCGCCATATAAGCCCAGCAAATCAATGCAGAGGTATCTCAGCACGGTTTGCTGGGCAGCTTCAGGGCTTTAAGGGAAGATGCCGCTTCAGGAGAGAGGTATCCAGCTAGTGCCTCCTCTACCTTCGGCATCTTCCCATATCCCTCGCCCCTAAAACATTACTATAATCAACATTCGCTGGATTAAAGACATGGGACGAATGGGTTTTTTCCCACGATTTTGAGATCTCATTGTGGAGATCGGGGGAATAATGGCAAACCCCAGCGCTGAGGCTGTGACCTGTGCTGCAGGAAACGCTCATCTAACTTGCTTTTTATTCGCATTCCATGCTAATCATGTGGCCAGCTAATGTTGAGTCTGGCCACAGCACGAGTCACAATCTCAGTGAGCTCCTCATACGCATGACCGTGAACCGGCGAGTCTTGTTCACGATCATCCGCCTCGATGCTGAGCACCTCCACTTCCTCAGAAGCAGAGAGCTCAAGCACCGGGCCTTGATCATGGGCAGAAGAAGACGCAGCGCAGGCTTCTGCACCACGAACAGGAGACTCAGGATCTTCAGATGAAGAGTGAGAAAGTGCCGCAGCAGTCTCATTCTCATCTGCAAGATCCCTTTGCGATCCCCACGATCTCAAATGCCGCGCCGCCTCAACGGACGCGGGACCAGAACCATGGGGAGCGCGAGCCTGGCAATGTTCATCTATCTAGGGCAGGGGTGCACACATCTCTTGAACTACTCACTTGTCATAATATATATATATATATATATATATATATATATATATATATATATATGTATATATAAACTATTTCAAAGACAAACAACACCAAATAGAACGAACAACAACAGAGAGCGCTTGCTGAAGAGCGAAAGCTAATGTGTGTGTGTGCCGGCGTCACTTTCATGACATCCGGTTATGCCGTCACATGTTACGTCATGACGCAGCACCAATCAGGATTGGAATAAGTTTCATTCATACTTCAGAGGTTAACGCTTAGGGAGCATCCCCAAAGAGTCATTTCTGACAAAGCAGTTCGAGTTCCCTTGTAAGGGAACTGAAGAATTTGCAGGACCTGAAGAATTTTTCCGAAGAACAGTGCTCAGTTTAACAGCAAGGGACTAAAGAACAACCACCACAAAACAAAACAAAAAACAGTCATGGATTATACAGGTAACGACACACAGTATAAAGAGCCAAGAGTCTGTAAACTTTTGAACGGGGTAATTTTTATAAATTCAGCAAACTTTTTTTTTGTCTTGTGGACTATATGCAAAAATCTTGTATGTTAAATATCTGTTTCAGGACAGTGCTAAATAAAAAAAATAACATGCATTTGTATGATCCCTCTTTTTTTTATTATTCACATTTTGCAGATTCTGCAAGGTGTATGTAAAATTGAGCACGACTGTACATTAAATAATTGAATATATTGCTAGTTTATAATATATTAAGGACATATATTGAGCAAATATATTGTCACATTTTTTCAATATAAGAAAAGCAGCAATTCCTTTTGTATTATTCAATATATTGTAATATATTAACACAATATATTATTGTGTATATTTTCCATATGTGTTGAATAATTTAATATAATGATTGATTCATATAAGGAAATATATGTTCTTTGCATAAGTAAAAAAAAAGGGAAGGGATAGATGTGCCACACATAATTCACAGAACCCTCTTCAAGCAAATGATGGGTGATATCACACACCAGTTGTTTAGAAACCCATACTAAGCCCAGAGTTGTCTCAAGAGATTAATGGTCGTTTCTGAATTAGTCGGCTGAGTGGGAAACATTTTCACCTCTTTGAATGCAAATGAACAAACACAAGGAAGTGTTGTTTGTCTGTATCAGTCATCATAAATGCATTTCCAGCTTCCCATTTGGTCAAGGACTAAAGAGGTGCACCAGCAGACTTGTTAAGTTAATTCACATGGGTTGCAGTTATTTTAAGTGTAGATGAATATCGTAGTAAAGCCCAGACCA
This sequence comes from Siphateles boraxobius, assembly GCF_051911475.1. Lineage (NCBI taxonomy): Eukaryota > Metazoa > Chordata > Actinopteri > Cypriniformes > Leuciscidae > Siphateles > Siphateles boraxobius. The sequence goes on along the minus strand of NW_027508810.1, from coordinate 978,649 downwards.
CCAAACTAATTTGGTGACCTTATAGGCTGAACCTTCTACAGCCCTGATAACACTCTACCTCCTAAAATAGGTGGCACTATCACTGTAAAACACTGCCCTGTCAGTTGACAGTTGGTCTTTCAGAAAGATTTCTTTGGCATAAGCCTTTACATGACCTAAGTTTAGATGTTCTCACTCATTATCAAAAGCTAAAAAAAAAATTGCAAATTAACTGTATAACCAACTCTATTTAATGGTTTCTTTGGATCATCAAGTACTGGCAAACCACTTTCTTGGTCTAGAAAAGTATGCACCCCTATGAGACTCAATTTAATCCACTGTTTTTCAGCACTGAATCACAGTGGATTAAATTTGGCCTTTCTATTTTATTTACCGTGGATAAAAAAAAGTTTATTTAATGTCAAAAAGAAAACAAATCTCTACAAAGTACTTCTAAATATTATTTTGAAAAATGATTTATATCATAAGGAACCAAATGCATCACTGGTGCATGAACCCTTTAACGGTTATTCAATTCAAAATGCAGCAGATTGGCTTTTATCTGGGATGAGAAAAACGAACCATATTACTCCCATTTAAGCATCTTTACACTGGCTTCCTGTGAAATTTAGAGTTAATTATTTCAAAGTTCTCATTTATGTTTTTAAGGCACTAGCAGGCCAGAATATATAAAATGTATATTAGTGATCTCCTCTTCCTTCACTTTCCTTTTAGAACACTTAGGTTTTCTGATAAGGTTCCTTGTTATAATTATGTCAAGATGTGACCGTGCTTTTTCTGAAATAGGTCCTAAACTTTGAAATGGAGCTTTGGAAAGCTTAGCTCCATCAATTGACCCTTTTAAATAATACTTTGAAAACATATTTTTATTTTCTAGATTTTGAAGTATTTCTTATATGCTGAGATGGTGTATACTTTTTGTTCGTTTTTATATGCTGTGTTGGATTTTTCAATTTTTTGTCTCTCTTGTAAAGCACTTTGGGCCAAAGTGTGTTGTTTTTAAATGTGCTATATAAAAACAAAAATGATTGATTGATTGATTGATTGAATTCAATTTGATGGAAATGTACTATAAAACTGAAGCCAGTTGAACGAAGGAAGGTTGTGAGCTTGTCTGACAAACACATCATCAGTAACAGGCTGTTGGGATGCTTCCCTGCAGCAGACCCTGGCAGACTTGTGTGGGCAGAAGGTACAAAAAAGGCAGCAAGGGAAATCCTGGAGAAAAGAGTCAGTAAGACACCATAAGATGGGAGAACATTTGTTTTCAAGCAAGACAGTGACCTCAAATATGAAGCCAAAGCTCTGCAGTAATGACTGACAATAACAGTGTGAATGTCCGTAAGTGGCCAAGTCAGAGTCCAGACTCAATCCAAATAAGAATTTATGGGTAGACCTCAGAAATTTTTTGTAATCTCCATGCAAACTGACTGAGCTTGAATAGTTCTTTAAAGAAGAACAGAGAAAGAAATTGCAGTGTAAATAATGACTTGAAGGAAGTGAATCCTCTTCAAAAGATTATTGTGCAGTCTTGTGACAGTAATACAGTAATAAAATTGACAAATTTGTAGAAATTATTTTTTCGCTTTGAATTAAGATTTTTTTTTTCTTCTGTTGATCAGTGTCGGACAAGACAAATAATCGTCTGTAGTTCAATGTTGTAGAGTGATGAACACTAGGAACGCTAAATTATAGAGACCAAATACATTTGGCATCAGCTTGCATTTAAGATGATGGAGGGAATGCAACAGGCGTGTGAGATTGGCAACAAACGTTCCATAGAAATTTATTTGACCTGGGAATGATTTTAGCTCTTAAATCCCATCTACTGCCTCTCCAATCCCGCTCTCCGATGACATTTCTCTCAACCTGAGAAATACCAGATGAGCCACCTCCTCTACTATGTCAAGCATTTGGGACTTTGGAGCCACAGATCCTTTCATATCCATCTCTAAACAGTTTTTTTCTGTTTGTCTATTATTTCAGAGAGGGATGAATTTCCCACTGGCTTCTCTTTCAGGCTTCCGATTTCCACCACAGCCCTAGCTGAGCAGGTCAATCAATGGAAGTGTCCACTGTCCTTTGTACTTCACCGGGACCTGGAGTTCACCCAATACTGGGATTTAGTTCCCAGCATATGATGTGAGGTGAATTGATGTGGCCTGTGAAACAGAGCCTCTCTGGTTGTCGTTGTATATATAGTCAGGGACCAAAGGGGGAGAAACTCCCATGTCTAGCCATATAGTAACATCCTTTCCATTCATCTGTAGATCGATGCAGATAGAATGAGCCTTATCTGGGGCGGAATATAGAGTAAATAGCTCAATTCATTGCCCCCTGTGCATTTTCCCTCACATACACAATCTGTCGCATACTGAGCCTGTCTGTGTACCGTATAACTCCTACATACTACTACAAGCAAATGTCTTGTTTAACCACAAATACAGCATGTCTTGCTGTATTAACTGGTGGTTACCTCCACCATTCTGGCAGCAGATGTTTGTTTGTGGCACTAGTGTGGAAACATCCTAATCCTAATGCTAATACAGTGCTTTTCCTTTATTCAACACTTTATGTATTCCAGTTTTATGTGCAGTTCCCCTAGCTGCAAGTTGGATATAGTGTGATAATTCCAATGAAAGGGCAGCGTCGCAGGCTTTCTATACGTCATATCTTTGTCTGAAAGGGCCGTCTGTGATAAGCTCCCTCTGCAAGTGTGTAATCTAAAAATGTCCTAAACCCACATGAATCTGTGAGCAGTTCAGAAAAAAAATGTTAAAAAAAAGAAATCTCTGAATTAATGTAACAATAAGAAGAGATGTGTATCTTGTATTTGAATGTGTTTCAAAACTGCAAATGAATAAGGATTCCACTGTGGACAGAGATTTAGTTCATAAGTGAACGTGTTCCCATGGAGTATTGTTGAAATATTTATTGAGTCTTTCTTTCTTCCTTAGAAAATATTGTGAAACAGAAACTGTTTGTAAATATTTTAGAATTATATGGATTTCTGCATGAATGGCTCCTATAATAAATCTGGCAGATATAATACAATAGGATAAATAAATCTAGATTTTCTGGAGAAAATGTTAGTTTGGACAGTATTGTGGGTGGTAATGGCATTGCTGACATTATGGCTGACATTGTAACCCCATTTCCACATAGTTGCTAGTGTAGCACCAAGCGGGTTTTTAACCGGGATTTCCAGCATGTGTGCCTGCCATGCTAACAAGGCCCTCAGTCTCTAAAGACCGCAACCTATAGCATTAGTCACCCTCAAGTTGTTTCAAACCTGTATGAATTTCTTTCTTTTGCTGAACACAAAATAAGTTATTTTCAAGAATGTGGGTAACAATGACAGTTGATGTACCCCATTGACTTCCATAGTAGGACAAAAAATACTATGGAAGTCAATGTGGTTTAACTGTTTGGTTACCCATATTCTTCTAAATATCTTTGTGTTCAGCAGAAGAAAGAAATTAATACAGGTTTAAAATAACCTGAGGATTAGTAAATATCAATATAAATAAAACTGGGGGGTAAGGTTTAAGTCAAGTCAAGTCACCTTTATGTATATAGCGCTTTTTTAAAATACAGATTGTTTCAAAGCAGCTTTACAGAAATAATAGGACAACAATGTTGTAATAATATTGTTAAACATAAAATGAAATGTCCCCAACTAAGCAAGCCAAAAGCCAATGGCGAAAAAAGCTGAGAAAGGCCAAAACTCCATCAGGTGACAGAATGGAGAAAAAAACCTTGGGAGAACCCAAACTCAGTTAGGGGGCCAGTTCTCCTATGGCCAACGAACGAACAGTGTATGGTTATGATTCAGGCAGCATTATAGGTCAGAAGTCAGATTGGATCAGAACTTTCACAATATTTATCCAGTTCCATCTGGTTGGGGGTCGCAGTCATCACGTCGGTATGGAGACGGGTTTGTTGACGTCTTCACAGGGCTGATGAGGCTGGCACTTCAGGGACGCGATGTCGTCGTGTCCATGCGATGGTCCTTCATGAGATCTGGAAACGGCCTGGATCCGCTGGACTGTGGTAAACCTAGGGATAAATAGAGAGACTAATATTAGCGTAGACGCCATTCTTCTTATGATGTACCAAGTACATCAGGATTTATGGGAAGTGTTTCCGGTTCTGGCTGATCTAAACTATGCAGCCAAACATTGAATTATAGAAGTCTATAATGTGTTATGTGTATGCTAAGCCAAAGAGATATGTTTTTAGTTTAGATTTGAACTGACAGACTATGTCTGCTTCCTGGACAATGTTAGGAAGACTGTTCCAAAGTTTTGGTGCTAAATAGGAAGATGATCTACTGCCAGCAGTCGATTTTGATATTCTAGGTATTATCAACTAGACAGAATTTTGAGATCGCAATAGACATGAAGGACTATAATGCGTTAAGAGCTCGCTCAAGTACTGGGGAGCTAAACCATTTAGTGTTTTGTAAATAATCAGCAATATTTTAAAATGTATACGATGTTTCATAGGGAGCCAATGCAGTGTTGACAGAACCGGGCTAATATGGACATACTTCCTGGTTCTGGTAAGCGGCTGCGTATTGGACCAGCTGTAGTTTATTTATTAGAAGTGAAGGACAACCACCCAGTAGAGCATTACAACAATCTAGCCTTGATGTCATGAAAGCATGAACTAATTGTTCAGCTCTCAATTCAAAATGCAGAACGTAATTTAGAGATATTTTTAATAATATTTTTAATAAAATAAAAAATGACTTGATTGACACTCAAATGAAAGATGGGTATCAAAGAGCACACCCATGCTACTAACCGACGACAAGGACTTGACAGAGCAGCCATCAAGTGTTAGACAGTATTCTAGGTTATTACATGAGGAAGTTTTTGTCCAATAATTAGAATCTCAGTTTTTTTTTTTCAGAATTAAGTAGTAGGAAATTACTAGTCATCCAGTTTTATATATCAGCTATGCATTCCGTTAATTTTGTGGATTGGTAAGTTTCATCAGGGCGTGAAGAAATATAGAGCTGAGTATCATCAGCATGACAGTATAAACTAATGCCATGCTTCCTAATGATATCTCCCTAAGAGTAGCATGTACAGAGTGAACAGCAGCGGCCCTAGTACTGAGCCTTGTGGTACACCATACTGAACTTTTGACCGATAAGACATCTCTTCATTTACTGCTACAAACTGATAACGGTCAGATAAGTATGATTTAAACCATGCTAGTGCAATTCCACTAATGCCAACATAATTTTCAAGTCTATTTAAAAGAATGTTGTGGTCGATAGTGTCAAATGCAGCACTAAGATCGAGTAACACTAATAGAGAGATACAACCACGATTGGATGATACGAGCAAATCATTTGTGACTCTAATGAGAGCTGTCTCATGATACGGTCTAAATCCTGATTAAAAACCCTCGCAGGTAGCATTTCTTTCTACTATGTATAGGAACACAGTTGTGAGGATACTGCCTTTTCTAGTATCTTTGACAGAAAAGGTAGATTCGAGATCGGCCTGTAATTGAATAATTATGTAGGATAAAGTTGTGTTTTTTTAACAAGCGGTTTAATCATAGACAGATTAAAAGTTTTTGGTACGTAGGCAAGGCAAGTTTATTTATATAGCACATTTCATACACAATGGTAATTCAAAGTGGTTTACATAGAATAAATTAAAATAATCAAAAGAAATAAGACTAATTAAAACAGTTTAGAATAGAAAAATAATAACATTTATCCGAGTGATCTGTTGAGTTTATATTCAATGAGCATATCTGCAATGTATTGAGGTCTTAGGCCATTGAATGATTTATACACCAGTAATTATACTTAAAAATCAATTCTAAATGTAACTGGGAGCCAGTGTAAAGCCCTGAGGACTGGTGTGATGTGTTCATATTTTCTGGTTCTGCTGAGAATCCTGGCAGCAGCGTTCTGTATGAGCTGCAACTCTCTTATGGTCTTTTTGGGAAGGCCAGTGAGGAGTACGTATCCTAATGACAAAGATTATTTAATGATATTAAGAAGAGGATCTATGACCTCTGGAAGCATCTCTTTTCAGTAGTTTAGTCGGTATAGGGTCTAGCATACATGTTGTTGATTTAGATGATTTAACAAGTTTATAAAATTCACCCTTTCCTATAGCAATGAATAAATCGAATTTTTCGTCAGGGAGACTACAATGCACTGTCTGATGCGATACTGTAGTAGACGATTGCATAGTTATAATTTTCTCCCTGATATTATCAATCTTGTAAGTAAAAAAGTTAATAAAATCATTACCGCTGTGCTGTTTGGAAACGTCTGGGCTTGAAGCTTTATTTTTCGTTAGTTTAGCCACTGTTTCAAATAAATACCTAGAGTTCTGTTTATTTTCTTCTAATAGGGTTGACAAATAAGCAGATCTTCCAGAAAGACTCGGGAGATATAATGATGTACAAAGTATTATTTATTGACAACCCAGCAAGCAATTATTTATAAAGTTCTTTGGCGTAGGCCCCGTTCGTAGTTCATAATCCGAGAGTAGCAGATCTGCATTTCCTGCCTGAAGACGAAGGTAGGGGCGCAGCCGACCCCCCTGAGAGGTATGGGCAGGACCATCCTGGTGGTGGTGGGAAGAGTGGAGGTAATTGTCGCGTCAACATCTGCAAACTCAAACGTGTGAAATACCAATCTTTTATACAGCGAGTACAAGGGGCGTTATTGGATAGATGTGAAGGTAATAAGTGACGTAGTAATTAAGTCTTCCTGGCAGAACTTAAGCTTGTATCTAGTATCATTCGCTAGTGCACCTCTTGAGGCCAGAGGAGTGAGTTTGGTAACACTTTACGGGAAGGGTACATGAATTATCAAAAATCCATGCATGAATTATGCATTCATTCATGCATTAATATCTCATGAATCATCAGGATCTAATACAGGTTCAACATTTTTCATTCATGACTTCATGGATGAACAACACCTTAATTAAAACATTAACTAAGATGAGCACATCATCATGAGTTATGATTTATTTCGCATGATCATGATGTTTTCTTTGTTCACAGTTATGCCACCATTAATAGCACATTGTTCATCAGTGTTTCAAAGGACTAGTCACCACTTTAGTTGAGGGGCCACACACATGATGAAGTCATTGATAGATAATGCTTAGTTAATGATGACTACTGTATTTGAATGTCAACAGAATTTGTGTGCTATGAGTTGTGACTGGTCTATTTTGGGGTCTGTCCAATACAGTAGTCATCATTAACTAAGCATTATCTACCAATGACTTCATCGTGTGTGTGACCCCTCAACTAAAGTGGTGACTAGGTCACTGACCTAGACAAAGAACAAAGAAAACATAATGATCATGTGTAATAAATCATAATTCATGATGATGTGCTCATCTTAGTTAATGTTTTAATTAAGGTGTTGTTCATCCATGAAATCATGAATGAAAAACGTTGAACTCGTGTTAGTTCCTGATGATTCATGAGATATTAATGCATGAATGAATGCAGAATTCATGCATGAATTTATACATGAATTCATGATAATTCATGTACCCTTACTGTAAAGTGTTACCGTGAGTTTTATAGCACAGCTCTGGCTAGCTGGTCTTCATTACACTCATGCCCCCTAAAAGTCACTCCCATCCGGGTCACGGCTCTGATGTAATTCCCACAGTTCTACTCTCAACTCTCTGAACATGGCATGTAAGGTGGGCGCGCTAACAAGAATGCTAAAGGTCACAGCCTCTAGCATCAGTCGCTAGTGCGCCTCTTGAGGCCAGGGGAGTGAGTTTTATTCATTCACACATTTTGGTCTTCCATCCATAATGAGACTGCATTTTTGTTTTGTGAAGATTGAGCTTTTTGAAGACACTATTCCAAGTGGAGAAATATGAGAAGATTAGCGAGATAACTTTATAATATCTGGTCTCTCTGCATCATCTCAGTGAGCTTTTATTATGTTTTACGCATGCGCAGTAAGGTGATTTAAGCGTTTTCCAATTTTTTAATGTGGACAAGCAACGTTTGGAAAATGCTTGAAATCAGTAGTGTGAATGGAGAGTATTTTTAAATTAAAATGCCATTTTCCAACATATCTGGATTAATGTAGCCACAGTGTTCTGGGGGATTGCTACATTTTACTTACTAGCCTAAGATAAAAGAGTCCACCACCAAGTCTTGATATTTTGTGACCATAAATATGGTTGTAGTCTCTCCATGAAATATGTTTGTGGGATATTTGCACATTTTAACATTCTTCAGGCACAAAAAAGGCTGCATGGTTGGAAAATGAATAGCACAGTTATCTCAAAAAGCTGCACAATATCATTCAATTCAAAAACGGACTTGTTATGTACCAAAGATAAATACTTTGAGTATGAACAATAGTAATAGGGACACTTACCTTAGTAAACATATGGGAATGTGAAACTATAAAATGTTGTGGCAGGACGTCTTAAGCCTTGACACTCATATGGGTAAAATAGCTTCAAGTTACCTGTGACATGCTATGTTCCTATTCCCCCTTCTGATGGCTGCATCTATTTGTACTTCTGGTAAATCAATAGATTCTAAATGAACATGTACTGTGAATAGCCAGCATTTTATATACTGCCTAAGCAGTTTCAATCAGAGAATACTGATGAATATAGGATTGCATTTTAAATTCTGTCAGGACCACTATCGTCAACTACGGTTGACAATTAGCATACAGTTAGGATTGGCGGTATGGTTCTGTTCTGGGCAAGATCTCTCTGTGCATCTATGCAGTCTAGCATGGATGAGAGCAGCAATAAACCCCCCTTAGGGTAAACAGAACACAACCAACATGAATGTAATAATTCAAGATTTTTATGTACAAATTAATTTGATAATTAATTCTGATTCAAGGGGAATCAGAATACCATACTGACTGACAAGAGGAGGAGCTGCGGATGGAGGAGGGTAATTTACTCCTGAGAAACATGATTGCTGCTTATAATACTGAAAATGCTTATTTATGTATACAGTGATAGGCAGTGATATATGTATTCCTATAGGTAGACGTGTATCAGCTGAGAGTCAGCTGATGCGAGCTTGATTAACATGACCTGCCAGAGCTGACGGTATGCTTAATTTATATTATATCACAAAGACATGCAGATCATTTCAAAGGGGGATTTTTGGCCCCTCAATACCATACTTACATTGCTTATTCAAAGACTTAACCTTGTAGAATGCCAAGTCTGGCTTTGTTTTATTTATTTTAGACACTGCACAAAGTACACACAAGCACACAAGTCTTAAAGAGGCAAACCCAGATGGGAACAGCAGCCTAAGGGCCTGCACTGACCTACATTCACACATGTGCTCAGACTCTGCCTGTCTGCTCTCTCGTTGCTATGCATGCGTCCATTAAACGGTCACTATCACCACTTACATCCCATGGTGCATTGCTAATCATCCTTGGGAGGATGGCAGGGTTGGCGATTATGCTGTCTCTCTCTCTTTTGATGGGAGCTAAAGGTCAGAGCTTCAAAAATGGTAATGGAGGTGTCATGGTGAGGTGAGGCAAAGGAGAATTCGCGAGAAAGAACAGCGGCAAAACTTGAGGCAACCCCCCACTACAGCTTCACATATGCACAGCTTGATCGATAATTTCTTCTTTTTGTGCAGCACGTTCCTCTCTATACATGGAAATATGCTTGCACTCAAACCTGATATCAGGCCGTTATCTATTCAATTCAAGCAGAGCTCATGAACGGGTGTATCGTAATGCCGAGCAGCCAGAGAGAAGTGACGCTGGGGAGTGGAGGAGTCGAGATATTACAGAGAGAGAGAGAGAGAGAGTGCATGCGACAAGATAAGTGTTATGTTTGTACTTCTAATGTTCAAAATAAATAAAAGGAGCTCTTCTTTAACAGTTTCTTTGCTTACATTGGAAAACTTCAAATTAAGAAATTTAAAAACTTTTGTAAGAAGTTTGTACGAACAGAATATGTACATATTATGCGCTTGTTAGCTGTTTATTCATGGAACATTTAAAAGAGCATCTGGAATATTCTCAAAAAATATCAATAGGCTCCTGCATGAATATGCCATACGAATAACTAATGTGGTGATACTATTATGGTATCACATGGTAATACCATGGTACTTATTCTAATACTGTGACCAAATATTCAAGATTGAGTTAAAGGGGAACTCCAAGTGTGATAGTTTAAGAATCTGAAAAAAAAAAAAAAAAAACATATTCATACCCATTGTCAAAAATGATCTGAATATTATTGGGACATACTGTATGTCATCTCTTTTATTAATATAGAGCTTTACACAATACAATTTGTTTCAAAAGCAGCTTCAAGTAATAAACCATAAAATAACAGATTCAGAATCAAACTTCATATGAGATAAATTCTAATTGTCCTGTGAAAAACTTACAAGAAAGCTTAAAATGACGCAAGTCACTACTTAAAGGGGTGGTATAATGCCCCATTTTTACAAGATGTAAAATAAGTCCAGAGTGTGTATTTGAACTTTTAGCTCAAAATACCCCACTTATAATTTGTTCTAGCATGTTAAAATTGTCCCCTTTTGAGGGTGAGCAAAAAAGTGTGGTTTTGTGTGTCCCTTTAAATACAAATGAGCTGCTGCTCCCAGCACAGAGGGCGGAGCTTCAAGGGCTTGTGTGTGTTAGCAGCTCCGATTACCTCACACAGACAAGCACTGTAATATCCGAAACTGTTCTGCCTTTTATGTTCAAACCGAAGTCGGACAATGATGGAGAGACTCAAGAAGAATTGAGAACATAAAGAATGCAACAAGTTGTTTCTGAATGGTTTGTTGATGAATTTATGTAGCTGATGTGGAGTTAACTCTTCAAGTCATTGATTAGCATATTCTTCCATGATAATCTATAAATCGCTAGTGTGGGAACTGTTCTAAGATGCCAAGAGAGTGACATGATATTGCATTTGTGTTAAGGTACTGTATTGCAATAAATGTGAAAAGACGGATTGCGACAGCTTGAGCAGACTCCCAAATGTGCACTCCTACAACAACTCTTCCTCTTCTCATGGACTCATCCCTTTGTTGTGTGTTCCCGGGGGCAGGGCTTATGTAAATGTTAGGGTTTGTCATGTCACTAACCCTGGAGAAAGCTTGTGTAGTCCCTACCAGCCGTTTGTTGTAGTCCTTAAAAAGCGAACTTTGCACATGTTGTTTATGCTCAAACAGCAACATTACACACTAACTAAAGTTAGAAAAGTGAAATCATAATCAACCACCCCTTTAAGAGTTATTATGCTTTTCACTTTAGAATACTGATCCAAATAATATTAATTATTATTAATTATAAATTAATATTGCGTTACTGTGTTAATTCATTAATGATGATAAAGTATTACCCTAATTTTAAAATAAAAGACATGAGAAAATGAACATGAAACAAAATCTAAAACAGACTTTTACTTTCAGCAAGGATGAATTGAGGCTGGATCTACTCGCAGCAGTATCAATTTAAATAAAGAATAAATAATACTCAAGAGCACAGGAGAATCCAAGGATAAACAGCAAAACACCATAATAGCGATGAGAAAGGACAAACACCAACTGAAAATGAGGGCTTTAAATACACAGGTTAACTGAGGAGGAAAACAAGGCACTAATCAATCAACTAATGAATCACTGTGATAACAAAAGCAAACATACTTAAAGGCAGTTAACTTGTTAATCTAAAAACGGAAAGGTTTTTTTCCTTTGTGTTTTTTTTTTTTTGTGAACAGAACACCCCGTTGTCAAACCGATCCCGTTCACACAGGCCCGCTTAAAAGATTAAAAATGCTGTATTCTGCTGCCAGGCCATTATTTGGCAATGTCACTCCCTAAGGCAAGGCAAGTTTATTAATATAGCACATTTCATACACAATGGTAATTCAACATGCTTTACATAGAATAAATTAAAATAATCAAAATAAATAAGAATAATTAAAACAGTTTAGAATAAAAAAAAGAAAGTAAAATACAGAACAAATAGTACTGTAAAGAAACACATGCACCTATAGACATAACACATATTATGTATGGATATGACACCACTGTTTTCACAAATTCACGTCATTTGTGGTTTACACGGAGACAATAGCGGTACCGTTTTCAAAAACTGACACTTTTAAACCCGTTTGCAAAAGTTTGGGCGGTGGAAGTTTTCAGGCCCCCAAAACGCCATGGTTGTGTAAATAAACAGCTAAAACTCATACAAGGGTTCATCCGCCGCCGCCGAGGTGAGTCCAGCAGGAGGGGAGGGCACATCTCTGGACGTGAGCCTGGCCCTACTCACAGTGCAGACCAGGGGAATCCGACTGTTTAATTAAAAACATCGCGAAGCCAGGTGTTGATGGGATGTGATTTCTGCCCAGTGCTGTGAATGTCAAAGTGAAGAAATTCAATAAAGCGCGTGTAAACAACGGGTGTAACTATGACTTTCTTAACTGACACTGAAATTAGGTAGGACACATCCGAGCAGCCGAGTTGGAGAGGACTCAGGTACTGCTCATCGATTCATGCTAGAAAAGGCACTGCTACTCCTGGAAGAACCGCGATTGGTAGCAGTGGAACTTAATTCCCTGAAATGTCCCGTACAACTTTTCCGAAACTAAAATCGAACAAACACTGCTGAAGATCTCAATACGCACACATCCAGCGGCTATTTTGGCCCCATAGGAAAGATGCGGCCAGTACCATTCTGGAAGGTCGCTGTAGGGTGGCGTTTTTGAGATCAGACAAGAGAGTGGATGGGCTCGAGGAGTACTGGATTAGGACGTATGGCGTTCCCAGCATTAAGGCATCTGAAGGTGTTGTAGAGGAGAAATGGGAGGTGATGACACCCATTACATCAAAAGAGGTGACAAATTGTCCCGGTTCTATAAAATGCTATGACCAGGAATGTTACAAATCAGGAACTGTGAGAGAACATTGTTCTTGGAACGTTTTTCATCTTCAAACCAAATTTGTCTTCAGCCAACAAAGTTTGAATTTCGTCTGGCTAGTGCGCTTCCCATAATGTTTACTCATTAGTCCAGTAGGCAGAGAGTAGACGCTCTTTTGTGACTGTTCGAACGCTTTTTGACCACATAAGCTTTTACAATACCTCTGAAAGTAGGTCAAATTTTGGACAAGTGTTACGATTTCGGTCTAGGGGAGGAAAGCAACAGTCAAAAAAATCGATGGTTGTGAAATGAATGTGCAACACTGATATGTAAATACAAATTTCTTTCATGAAATAGTCATAGTTCACAGTCTCCAGACTGTTTCACAACAACCCAATGTAACCGCAAGCAGATGGCCAGTTCTGCCATTTCTATTAAATTACTGGTTTCTAATCTACAAACATAGCTCCACTGTTCTCTGATCGGGACACCAGCAAATGGGTGGCTGCCATTTGATTAAATTACTAATGAATACACAAAGCAGTGCACAAAAGGGGCCATATCAATGCAAGTATAATCTAAAATGGAATGCTGTTTTTAAGTTTGTCTAGAACTTCCTAAAAGCCTAAAGTTACTGATATGTGACAATGAAGGCGACGCTAAGTCTGCCTCGGGGAGATCACGCGAAGATCACGCGGCAGAAAAAGGCTAGGAGCCTCATGTTAAATGACACATCAAAAACAAAGGCAACACTCTTTACAGATAGTCAACCACTATTCTGGTGTTAAACTCATCAATTCACAGAAAACGCACACGCAATATGTTTCTTGTTGTGTTGCACTATTCCCATGTGATTTTCATTGCTACAACCATCAGCTTTGTGATGTTATATGCGTTTAATCACGAATAATCATGTATCTTTATCTTACTAGCACACAGAAGTACCGTGTGTGGTATTGTTATGATCCAAGAAATTCAATGGTATCGAATTCTTAGCCCAAAGTGCAACATGATGCATTCTTTTATTAAGACTAGACTAGAAATGTTTTATGATTCAGTTCTGTCCCCTCTGTACACTGACCGGAACGAAGTGTGTCGCCACGCCTCCTCCCAACTGATTGGATCGGGCACATGAGAAAGGCGTGCCACTGCTCCCTTTAAACATGAAGCGCCACTTCTGTTCTGTGCAGTCCTACGACAGAGAGAGGTTCACTTCTTCAACAAGAACTCCAACCGGAGCTCTTCGTTTGCTTTCTAATTTTCGTTTTAATCTAAGTTTTTCTTTCCGTTGATCTACCTCAGTTGATAGTTTTCCTTCGTTCAGTGCACTCACGAACGAAACGAATTTAAGATTAAGCATCTGTCGTACGAGCTGAAGAGATCGCAACATCTACCTCCGTCCAAACGAAACTCCGGACATCAGCCTACGTCTCTTTTCTTACCAGCTGCACAAAAGGGGCCATATCAATGCAAGTATAATCTAAAATGAAATGCTGTTTTTAAGGTTGTCTAGAACTTCCTAAAAGCCTTTGGGTCTCATTTTGAAGTAACTGTTTGAGCTGTTCTGTCCTGAGAAGATTTCTCTCTCTCTCTCTCTCTCTCTCTCTCTCTCTCTCTCTCTCTCTCTCTCTCTCTCTCTCTCTCTCTCTCTCTCTCTCTCTCTCTCTCTCTCTCTCTCTCCCTCTAACTTTCTCTCTTCAATATTTCGTATTGCAATCATTTTCTGTTTCGTGTAATTGTTTGTTTTGCTATGCATATTTACTCCTGCGTGATTTAAGTAGTTTATGTAATCTTTAGTCTTGTTTTATTAAATTCCATAATCCTTTGAATTGAATCTGTCTCATTGTTCCATACTTGAAGTCCCTGAAAATGTCGATTTAAGCTCCAAGCTCTATTTGGTTTAACTTTTGAAATATCTAAAGTGCCTTACACGAAAATATCCTTTCTAGTGGCCATAGAAAGGGTATTGTCGCTGTTTACAGGCCGGTAAGTTATGATAAGGAAGTTTCGCCTCCAGTCAGACATAGATTGCGTGATAAACTAAATTTGAATCACCTGAAAATTTACCCTGATAATTGATCTGATTTTACCGACCTATATTGATAATTAATACAAGCAATCGTGTTAATGAATCATATACGGTGAGGCTTAACCTATTCCCTATTTGGGATAATCTAATTTGTGTATACGAAAATGCATATTCATCATCTCATGAATATTATTCCCCCTTTGAGTTAATAATTTCCCTACACAAGTCATTGTCGCTACAAACTACTTATACTAAAAGAAAAGAAAACAAGAGTACAGCAAAATAAGCTAACTCCCTTGCTAACATAAACAGGAGAAAAAGTCCAACGAAAAATAAATGGCACCCACCTCCCTACTAACCTCACAAATAAATAAATAAATAAATGATTAACTAGCAAATTTCAAGTAAACCAAAAGCAAAACAGATTAATTAAACCATACAATGAATGGTCATAGAAGTTAACACTCAGTTGTGCCTTTTAAGTCTCAATCATAGTGTAATAATAGAGGCTAAAGAGAGAAACCCTACTTCAATAAGTAGAACACAAATGAGGTAAAGATACACAACCCCAACAACAACTCTGCTTCAACACAACATCAAGTCTAGGGTTGAAGATGAGACTTCAAAGCTGTTGCACACAGTCAAGCCACCAACAACACAGCTCTGTTGATGGTTGCAGTTTAAAGTCTCCTCCCCTCTCATCATCTAATCACAGCAGGGCATCAGGTGGAAACTATTTTAGAGAGACAGGGAGGGAGAGAGGGAGAAACAGAGCACAGCTTGGGGACAAACAAACAAAACCTTACGTTCTGGACGTAACACATGCTCAAAACGTTTAAGACCCCGTATACCTGTATTTAGCGTCATCCACTTGTGTAGGAATTTCTCCAAACTAGCGGTGAAGTTGTATTTTGCATTCAAACGAATTGTGCTCTCCATCGCCTCACTTTTTCAAATGCGTGTTGCATCTACGGTAGCTGTTATGTACCAAAAAGCTATGGCAGGATATCTTCTAAAAGCACTTCGTCTGGTTTTTCTTCAGGTGAACAGGTTTGTTATTTCAAACAAACTGCAACTTGACACAACGAACAAACGAATGTTACAGTACGAATAATAATGAATGCAATACAGCCTTTTAAATTTGCCGGGGCAGTGACAAGCTCCTCTCACTGCTCAGCTCCTCCGGTTCAGCTGCTTTAAGTTATGTGACGCTGGCTCTGAATGAAAACGCGTTGTGGAAACGCATTGGCCTAGTACTTTTTGACCTACTCTGCTATTATAGTTTTTCAAGATGGCGGAACGACATGGAAGTCTCCGTGGACCTACCCGTAACATGTATATAAAGATAATAAATTCTTCGTTTACGAGGATAAGTCAGATAATTGGCAGAGGTATTTGTACACCATTGAGGACATATTTATGAATAAAAATTTTGATTTTAGATAATAAAATACCTAAAAAACTACGCATTGTGCCTTTAAAGTTGACAAATCCAGATAAATCAACCTGGTTTTGATCATATTCAACGGGCTCACAACGCTCGGTATAAACGTTCTCTGTCAACTCAGGTTTGATCTAGAGTGTGCGATTAACTCTGAAGAATGTGCTGCACCTTAAAGTTTGACGGAAGTGATATTCTTGATCCACAGAATTATAGACCTATATCAATAATTTGTGTTATTGCTAAAGTATTTGAAAAATTTATTTATAATCAATTATAAAGAGTAATCTTGAAAATAATAACATTTGATTACCTTCTCCATCTGGATTAGGCCTAATTATTCAACAACTAGTGCTCTTCTAAAATTGATATATATTCAGCATTATATAGTGGTGAGCTTACAGTGGCTATCTTTATCAATCTATTATTATATTATATTATTAGATAAGCTGCATGCAGTTGGTCTTTCTTGAAGGGTTAGGGACCCTGACCCTGAGAGAGGGAACGGAAATGTAGGTCATGACTGACCAATAGGAATCTTGCTAGAGAGGCCAATCTACTTCGAGTGAAACTAAACAAGACAATACACATTGGTGTGCAATCATTTGCATCAGCTGCGCGGCCTTGATAACGAGCAGCTGCTGTGATTGCACTTCAGTTTTTTGCTGAGGAACCAAACCTGATAAGCTGGCTGCCCCGGTGGGTGGCAGGAGATGTGGCGATGGGACCTACGTCTCCGTTCCCTCCCTCAGGGAACGAGGGTTACCATATGTAACCTAGATGTTCCCTATCGGTCAGTCACTTTGACGTAGGTCATGACTGACCAATAGGAATACCTACCAAAGTGCCACAGCTGCTGCACCCCATCCAGCGCCCCGTGCAAGCCTCTACACCTTCTTGCCAGGAAGGACGATAGGAGGAGGCTTACACAGAGTGTAACTGTCATTGCTGTTCCGTGATAATCCATACATTGAGATACTGGATAACAGTGGGAAAGCGTGCCCTTTCTGTTTAGGAAGGAGAACGCTGCGGAAGCCACTTCAAGGAGTTATGTGGAAAATGCATATGGACTAGCCCGAAGGTTGTAGCCCAAGGGAAAGACACGGGCTTCCGATAGGACCACCCGTGGAAAAATATACACATATGGGATCCCCGTAGGGTCACACATATGGAACCCAGCCCAGATCCGGTTCTCAAGGATTCAGCGGATAAGGACCTGGCACCGGATGCTCCGCCATGTCCGGGCCGAGGGGTTTTGGAGGACTCAACAGGTTTTTCTTCTGGAGCAATAAAGGTGCACAGTAGGGTGCAGCAAGCCGACAGAGCCGGACCTCTCGGTGCTTCTACCCATTTAGAGTGAAAACACGGGAGAAGACCAGCTCTATACGTAGGCTTTAATATCTAGGGAACGTGTTAGGTGTCACCCAGCCCGCAGCTCTACAGATATCTGTTAGCGAGGAGCGACGTGCCAGTGCCCAGGAGGATGCAACGCCTCTCATGGAGTGTGCATGCAACCTGAGTGGGCAGGGCACACCTTGTGCTTGGTAAGCCAAGGCGATGGCATCCACTATCCAGTGGGCCATCCTCTGCTTGGAGACAGCCTTTCCCTTCTGCTGCCCTACGTAACAGACAAAGAGTGGTCTGAGGTCTTGAGACTTTGAGTTCTGTCCACATACAAAGGCAGAGCGCGAACGAGACAGAGCAAAGTCAGGGCTGGGTCTGCCTCCTCCAAGGGCAGCGCTTGCAGGTTCACTACCTGGTCCCTGAAGGGAGTGGTAGGAACCTTGGGCACATAGCCAGGTCGGGATCTTAGTACTACATGGTTGTCACCCGGCCCGAACTCTAGGCACGATTCGTCAACCGAAAATGCCTGCAGGTCCCCTACCCTCTTGACAGAGGCCAGTGCAACCAGCAGCAAAGTCGTCATGGAAAGAAGCTTTAAGTGTACTGATTGCAAAGGCTCAAAGGGAGCATCCTGAAGTGCTCGAAGCACCAGGAAAAAGGTCCCAAGAGGATATGGAGCGTGGTCGATGAGGATTTAATTGTCTCGCCCCCCTAAGAAACCTGACGACCAGGTCGTGCTTTCCGTTTTGCCATCTATGTGCTCGTGGTATGCTGAAATAGCTGCAGTAAGTACTTTGAGGGTGGAAGGAGACAGCCTTCGCTCCAACCCTTGCTGCAAGAAGGAAAGCATAGACCCTATCTAACATATTCGGGGGTCTTCTCTGCGAGAAGAACCACATTCGTTTTCGTGTTCTGGAACAGGTTCCACTTCAGGGCGTATACATGTCTCATGGACGGTGCCCGTGCTGAAGTGATGGTGTTAAGTACCTCTGGGGGTAAGTCACCTAGAACCTCTGCGTCCCGTCCAGGGACCAGACATAGAGTTTCCAGATGTATGGATGTGGGTGCCATAGGGTGCCCCATCTCTGAGTCAGAAGATCCTTCCTCAGAGGAATGGGCCAGGGAGGGACTGTCACAAGGAGCATGAGTTTTGGGAACCAAGTCCGGGTGGGCCAATAGAGAGCCACCACAAGGACCTGCTCCTCATCCTCCCTGACTTTGCACAGTGTCTGCGGAAGTAGGCTCACTGGGGGAAATGCATATTTGCGGAGGTCAATCTCGGGGACTTGTGGAGGCTCCGATTCAAAACTCACAGGTCCAAGATCGGTCGCAACCCACCACCTTTCTTGGGTACAATGAAGTAGGGACTGTACTGCCGTGCAAAGGCAAAAGACTGTAACTTTGTTTTTGGTCGAAAATGAGTTATTGATATTTTGGCACAATTAAGACCTCCTTTATCATGTGGATAAGTATTGTGAGTCAATTCCGTTGTTTTTTCGAGAAAATAATGGGTTGTCTTAACAGTAACTTCCAAAAGCCCATGAGAAACCAAGGCAGAACACCGTAACACCAGTTCTACCAGAAAGACTCGGGAGATAAATTGAATAACAAGTGTATATTAAAAACAGCCCAGCAAGCATAAATTTATAAGTTATTTGGCGTAGGCCCCGTCCTTAGCGAGCAATACGAGGGTAGCCAAATCTGCATGTCCTGCCTGAAGATGAAGGCAGGGGCGCAGCCGACCCACCCTGGAGGTAAAGGAACCATCCTGGTGGTGGTGGGGAGGATGAAGGGGGAGGTACAATCTTGGTGGTGTTCGGGGTGGATGGAGGTAATTGGCGCGTTAGCATCTGCAAACTGAGACAAACGTAAGTACCAGTTTTTTATACTATAAGTGTCAGCACCTGATTGGCTAGAAGTGAGATAATGCGTGATGCGCTGATAGAAGTCTTCCTGACAGAACTTACGCTAAAGCTTTCACTTACCGCTCTTTGGCTTTGTTTTGGAACGCTCATATTGAGTTACGGTACTCTGCCTTTGTTTAGTCGTGTGTCAATATGAAGTTACGGTGCCGGCGTTCTATCAAATAATGCGACCTACCTATCAGATTGTATGGTGTTCTGCCTTTGTTTTACTCTCCATTAAAATTGAAATCACGGTGCAGTGTACTTTGTACGACTGCCAGCAGTCCCTGTAACTTATGATGTCCTCAGATATTTGTCCTGCACAAATCCGGTCAGAACATTTAGTAGGCTATGGTCTGAACCAGCTCCATCGACAAACGTGCGATATCGATCACAAAGCATTTATGCAGAGTTGATAGAAAAGTGTTACACATGCGTAGCAGGTGAATAGTAACCTACAACAAAGAACTAAAGCCTCGCCTCACCCAGTTCGGGTACTGGACCTGGTTGAAACAATCATGCATCTAGCTGGCAGAGCGCCAAAACTTCGCCGGCGCCTTTAGCACTGCCCTTAACAATCACGAGCGAAGTGCACGAGCACAATAATAGGGCAGACAGCTGAAACCACCGCATACTGAAAAGACGCAGAACACAGAAGGTTGTGCTTTAAATGCATTTGTCTAGGTAGTCCTGAACGCGCTCCCCACTGAATCTCAATGGGGAAAGGAGGACTGCTTTCGTACTTCGTAGGCTACTTTTCGTGAACGTACGATCAGGGCCGGCGCTCCGCTCACGCACATCACGCACTGCGCGTAGGGCACTAAGTGCTTGGGGGGGCACCAAAAAATCTGGGTCGTGAAAAATCATCACAATAGGCTACTGGTATAAATAACAAATAAAATATGTCTAAAGCATGTTAATATACAAAAGCAATACAAAATTAATATAGGCCTAGACCAAATTAATCGAGGAAAAGGTGAATCTCCTGTGCCAGTCTCCCTCTGGTGCCCCCCCTTCCCCACCTCCCAGTGGTCTGTTCGATTATGCCTCAATCAATGTCAAATTTGACAGACACCGACCTCAGACATGGCCTCGAAAAGGCACCAAGGAAAAAAGGAAAAATAAGACACAGCGGGATGATACTCGCACGTCGCTTGCAGGTAAGACAATGATTTAAATAAAAATGTTAGTTTGTAGCGCGGGCGCCCTTGCATCGTGTATGCATGTCCAGGGGTGCGTCGCTAGTAGTGCAAATGATCCGGGGCAGGCTTTTTTAGCCCTGCATGTTGAATCTTTTATTTAAACGGGGGTCCGGGGGTTTGTCCCCCGTGAAATTTTGAAACTTGGGCTGTTTAAGATGCAGTTAGTTTGTTTGAGAAGAAAAGGAAGACCGCTTAGATACGTTTTTTCGTTGTTGTTCTATGCGGGTAATGCGGTCATTTTCTAGAGGTTCATAGGCCAAGGCCCAAGGGCGACATCTGTTGGTGAAACTGCAATAAAAAAAAATAAAAAAAATCTCAGTGTTTGTATATTTTCATATTCACAGAGTTGTCAAATTATTAGGGCTGGGAAAAGATTAATCGCATCCAAAATAAAAGTTTGTGTCTACATGATATATGTGAGTGTACTGTGTAGTATTATTTTGTATATATAAATACACACACACATATGCACGTATATATTTAAGAAATATTTGCATGTATATACTGTATATATTTATATATAATTTATATTATATATAAATTTAAATATTTTATATATAAATAACAAATATTTCTTAACTACATACATGCAAATATGTATTTATATATATACAAAATAATTATACACAGTACACACACATAGATCATTCATGTAGACACAAACTTTTATTTTGGATGCGATTAATCGCGATTAATCTTTTCCCAGCCCAATAGAATAGCAGAATGGTCTCTTTACAGAGATGTAGACAGTCCCTCTGTTGAGTAAATTCTATTGTGCAGTTATGTATGGTTATTTGCAGTTTAAAATGTGTCCACTTTAAAATTTATACTTATACTGTTATTTCCTCTTTAAACTTTTTTTGCACTTTTAACTTTCTGTGTTTACATTGTTCAGTACCAAATCTGTGTTTTTAGTAATTGTGGTGGTTTTTGGTATTTATAATTTTAACCTTTATATTATTTATTTCTTTTCATATTTGGTGCCATTGTTAATGTAAAATTATTTATTTGCAGCAGTTATTTTGGAAGTAAAGAGAACCTAACTAAGAAATTCTGAATGTGGAATTTACCGCCTTTTGCCTTGGCATGACTTCTCGCTTTTTGCTGACAATACAAAGCCAGAGTACAGTAACTTTAAAATAGTGGTCAAAAGTCAAGTTTGAGATCAATATTTTTTTTATGTAGATGATTTTCATTACTAAAACATCTAATTGCCAGATTTCCAGTGTCCTACCTATAATTAATTTGGCGGGACAACTAAAAATCTTTAAAGTAATTTTTCTCAGTTCCACACTCTAGCAACTTAAGGGCTTTTGCCTTTCTAGAGCAGTGTAGTGCCCTGACCTCATATCAGCTGGAGGGACCGGCTCTATCATGTCCTTCGCCAGTAGGACTGCGATCTCCACATGCAAGACATGGGCAACGGCTGCTCCCACTGTAGTGGAGTGGATGGCCCGAAACTTGTGGGGACGCCGGGTGAACTGAACCGCATAGCCGAGCCTGATGGTCCGAATGAGCCAGCGAGCATACTGGGGATTTCTTAGAGACCGTACCAGGCTCTCAGAGACCGTACAAGCGGGACCAAAGGGACCGTAGGCGTACCCGGAGTGGGGCATCAAGGTGGAACACAGGGACACGGCTCAGGAGACTCTCTCTGGGAGGCGACCCGTAGCGGTGTCTGAGTGTGCTGTGCAACACTTAGCTGGTTCCACGGGGCAGGAGGTGCAGGAGGCGGCTCGGTGGCGTTCCCAGACCGCATTCAGCTGCCCGGTGGCGATAGAAGAGGCGGGTAAGAGTGGAGAGGATTCTCTTCCCCCACTGCTCTCCGGGCCCTCTTCGGACCCAGAGGTGAAAGAAACTGCTCTTTTATTGAAAATTTGGGTACTGCTCGTTTTGAGGCCAGCGGCGAAACACAAATAAAACAAAACGCACCCGGCCCTCTTCCGGGGGAGGGAGCGATGCAGTCATCGTCTCCTGGAGATCAGTCCCTTCCATCTCTGGGTCGCCCGTCCCAGGGCCGCTTGCTTCTCGCTTTGCCGCCCTTCTTGGCGGGGAGCCTGGACGGGCGGCCTGCCTGCAACTGGCTCCACGATGCCGTTTAGATGGAGGCTGCTCCTGTGGTGCAGGAGCAGGGGCAGACGCAGGAGGACGCCCCTGGCGACGAGCAGACTGAGGAGGATGTGTCTGATGGCCTCAAGTCTGCTTCTGTACAACCGAGAACTGCTGGGCGAAGTTCTCGACCACGTCACGAAGAGGCCGGTCTAGGACACGGGGGAGTTGAGGAACCAGAGCTTGTCGTTCTCCCGCATGTCGGCCAGCCACAGCCAGAGATGGCGTTCCTGGACCACTAGTGTGGACATCACATGACCCACTGACCGCATGGTAACCTTCGTCGCACAAAGCGCGAGGTCCGTCGCGGCACGAAGTTCCTGGAGAACTTGTGAATCATGACCACCCTTGTGCAGGTCCTTCAGTGCCTTGGCCCGATAGACCTGCAGCAACGCCATGGGGTGAATGGCAGAGGCAGCTTCCCCACAGGCCTTGTATGCTCTGCTGGTTAAGTCCGACGAGTAATTACAGGCCCGGGAAGGAAGACAAAGTTCTCTGCTCCAAGTGGATTTAGGGCACAGCTGCATAGCAGCGGCCTGCTCCACTGGTGGGATATGCGTGTATCCCTTAGCTGCCCCGCCATCAAGGGTGGTGGGGGAGGAGGACCCACCGGGATGGTTTTTGGCAGTGAAAGGTGCCGTCCACGTCCCTGTGAGCTCCTCATGCACCTCCGGGAAGAAGGGCACTGGGGTGGGTTGCTGAGAACCAGCGCACGCCACCCAGAGATATCAATCATCCAGCCTCGAGGGCTCGGGACATGGTGGAGGGTTCCACACGAACCCAATCCTGTTGGTGGCCCGGGAAAGCATGGCCATCATCTCTAGGTCCGACTCGGGCACCGCTGGCACGCCCGAAGGAGGCAGCGGTTCCGAGCCGTCGTCCACAGAGACTTCTGACCCACCCTCCGATGCAGCGATCGACATCTGGTCGTCGCGGGGAGCACCAAATGAAACGACTGGTACACACCTCGAGGATGGTCCAGCACGTTCAGTTGATAGCTCGACTGGCTGAGGAGCATGAGAGGGGATTAGGGTTCCTGGGGGTTGGTTCCCTGAAGGAAGCGCGCTCACCGTGACCCTCAGGTCTCCCGTGTCAGTGCCCGAAGCAACTCTCTGGGGAGGGTTGGAACGAGGCAGAGGCACGGGGACTCAGTCCCTTTGCATGAACAAGAGTCTTGAATCTTCCCACAATGGGTACATGGCTCATCCACGAACTCTGCCTCAGCGTGTTCGAGGCCCAGACACACGAGGCAGGGATCGTGACCATCCCGACCACCACTTGAAAAAAAGAGCTCTTTTAGGGACTGCTCTCACAGGTGCTGAGGCACGCAGGGGAACAGTCACCGTGAAGGCAAACAGGAATTTGGACCTGTCTGTGCACCATCTCTCTCTCACTGGTCTTACCAGCTGTAAAAACAGCTTTTGAGCGCCCTCAGAGGCGCACCTTACCAGCTGTTATAACAGCTTTTTTTGCTTTGCTCAAATGAATGAAAAAAAAGGAGAGAGAGAGAAAGAAAGAGAAGAGGTCCGCTTTAGAAAGCTTGCAGATTCACTCTTGAAGACAGCATCGAAGTGTTTGGCTCCGGAGCAAAAAGCTTAAGTGCAATCGCAACAGCTGCTCGTTATATACCTGAACTGCGAGGCCTCGCAGCTGATGCAAATGATTGCACGCCAATGCGTATTGGCTTGTTAAGTTTCACTCAAAGTAGATTGGCCTCTCTAGCGAGATTCCTATTGGTCAGTCATGACCTACGTCAAAGTGACTGACTGATAGGGAACAATGTGTTGTTATTCAAGGGAAACAAACTGATTTATATGTTCAAGAAAGAGGTGTACCACAGGGCTCAACATTGGGTCCTCTCCCTTGTTCTATTTTCATTAATGATCTTCCCTTGGTCCTTTCACACTGTTCAGTTTTTCTCTTTGCAGACGATACCATCATTTATACTTCAAAACCTCATATGACCCAAATTCAAAATATACTCAGATTTTAATGCATTGCAAGATTGGCTCTATTCTAATAATGTATTACTTAATGAAGCTACATCTCATACCATGGGTTTTGGTACAAAATGTATATATAAATTACAATCTAATAATCTAATTATAATTTGTAATGACCTGCAGGTTAATACCTGCACAGAGTAGACCAAATTAAATATTTGGGATTATGGCTGGATCCTGAACTTATTTTTAAACCTCACATTGACTATATACTTCGTAAAATTAATTTTGGAATGAGTGTATTTTAGAGATCTAAAACTTGTTTTACATTTAACGTTCGAAGAAGACTTGCTACACAACTTATATTACCCTTCTTTGATTATGCAGATGTAGTTTATCAGAATGCATCGACAACTTATATTTTGCCTCTGACTACCTGTCACAGTTTGAAAAGGACCCAAAAGGAAAAGCTGGTTAACAGAGGTTTATTGGAAAACAGAATAAATGTCAACACAGGCTGTCTGCCTTTCACCGGCCGTCTAGGCGGACGCAGAACAGGATAACGGAACCCAAGGACCAGACTGCAACCAGACAGGATGAAAGGCACAGGTAAGTGCGGTCAGAAAGTGCATGCTGGTAACAACGAGCACAGACTCCACTGGGCAGAAACAGCAGCATACAGGATAGCAACTGAAATCTGTCGTCTGACATACACACAGAGGACAAGAATAAGCAACAGTAATTTACTATAATGATGCGTCTGTAATGGGCATGAATGAACAAACAATAAACCGACAAAGAGGGGAAAAGAACACGAGATCTAAGTAGGCAGATAATCAGGGCAAAAGGGAAACAGGTGTGAGAAGAGCTGGAGCGCAAACGCTGATTGAGAGTTAGCTCATCTGACTGAACGAACGTGAAGGAGAGGGTTAAGAGAAATTAAGCTCTAGCACAAGTTCTGCCGGGAAGATTCAATTGTTACGTCACTCATTACCTTCTCATCTATCCAATCGTGTTCTTATACTAGTGGTATATAAGATAGGTACTTACACATGTCTGAGTTTGCAGATGCTGACGCTTCCATTTACCTCCATACTCCCCACCACCACCAAGACGGTTCCTTTCCCTCCATCCTCCCCACCACCACCAGGATGGTCCCTTCCTATACCTTCCAGGGGGTCGGCTGCACCCCTGCCTTCGTCTTCAGGCAGGCAAATGCAGAGTCCGGACCCTCGGATTGCGAGCTATGGACGGGGCCTACGCCAAAGAACTTTATTGCTTGCTGGGCTGTCAATAAATGTATAATTGTTACAGTATTTATTCTCCCGGGTCTTTCTGGTAGAAACAAGCAGAGGGACTCCTGACACTACCGTTTATAATAAACTGTGTAGATGTATTACTGGATGCTTATTTTTTTACTCACCATTGTATTACGTACAACTTACTCAAAAGGTATCCACTCAATATTACAGTAGAAGGCATGTTCACTGGATGCAATTTATTTTGAAATGTGTACATTTTAATAACCCTAATTATTTGAGAAGGTATTTGCTATTATATTCTTCATCATATCATTTAAGACATTATTCACATTATTTTTTTCTCACATTATTTTTTAAGTTAAGAAAGTTTCTGGGAAGAAAGCATTTAGGTTTAAGGCTCCTGCAGATTTGAATAAATTACCCTTATATACGTTCATTGACTTCATTGTATATGTTTAAAAATGGTTTGTTTCGTTGTTTTGAAACTTGTTGTAATTGCTTTAGATGATATATCTATGCTTATATTTATTAATGCTAGGCAAAAATTCATAGGCAAAAAAAAAAAAGTAATTGTTGTAGTGGTGTGTTTGGTGTTTTGAATTAGGAGACCTAATGAATTTTGTTTTTGTCGTGTCTATATTGTTTTATTTTGTTATATGTTATTTAACTTTTGTGTATTAGGAACCCCTTGAAAATGAGATGATGCATCTCAAGGGGCTTATCCTAAAGAATATGTTGTAAAATGTGTTACAATCATCAGCAAACAGCCAATCACAAAGAACATAAAGAGTGTCAGTTTGATTCACTTCTCGCAAAAGAGATGGTGCAATTCACTTCTATTCTGAAGATTATGAGATCATTTTGAAAAATATCCATGAAATTAAAAGCGTTTACAAGGCAGTTATAAACTCTGCCTCAAAAGTTTGAGAAGGCAGCTGAAAGAAAATATTAATGCCACATCATCAATATAGGTGAATCAAAGAAATGGGTTCACAAATAGCTCAAATGAATACACAATGTTTAAAAGCATTATATATTATATTCATTAAAAAGTTTAATATTACTTGTTAATGATTAAGCTATATTACTTATATAAATATATTATAGGAATTAAAAGTAATTAAAATTTATATAACATACATATAATGAATAATTAGCAGCAAAAGATGAGCAATTTTGTCTCTAAAGTTTTTTCACCATAAACTGCTTTAATGTGGAGCGAGAGGTAATGGCTTTTTTCTAGCATCAGATACATGTCACCAGGGGCGGATTGGCCATCGGGAATACCGGGAACAATCCCGAACGGCCGGTCCTTTTCAGGCCGAAGACCGGCCGGTGGTCAAAGAGGTTTTTGGGGTTTTTTAATGATACGCGACCGGCCTAACCGGCCACTCAGCTGCAGCGGAACACTGTGTGTGTGTGTGTGTGTGTGTGTGTGTGTGTGTGTTTCAGACCGGGCCAGGCCAATACTTTCAATCTGAGGGGGGATACGAGCGGCCCCTCCCAACTTGGACTGATCCTCGTTTTTCCTGACATTCGATTGTCTCAAACTAGGCGCCGATCAAAGGAGTTTACTTTTGGTCATGTTTGGCGGGTTTGTGTGAATGCAACACAGACGGATGATAAAATGGTGAAAATTAGGAAAGAAGAGAAAGAAATGGGTGGGGTCGAAAAAATAAGAATTAGAAAGAAAAAAATGTTGGCACAAGAGGCAGCTAAATGCTGAAGTCATATTGATGAGTAGGGAGAGAAGGATGAGGATGAGGAGAAGGGGGAGGAAGAAAAGCAGCAAGAGAAAGAAGAGCAGGAGGATGAGGAGAATGGAACCAGTACAAAAACAGTGACAGGTACAGGGGCAGTGTTCAGGGCTGGGTTGCCAATCATATTAGGCATATCAATCAATCAATCAATCAATCAATCAATCAATCAATCAAAGCTTGATTAAGGACACACACACACATACACACTCACAAAATAGAAAAATACAGAACAATATTACATATTTACATGATAAAATGCCAATAGTTCCACATACTAGATAATAACCTGACTGAAGCACAGATTTAATTAGAAAAAGTATTATTCTTAGTCATATTTATTACTGATATTCTTCTCATGTTCTTCTCATCTGTACAATCAGTAAGCAGAGGCAGCCTCCAGCACAGGGGAAGCTGAGCCAGGGAGAATTGAAAGTGAGGACACACACAAATCTCTATTGTATGGGACTGCAGTATTTGAGTGGGTATTTGTTAGTTTTTGTAACTATTTTTATCACTCCGACTGACTGTACACATGACATGCTGGTAGTTAGCAGTATACTGTGACTTGTGTGTTCGAGATAAGGTTTTGCTGACCTGATTGTGTTTAGTGCACCACTTTCTTAGTCAGGTATCATCCTAAAATTTCTTGAATGTCTTCAGTGTAATCTGATTCTCTTTATACAATAAAAACACAATTAAAATAAAAAAAAAACTGCAAAATACTTCTGCTCATGCGCCAAGGTCACTCACATAAAAGGCCTCTCCATCTTAAAGTCCCGGGCTTAATTTCAGTCCCAGTACATCCCTGCATGTCACTGTACTGATTGGTCCGGTTTGGATTTCCGATCTCTCAAAATAAAACCTGCTCCAAAGCAGGTTAGTCAAGTGCATGATGTCAAAACCAATCCACCTTCTTGAGCAAGAAAAATCAGAGTTTTCTCAAACTAATCTCGAACTTACCTGGGATGCAACTGAAACCAGCTTTGTGCAACAGGCCACAGGTGTAAACAGGGCCTGAGACTTGACTCCATTAAAATCAACCTGTTGTCATTTCAAAATCTGTGTTTATTAATATTATTGCTGTATTATGTGGCCTCTCCTTCTCAATAATACACATTCCTTACAGTTGGATAACATATTTCTTAACTTGGCCATTCTCACCTACAAGGCAAGGCAAGGCAAGTTTATTTATATAGCACATTTCATACACAATGGTAATTCAAAGTGCTTTACATAGAAGAAATTAAAATAATCAAAAGAAATCAGAATAATTAGAACAGTTTAAAGTAAAAGATAAAATACAGAAATAATCAAATGAAATCAGAGTAATTAAAACTTAAAATAAAATACAGTGCAAACAGTCGGACGAACAGTGGCACAGTGCTCATTCAGTAAATGCACAGCTAAACAGAAGTGTTTTGAGTCTGGATTTGAATGTGACTACTGTAGGAGCACATCTGATCTCTTCTGGAAGCTGGTTCCAGCTGCGGCTGTGTTACGTCCCAGATGTAAATATTTGTCTAGGTTAAAGGGAGTAGACAGTGAAAAGAAAATAGATGTGCCTGAACCCGTTCCCAGCCCCGTACGACAGACACATCAAATTGTAGCTCAAAATTTATTAACATAATATATATAGGTATGATTGACAAAATTAAACAAAAAGGGGAAAAAAAAACTAGTTACCTCAGGAGGGGAGGGGGGGGTAAGCCAAAATAACAAACACAAGTACCCTCTGACTAGTTGAGGAATAAAACTTTTTAGTCTGCCAAAAGAAAACAAATAAACCACAGAAAGTTACACTAACTCCTTAACTAGCCAAAAACAGGAGAAAAGATATTACAAAAAGTAAAGATAGGCACCCACCTCCCTACAGCTTCCAGACCGTTTGGTATACGAAAGTAAAGTAGTAACAACAAACAAAAAGAAGTGGTAGTAGGCTACAATAAGCCTTAGCCTGGTGAACAACAAGAAGTCTTAAGATTGTACAACACAACACAATACAATACAATACAATAGCAAGTAGACCAACAAGTCAGAAACAGTCACAACACTCTGGAAGGCAAGCTTTCCTTTGAATGTCCTCCGAAGCCTCTTTTCAATGTGTTGCGTCTCCGGTATAACGAGCAGCAGGTGCGTTCAATCATCTCTCTCTCTCTCACCTGGTAGAGCTGCAGAGTTGCAGAGAGGGGGAAAAGAGAAAACACACACAAACCCCAACACTGCCATAACACAACCACTGAACGTAACACCCCCACCCATAAGTTTTCAGATATCAACCCATGTCTTGAAAATAAATCACAAATATAAATAAATTTTCTTCACTCTGGAGAATATACTCTTGAAAGGGCATCAGCTACAGTATTTTCAGAACCTTTACAATACTGGATATTCAAGTTGTATTCTTGAATAACCAGTGACCATCTCATCAGGCGTTGATTCGAATTCCACATTCGATCTAGAAACACAAGAGGATTATGGTCCGTATAGACAGTGACGGAATGACTACCACCAAGATAAATTTCGAAGTGCTGTAAAGCTAACACCAAAGCTAGGGCCTCATTCTCAATCGTACTATACCGTTGCTGTGTGTTGGTGAACTTTTTAGAGAAGTAACTCACAGGATGCTCAATGCCATAAGTATCCTCCTGCAGTAACACCGCCCCAGCACCTGAGTAACTAGCATCTACCTGCAGCTTAAACGGGAGAGTGAAACAGGGAGCAGAAAGTACAGGAGCACTACTCAAAAGATCTTTAGCAGCATCAAAAGCAGACTCACATTCAGCGGACCAAAAAACTTCTTGGCAGTACTAAGCAGATCAGTCAAAGGAGTCACCACTGTAGCGAAATTCTTACAGAAGCTCCGATAGTATCCTACCATTACAAGAAAACGCCGCAATTCCCTCTTATTGAGGGGAGGAGGAAAGTCTAGAATAGCTGCTACTTTAGTTTCCACTGGTTTTACTTGACCCTGGCCTACCTTTTTACCTAAATAGGTAACAACTGCTTTGGCAAACTCACATTTAAGCAGGGTAAGGGTCAGTGATGCACTAGCTAATGCATTGAAAATTTTACCAAGGGTACTTAGATGATGTTGTAGTTTACTCCCACACTTGGGAAGAACATCTAAGTATACTTCGCAGTCAGGAATTCCTGACAACACCGGATGCATCAACCTTTGGAATGTTGCAGGAGCATTGCGCATCCCGAAGGCCATAACAGAGTATTGCAGCAGGTTGTCAGGGGTCACAAAGGCAGAGACCTCAGATGCACGGGCAGTTAATGGCACTTGCCAATAACCTTTCAGTAGGTCAAGCTTCGTCACAAAGTGTGCACTACCAATCCGGTCAACACAGTCCTCCATCCTAGGCAGAGGAAAGGAATCTGGTTTTGTCACACTATTTACCTTGCGATAATCGGTACAGAAACGAAAAGTCGAGTCTTGTTTAGGCACTAACAAACAAGGAGAACTCCAAGGACTATGGCTAGGTGTGGCAAGACCACGTTTTAACAGATACTCCACTTCCTTCCTCATCACTTCACGTTTCTTTGGATTAACACGGTATGGGTGCTGCTTTATGGGGGGGCTGTCACCTACATCTATGTCATGTTCGGCCATAGAGGTTCTACCAGGAACATCTGAAAAGAGCATGGGGTACTAATTAAACAACTGCTTGATAGCTTCTTTTTGATCCTGAGGCAAGTATGCAAGGTAGTCATCAAGTTGGCTTAGCACCGTTGAATTTTGAAAACGTTCAACAGGTAATTCACCCACATCCGCATCATCAACAGAAGAGCAAAACGCAACCGGCAACACCACAGCAGGCTTGACAGGCACATCTTCCCTACCAGATGTAGTTACTGCCCCACACTTACCTACATAAGACTTTACCATGTTGATGTGGCAAACTCTACTCTTTTTCCTACGATCTGGAGTAGTAATTACATAGTCTGTCTCACTCAACTTTTTCTCAACACTGTAGGGCCCAGCAAACCTAGCATGTAGTGCCGAGGAAGGAACAGGAAGTAAGACAAGCACTTGATCACCAGGCTCGAAACTACGCTTGGTAGTCTTCTTATCAAACCGTGTCTTCATTTTGAATTGGGTACTCGCGAGATGAGCTTTAGCAATGTCACACACTCTATGCAGTCGTTCACGGAAACTACTGACGTAATCCAAGAGGTTGGTAGCCTTTGGAGTTTTTGACATGAGTTCCTCACGAAGAAGCTTTAACGGTCCACAAACGGTGTGACCAAACACTAGTTCGGACGGACTAAAACCTAATGACTCTTGTACAGTTTCTCTAACAGCAAACAGCAGCAAAGGCAAACCTTCCACCCAGTCTTTACCAGTACTCACACAGTATGTACGAAGCATAGACTTAAGAGTCTAGTGGAGTCGTTCTAATGCCCCTTGTGACTCTGGGTGATATGCGCTAGACATTTGGTGAGAAACATTTAACTCTCTCAGAACCTGAGCAAACAGCTTTGAGGTGAAGTTAGAGCCCTGATCAGTTTGAATGATCTTCGGTAAACCAAACGTTGAACAGAACTTGATGATCTCTTTGACTATTACATTAGCTTTCAGGGAACGCAAGGGAATGGCCTCTGGGAATCGTGTGGCAACACACATCAAAGTCAATATATACTGGTGTCCAGATTTTGACTTAGGCAAGGGTCCAACACAATCCAAAATCAAGCGTTCAAATGGCTCACTCATTACTGGGATGGGACGAAGAGGAGCAGAGGGAACAGTCTGGTTATGCTTACCCGAAATTTGACATTCATGGCAAGTTCGACAGTACTTCACAACACTGTTCCTCATTCCGGGCCAGAAGAAGTACTTTAGGATGCGTTTATATGTTTTAGTGATACCAAGATGACCAGACAGAGGGTGCTCATGTGCCAGCTTCAGGACCTGAGAGCGGTAGGCAGAAGGTAGGACAAGTTGATGTACCGCTAACACATCCCCATTCTGTTGCGGTCGCCAGCGTCTCATGAGAATACCCTCCTCCCAATAGTAAGTAACTGGACCCCCAGGGGCTCTTTCCACAGTGACAGCTGCATCTAGACAGGATGATAGAGATTGATCAGCCTTTTGAGCAGCAATCAGCCCTTCCTTCCCAGCTTCTAAGGGAGTTGAGGCCGAAACAGGGTCAGTATTTTCATCAGCGGAAGATAGTTCGGGTTTAATGAACAGTGTGCACTCTGCAACATCTGTCACAGGATTCAAAAAGGAATTATTGAGGTTCACAACATCATCCCACTTTCGAGCTTGTGCTCGAGTAACAGCGCAGGCAGGGAAAACAGCAGGGAAAACAGCAGCAACATCCGGTTGTCCTGACACATCAGGCTTATCCACTACTACAGGGTTAGGGAAAACTTTACCTCCAGCTAGGTCATTCCCAAGGATGAGACTTACGCCCTCCACCGGCAGTTCAGCTCTTACTCCAATCTGCGCGGGACCTGTGACCAAATCAGACTTCACGTAGACCGTATGCAATGGTACTTTAACACAGCCTAGTTCGATCCCACGAACTAATACATCTGTACCAGAATATGTTTCGGATGAGAAAGATAAAGTATTAGCCAGAATAAAGGATTGCGCTGCCCCCGTATCTCGTAGAATGGATACCGGTCGACCAGGAGAGGCAGCTGAAAGAGACACATAACCATTTAATAAAAAAGGTTGGTAACCAGAATCCTGGAGCCGTGGAAACCAGTTGTCGGAGATGGAACCAGTTTGAGCAAAGGCTACACTCTTGGATTTTTCAGCAGCAGTCTTCTGTTTCCATGCTTTGCAGTCATTGATTATGTGACCTGGATCTAAGCAATAAAAACAGACACGTTTACGGTCAGAGCGTCTCAGCACAGGCTTCTCTCTCTCACTTTTCTCAGAGTGAAGAACAGGGGACATAATTCTCGCTGTCTGGTCATTCCCGAAACTCTGGCATCTACTCTGTCGTGCAAAAGGGAAAACTGACCTGTGTGTAAGTGCAAACTCATCAGCTACCACTGCAGCTTCAGATAGTGAACTTATCTTTTGCTCATTCATATGAACTGCAATGTTCTCAGGAACACAATTTTTAAACTCCTCAAGCAAGATGAGTTCTTGCAGTTGTTCAAAACTGGTAACCTTACTAGCCAAACACCATTTCTCAAACAGGGCTCTCTTTTCTCTTGCAAATTCAACAAATGTTTGTCTAACGGTTTTTGCTGTACCTCGAAAACGCTGACGATATGCTTCGGGGAACAATTCGTAGGCACGCAACACTGTTGCTTTTATGGTGTCATAATGCAAGGACTGTTCGATTGGCAAGGCAGAGCATACCTCCTGGGCTTTACCCACAAAATTACATTGAAGCAGTAAGCCCCACATATCTTTTGGCCATCCTAGCTTTGAAGCAATGCGCTCAAAGGCTATGAAGTAAGCATCCACCTCAGCTTCTCGAAATGGGGGTACCAACCTGAAATACTTCGTTACGTCAAAGTTACTCTGAGCATCATTCACAGTACCAAAATTAACTGTGCTATTCTGCACTGGAACACCAGCTAAAACAGGTGAGGAAGGTCTGGCTCGTGGAGGCGGCACAGGCTTACGGCGTTCAGACTCTGCTTCTAACTGTAAGCTTTGCAGTTTGATATCCCTGTGAGCCTTTACTTCAATAGCACAGAGTTGAACAACTTGAGTCTCATGCTCCTGCTTTTTAATGGCCAACTCGAGCTCTTTTAATTTAATCTCTAGTGAAGGATCCATTCTAGACTTAACAGCCGTAGCACTAGTTTCAGATAAAACATTTTCTTCCTCCTTCTCTTCCTCTTCCTCTTCATCAGTCTGCAAATCAGCTGGTATAATACCAGTGCTGGCCAATTCACTGTACAGCTGATCCTTTAAAACTGCCTTTGTCATGTCTTTAGACACAGAAATATTATAGAACTCAGCAATCAACACTAAGTCTTTCTTACGACAACGATCAAAAACCTCTACCGTTGGAGCAAGGGTAAACCCAATCAAATCAAACTCCATCCCTTAGAGTACAACCACTCCACCCGTCAAGAAAAAAAAAAAACAATAGCGGATTAATCTTTAGTTCTATCTATATAGATAGATAAATCCTGGACGAGTCCCCAATTTTTACTGTTACGTCCCAGATGTAAATATTTGTTTAGGTTAAAGGGAGTAGACAGTGAAAAGAAAATAGATGTGCCTGAACCCGTTCCCAGCCCCGTACGACAGACAGATCAAATTGTAGCTCAAAATTTATTAACATAATATATATATAGGTATGATTGACAAAATTAAACAAAAAGGGAAAACAAAAAACTAGTTACCTCAGGAGGGGGGGAATAAGCCAAAATAACAAACACAAGTACCCTCTGACTAGTTGAGGAATAAAACTTTTTAGTCTGCCAAAAGAAAACAAATAAACCACAGAAAGCTACACTAACTCCCTAACTAGCCAAAAACAGGAGAAAAGATATTACAAAAAGTAAAGATAGGCACCCACCTCCCTACAGCTTCCAGACCGTTTGGTATACGAAAGTAAAGTAGCAACAACAAACAAAAAGAAGTGGTAGTAGGCTACAATAACCCTTAGCCTGGTGAACAACAAGAAGTCTTAAGATTGTACAACACAATACAATAGCAAGTAGACCAACAAGTGAGAAACAGTCACAACACTCTGGAAGGCAAGCTTTCCTTTGAATGTCCTCCGAAGCCTCTTTTCAATGTGTAGCGTCTCCGGTATAACGAGCAGCAGGTGCGTTCAATCATCTCTCTCTCTCTCACCTGGTAGAGCTGCAGAGTTGCAGAGAGGGGGAAAAGAAAAAACACACACAAAACCCCAACACTGCCATAACACAACCACTGAACGTAACAGCTGGCATAGTAGCTAAAAGCAGACTCGCCATGCTTAGAGTGAACCCTTGGTATTTCTAGTTGATGTGATCCTAATGATCTGAGTGATCTGTTGGGTTTATATTCAGTGAGCATATCTGCAATGTATTGAGGTCCTAGGCCATTGAATGATTGATATACCAGTAATAATACTTTAAAATCAATCCTAAATGTAACTGGCAGCCAGTGTAAAGACCTGAGGACTGGTGTGATGTGTTCATATTTTCTGGTTCTGCTCAGAATCCTAGCAGCAGTGTTCTGTACGAGCTGCAACTGTCTTATGGTCTTTTTGGGAAGGCCAGTGAGAAGTCCATTACAATAATCCACCCTACTGGTGATGAAAGCATGCACAAGTTTTTCTAAGTCTTGACTGGAAACAAAGCATCTAATTCTTGCAATATTTTTCAGGTGATAGTATGCTGATTTAGTTATTGCTTTGACATGACTCCTGAAACTAAGGTCTGACTCTAGAGACACACCCAGATTCCTGACTTGATTTTTAGTTGTTTGACCCCTAGACTGAAGGTATGCAAAAAGTAAAGATAGGCACCCACCTCCCTACAGCTTCCAGACCGTTTGGTATACGAAAGTAAAGTAGCAACAACAAACAAAAAGACTTGTTTGTTGAGAACCTTGAGAACTTCATCTTTGTTTCCAAACGCAATGACTTCAGGCCTTACTTTTGATAAGTTAATAAGGCAGCCTTGAAGTTGACAAATCCAATTCAACAATAAAAATCACTCAACAGCAATCCACAACGTCACACTTATGGACTCGTTCATATGGCAATAGGATGTGCTAAAAATCTTCCCCTCCACCATAGCTCAAATATTACGTACATAAATTGGACGCCCCGAGAAATGAACAGCCAGGTTTGATGTCAGTGACATCAAAGGCCATTAGTTCTCATGTGTCTCATGGCCAATTGCAAAACACTATGTCTAAATTTTGTTATTATCGTAGAGCTTCAGAAGAACTATATAGCACATGTGTCACGGGCTGGTTGCAGCAGAGACGAAACTCGATCTTAGTGCAGCAGTCTTTATTGAAAACAAAATTCACACTATCTGAAATACTTCTCAGAAATACCAAAAACACGAACAGAACAACCGGTAAATAGCAATGACAACTGACTAAAAACAGGGCTTAAATTACTCTGAACGGAGGTGAACAGAGGAGGGAGGGATGGAGGGAATGGCGACATAGTCGGCGTGTCGACTGATTGGGATCACGATAGGGAGGCTGTCATCTTCAAGTACTGTTAAAACGAGCCAATGCACATTGGTGTACGTGAAATGCATCGCACACTCTGTCCCCATGGCGTGGGTATAAATACAGAAGTGGATGCACGCACTAGTTGTTTTTCACTGAGGAGCCGATTATAACACAGAGACAGCGCTGGTCCGGGACTATGTCTCCGTTCAGGGAACGAGGGTTATATACGTAACCGAGATGTTCCCTTTCAGTCGTTCACGTTCAACGTAGTCGACGTGTCGACTTATTGGGATCCCAATTAAAACGGCACTAGTGCTGCCATCTTCCAGTGCATAGACAAAAGCTTTCTGATCCCCCCGCATTATTTGAAGTGGAGAAGTTTTTAGAACCAGACCTGGAACTCTCCAAGGTATAAAGGCAGGTGCCATCATGCCCCATCCCTGAGAGGGAAGGACCTGCTCCATCTCTTCTCTGACTTTAGCACAGTTGTGTGCAACGAGGCTCACTGGGGAACACATTTCTGCGGGGGCCCTGGGACCAGCTGTGGCCAGAGTCTTTCTGTGTCGAGGGGTGTCCACTCAGACAGAAGAAAAACAACTGGCGGAGGGACGAGTCCGGAAGGGCAACAGATGTGACTGTGCGAACCCGAAATGGTCCCAAACAGCTGGACCGCCTGGGGGACGGAGTCTCCACTCTCTCTGGGCCAGAGGCTGTCATGAGGTTTGTCAGTGGCACGATTGAACAGGCCAGAAGTAAAAAGTGGAATGAAGCGACCTCAGAAGCTTCTGACTCCAAGGGGTATGTGGAGGGCGAGTTGAAACATGCGAGGGGAGCATAGCTCAACGGTCAACATGTTGTCTTTTCAACCCAGTACATGCTCGCTGAGCAGCGGTGTCTCAAAGCAAGGTGAACTGCAAGCAACTCGAGGCAATGGATGCCAATGCAGTCGGAGGGCGACCCAGACCTCCGTTACTGCATGCCCTTTGTACGTGGCCCCTCAGCCGGTATTGATGGACACTCGTTCTAGGGACCGTTGGCCCAGAGAAACAAAAGGTCAGTTACGGACTGAAGGTTTGGCGGCAGGCCTGGGTGCTTTCACACAGAGCGTGCCGCTCTGCCACGGCCACCTCGGCATTCGGCCGTAAAGTCAGCACTGAAGCGGTCTTCATATGGAGGAAGCCAAGCGGCTGCATCTACGGGCAACGCTGGTCTCCCAGAGAGAGGCAGCGCAGCCGAGTCGTCCTCTCCAGAGCCCAGCTCCCCTTCCGATGCTGCGACGGACATCCTGTCCTCTGTAGGGGGATCTATTTCTATTTCAATCTATTTTATTGTATTTTATTCATTTGTGTGTGTGTGTGTGTGTGTGTGTGTGTGTGTGTTCAATTGGAAACTACATCGTTTTGAAATGACTTTCACAATCCCTGTGCTGTGTCTTGTGTTTTGTAAGGACTTTTATGTAGAAGTATATTTAGTAGTTCCCATTGTTTCTGTGTTCACTTCCTGTGTTTGGTTACTGTTTTGCCTTGTACCCAAGTTCCCATGGCAACAAATCAATAACAGCTGTCCATCATCAGCCCCTTGTTAACCTGTCTATTTAACCCCCTATTATTCAGTTGTTTGTTTGGTCATTGCTCTTGTATGTGTGTTCTTGTAGTTCCCTGCGTTCTGTTTGGATTATTCTCTTGTTCTTGAATATGATTATCTCTGTTTGTGTTTCTCAAATAAACGGGTGCTTGCGTCTGGATACTCTCTCTCTGTCTCGTACCCGCTCACATGTTAAAATGACAAGGAGGAGTCAATAGTGACTGAATTTTCATTTTCAAATGAACTATAGTTCCCTTTCGTTGTCACTCCGAGTCACGTCGGATGACGACGAATGGGGTTTCGCTTAGAAAGCCTATCAACTTCGAGTATTACAAAACGAGCCAATGGCAAAGAAATGCCATGGGTCTGTGGAATTTGCATGGCGTAACTCCGCCCCACCTCGTGGGTATAAAAGGACGAAGCCGGCAACATGCAGATATGTTTTCGCTTCGGAGCCAAGTGTAATTCTTCACTCCCTAAGCTATCTCTGATTGTCAGCTTCTTACGAGACGAGCAACCCCCCAGTGTTGGTGTGACGGCGATCTCCCGGCGAGTGCACACTTCCTGCTTATCTGAGCGTGGTTTGCCAGCGAGTGTGTTCTCCGCGGGCGCTTCAGCACTGAGTTTCTCTCACAAAAAGAGTTTGCACGTGGCACGTCTTTTTAAAGATGGCTCGCCCGCGCACTTCTGGTTGCGGTCGGCTGGTGTCTGACTCTGATGGGCACGAGCGCTGTGTAACCCAGATGGGTTTTGCCTTATTCTCCTTATATTCTCCTTATTCGCGGCTCCCTTTTTGTGTTCACGTTGTCGCGAGACTTCGTGAAGTATCGCGAGACTTGAGATGGAGTGTTGCGTCATTTCCTTTAAATACGGCCGCGCGCTGTTGTTTTGGTATGTGTGTGCGCGAGCTGTGTGTTGAGCTGCTGCAGGTAGGCGTTTAGCCCTGTAAAACATTTTATTAATTAAACTGCTGGTTTATCTATCATGTATGCCAATCTTTTAGATTGCCTCTACCGTTGCAAATGACTGCTGTTGAGTGACTTAATGATGTGGGAACTGGTGAGTTGTCATTGTTTGTTATACGGTGCTGAAAGTGTGTTGTATGTGTATATGGTTCTGTTAGCCAGTGCTGGCGCTGGCTTTGCTTAATCATATTGAGTCTGACTATATATATACACTTTGTGTTTATTTAAATGAGCAAAACATTAATAATTAATCTTAATATTGTTGAATTATGAAGTATCAACTATTCTTTGATTTTGAAATGTATTTTGAGGTTATTTACTGATATTGTCTATTTATAAGAGTATTCTTGCTGATTGTTAAATTATTTATTGCTATATGCAGTATTTATATTGAATCATGTACATGATGAAACGAATGAACTGAGATAATGATTATGATAATATGATGACTTTATTATATTATGCTTATGGTGATTAGTTGTGATGCTTGGAACCAGAATGATGTATTAATTGGTCCTGTTTGTACAGGCCAGGTTCTGTGCATTGATGGCGAGCCACTAGGCCCAACCCTGATGCATCGGAGTGCATGCATCTCCCGGTGTGGTAGGAGGTGCTGCAGCTGCTGACTTTGCTACACCTGCTCACACACCCTCAGAGACATTTTCACACACCTTTGGACACTTTAGACATCTATATATTGTTACTGATCTTATGAACTGTTCCATCCTGGACTCTTTGGACTCTGTCCGTCTCGCGGTTGTGTGTTGTGAACCTCAGCGGCTTCAAGCACCTTTTTATGACTTTTCACTATTGCACTGCAGTCCTGACTCTTGTGTATCATTGAACTCTACCATTTCCTCCCTGAGCCAAACTAAGATCTTCTGATACTGGTCCACTAATTTATTTATATTTGCAGCACTTATATATGCTACAGCTGCTTGGTGTGTTTGGGCTTTAATCACGCTAGAGCAGCGCTCGTGGATGAGTCATGTTCTTTCTGTGGGAACATGGCCATCGCAACACTTAGATCGAGACTCAATGATCTCACAGGAGTGAGAGTCCCCTCATCCACACCCCGATCTAGCGCCTCCTCGAGAGGCCCTACTTCGGCTGGTGGCCAGGGTGATCTGAGGGTGACTGTGTGGAACAAAGCGCCGACTATTCGTCCGTTACCCGCAGCACCTTCTCCAGTGTTGCAACCCGCGAGCGTTCAGGGGATCCCCGCGGGACCGTCCTTTGAGGTCCCACGGGTGTCCTTTGGCGCTCCAGAGGAAGATGCGATGTCAATCGCAGCATCACAAGGCGGGTCTGATTCGTCTGGAAGTGACGACTCGTCACAGCTGCCACCCTCTGGTGTGAATACTGCTGTGGCTCAGTCTGATCCAGAGATGACGGCCATGCTTTCCCGGGCGGCCGCGAGCATCTGTTTGGAGTGGAACCCTCCACCCTGTCCTGAGCACTCAGGATTGACATCGCATCTTCCACGGCTGGACGATTGGTTTTTGGGTGCAGCTGCGGCTTCCCGTCCCCAGCCTGCCCCAATACCTTTCTTCCC
Source organism: Siphateles boraxobius (assembly GCF_051911475.1). NCBI lineage: Eukaryota > Metazoa > Chordata > Actinopteri > Cypriniformes > Leuciscidae > Siphateles > Siphateles boraxobius. The sequence continues at coordinate 937,537 of NW_027508810.1, read as the reverse complement.
GGACATGCATGATGAAATCTCGAAGTCCTGGAAGACTCCCATGTCTTCCCGTGACCGCTCGTTGGTTTCATCCGCCTTTCCTCCCCTCGATGAGGCAGCCGCCCGTGGGTACACTGGGCTCCCCCCGCTTGAGCGTTCTGTTGCGATGCAGCTGTGTCCTCAGAGTGCTTCTTCTCGCGGCGAGCCTAAGCACCCATCCAAAGCCTGTAGGTTCTCGTCTACCCTAGTGGCGAAGTCCTACAGAGCGGCGGGACAGGCGGCTGCCTCTTTGCATGCCATGGCCACTCTGCAGGTCTATCAGGCCCAGATGCTAAGGGACATGCACGAGGGTAGGACGGACCCAGGGCTCTTCAATGAGCTGCGCGCCGCAACCGACCTCGCCCTACGGGCGACGAAGGTGACCGCACGCTCCCTGGGTCTGGTGATGTCCACAGCTGTGGTCCAGGAGAGACACTTATGGCTGAACCTGGCTGACATGCGGGATGCTGAGCGTTCTCGCCTGCTCGACTCCCCCATGTCCCAGGCCGGCCTATTCGGCGGTGCGGTGGAGGACTTCGCCCAACAGTTCTCCACCGCCCAGAAACAGACTGAGGCCATCAAGCACATTCTGCCCCGACGGCCCGCTGCTGTCTCCACCCAGCCGACCGGGCAGATCCCTCAGTCTGTTCGCCGCCGCGGGCGCCCTCCTGCGGCTCCCGCCCCTCCCGGCCGGCCCAAGCAGCAGCCTCCACCCAGGCCCGGTCGCGGAGGAAGCCGTAAGAAGGCGCCCCAGCCCTCTCCAGCCCCGCCCCCCACTAAACGCCGGGCCAAGCGGCGCTCCTGAGACGGGCTGCTCAGGGACGTTGAAGGTTACTTCTCAGGAGATGGTAGCAGGACCACTCCTTCCCCCGGTGGAGGGCCGGGGGAGAATCTTTTGTTCTCCACTCCCCGCTGCTCACCCACGGGTGGGCAGCACCCTAATGTGGTTAAAGAAAGAAGTAACATTTCCATCCCTGAGCACACAGAGTTCTCGGACGACACGGTGCGCCGCCCCCGAGCCGTTCACCCCTCGTTCCCCTCTGTCCCATAGCCGATTGACAGTCCCCGGACCATGCCGCTCTCTTCCGCCTCTGTCGCCAGCCCCCTGGCAGAGCAGACCCCTGTGGAACGTTCTTCCTTCCCTGGTCTCCTCTGTCAGGGCGCGGTTAATGACTGTGCCCCCACTCCGGGCCGGTATGCCGTCCACGTCCGGGCCAGTCATTCCGCCCTACTGCACCATCGGTGGGAAGTCTGTGGTCCGTATGACCCCGCTGGTACAGTTCTTGGGAGCCTGGCTAGAGCTTCCCCTCCTGTCCCGCTGGGTCGCGCGGACGATCAGACTCGGCTACGCGATTCAGTTTGCGCGGTCTCCTCCCCGCTTCAGGGGAGTCCGCTCCACTTTGGTCGGTGGCAACGCCCCTATCATGAGAGCAGAGATCGCCACCCTGCTGGCGAAGGGTGCGATCGAGACCGTCCCTCCGGCCGAGATGAGGACCGGCTTCTACAGCCCGTACTTCATTGTCCCCAAGAAAACCGGTGGGTTACGGCCGATCCTGGACTTGCGCGTCCTGAACCGTTCCCTTCACAGGCCAAACGCATTTTCGAATGTGTGCGGCCCCAGGATTGGTTTGCAGCAATCGACCTGAAGGACGCCTACTTTCATGTCTCCATTCTCCCTCGACACAGACCGTTCTTTCGGTTTGCCTTCGAGGGGCAGGCATACCAGTACGTGGTTCTCCCTTTCGGGCTAGCCCTGTCTCCTCGCGTCTTCACGAAGGTCGTCGAGCCAGCCCTTGTTCCCCTTCGGGAACACGGGGTTCGCATCCTGAACTACATCGACGACTGGCTGATCCTAGCTCACTCTCGAGACCAGGTATGCGAACACAGGGACCTAGTGCTCCGGCACCTAGCTCGTCTGGGCCTTCGGGTCAACTAGGAAAAGAGCAAACTTTGCCCCGTGCAGAGGATCTCTTTTCTCGGTATGGATATCGACTCGGTCGCCATGTCCGCGCAGCTTACGAGTGAGCGCGCGCAGTCACTGCTGACTTGCCTGAGACAGTTCGAGGGCAAGAGTGCGGTTCCACTGAAACTCTTTCAGAGGCTCCTGGGGCATATGGCATCTGCAGCCGCGGCAATGCCGCTCGGATTGCTTCATATGAGACCGCTTCAGCTTTGGCTTCGCGACCGAGTCCCGAGGTGGGCATGGCAACACGGCACCTTCCGAGTAACAGTTTCTCCGTCCTGCCGTCAGACCTTCACCCCGTGGTCGGTCCTCAGTTTTCTACGGGCCGGAGTGCCCCTGGAACGAGCTTCGCGGCACGTTGTTGTAACGACAGATGCCTCCTCCACGGGCTGGGGTGCCATGTGCAATGGACATGCTGCCGCGGGCTCCTGGACAGGACCCCGCCGCCTCTGGCACGTCAATTGCCTCGAGTTGCTGGCCGTACGTCTTGCTTTGCGCCGCTTCCGGGCCGTGCTCAAGAACCAACACGTACTAGTCCGTTCAGACAATACCGCCACTGTAGCTTACATCAACCATCAAGGTGGTCTACGCTCCCGCCGTATGTCCCAACTCGCCCGCCACCTCCTCATATGGAGTCAGAAGCATCTGAGGTCGCTTCATGCCATTTATATCCCCGGAGCCCTGAACTGTGCAGCCGACGAGCTCTCACGGCTTCAGCCCCTCCCGGGAGATTGGCGACTCCATCCCCAGTCGGTTCAGCTGATTTGGGACCAGTTTGGGGACGCACAGATAGATCTGTTTGCCTCTCACGACTCGACCAATTGCGACCTGTATTATTCCCTGACCGAGGGCACGCTCGGCACGGATGCACTGGCGCACAGCTGGCCGTGGGGCCGCAAATATGCGTTTCCCCCAGTGAGCCTTCTTGCGCAGACCCTGCGCAAGGTCAGGGAGGACGAGGAGCACGTCATTCTGGTCTCTTGCGACAGCACCTCCTTGGCCGATTCCCCTGAGGAAGGACCTCCTTTCTCAGGGACGGGGCACCCTATGGCACCCTCGTCCCGATCTTTGGAACCTCCACGTGTGGCTCCTGGACGGGACGAGGCAGGTTTGAGTACCCTACCACCAGCGGTGGCGGCTACCATCACTTCAGCTAGAGCCTCGTCCACAAGACACGTCTATGCGTTGAAGTGGAACCTCTTCGTCAACTGGTGCTCTTCTCACAGAGAGGAGCCCCGGAGATGTTCGATTAGTGTCGTGCTTTCCTTCCTTGCTCTAGCGCATGGCACCTCGCTAACAGACATCTGCAGAGCTGCAGGCTGGGCGACACCTAACACATTCGCCAGATTCTACAATCTCCGAGTTGAGCCAGTGTCCTCTCATGTACTCGCTTCAACCAGCTAGTACTGGACACGCTCAGGTGTCTTCGCTTGCTCGCCATTCCACTCCACGGACTGGATACGTGCGATATTCTACTCAGGTGAGCTTCCCCGAAAGCCCTGAGTTCCTCCAGCATTCCTGACGTTGGCGCCAGTGTCTATTGCCTGTGCGTCGGCTAGGTGCCTCCCGTGTGCATGGTCCCTCCCCTGAGCGACCCCCACATGTGTATTTCCACTGTAAGCCTCTTTGAGCATGTGTCTTTCCCTTGGCAAGCCACCTTGCCACCCCTGGGGTTGAAATATTCCACCTGCGGCTGGACACCCCAGTGTTCTTCATATGTCTCCTTCGGGTCATATATGTATTCTCTAAGTGCCTCCCTCTGGGTTGGCAGTAATTGCATATTTCCCCTAAACTTTGGGATATGCTCCCCAGTGTACCTTGGTATTCCTGTGCTAAATAGGAGTCCTTCGTCCGTGCCAGTCTCACGACAGGGATCTCAGATTTACGCAGGGCACTGGAAGACAGCCGAGAAGGTGGCGTGATTAGACTGGTAACCCCATTCGTCGTCATCCGACGCAACTCGGAGTGACAACGAAAGGGAACGTCTCGGTTACGTATGTAACCCTCGTTCCCTGTGTAGGGAACGGAGATGTTACGTCTGCCTGCCACTTTCCGCTGTACCGCGGGGATCGCCTGAGCTCAGTCTTGGCTCCTCAGCGAAGAAACATATCTGCATGTTGCCGGCTTCCTCCTTTTATACCCACGAGGTGGGGCGGAGTTACGCCATACAAATTCCGCAGACCCATGGCATTTCTTTGCCATTGGCTCGTTTTGTAATACTCGAAGTTGATAGGCTTTCTAATCGAAACCCCATTCGTCATCATCCAACGTAACGTCTCCGTTCCCTACTCAGGGAACGAGAGTTACATACGTAACCGTGACGTTTCAGGTTTCTCAGGAAATATTAGCTTTATAGTTTGTTTTCTGAATACAGAAAGCAAGATTTAAAAAGTATCAATCAAAGGAATATGAATGAAATAAAAGACAAGGAAATTAAAATGACAAAATACTCTGTAATTTGCTAGAGAGAGAGATGTTTGTTTTAATGTTGGATTTGAAGCACTTACAGTAAGGTACACAGTACAGTAAAATGTGTTATCTGTCCTTTCAATGTTTAATTCTGGAGGTAATTTGCTTTTTTAATTTGAGCTTGAACCTGCACTTAATAGAAATTAATTTAAAGATGCTTTAAAGATTATCCAGCCTCTAGTCCATGACATGTAAATACAAATTCACACAACTGATAGATGTGTTCACCCTCAAATACATTATTGACCGTAATGCTTACGATAAACCAATATAATAACGATCTCTTCTTTAAAATGCATTGTTACTACCATTACTTTTAGGACATTCTAAATGAGAGAATACATAAATCTTGAAATCCTTTAATGGGTATGTAAACTGCACTTTCACAAAGATAAAAGACAAACCGATTTCTATCCATCATCAATTGCTAGTGCTCAGCTATAAGGAAAGACATTTTTCACAATGTAGATTGTTTTGCTGTGGATTTGGAAAGCCATATCTGTGAAATAGGAAGTGGCCTCGTCAAGCGTTTAGCTGTTTACAGCGGCTCTGAAATCCACATTTGAGTCAATATTGGGTTAGGCTGGGAGGGAGACGGCGCTCTGATGCATGAAGTGACTGCTGTCCTCCCACAGATGCTAAAGATGAAGTTTCCTATTCCATAATTAGAGATGAGAGACTCAGGTTGTAAACAACATGTAGGCCTACGCTACGCTTTCTCCACAGCTTGAGAGTATTTTGCCGTAAAATGAACTCTTCGCCAGGGTTTATACAGCCTGTGTGCCCTTTTGTCGTCATTGTGTGTTTATGTGCATGTGTGTTCATGCTATTTTGTACGTAATTTGACAAACACATTTTGATAAGGCGAGACACTACGGGTGAATAGGGTAACAATTTTAACGTACAGATATCACCATGAAACTTTACCAGTTGATTACTCGCACGAATAGGAGAAAAAAAAAATGTATTGCAAGTTTTCTGTAATTTTATGTTTAAATATGCTAATCAGGGTATATATTTTGAAGTGACGTTTTTTGAAGATGAAAAAAACAAGGTTCAAAATTATTTTTGCATTTTGTTGATATATTCAATGAAAAGACATTTACAGAAGGGATTATGAATATCTCCTTTTGTTACCCTGTAAATCAGAAAATACTGCCAATAGCCTTAACAAATTTATTTCCGCCCTATTTTTAGGCATAAAATATTATATAAATCAGGCCAAGAATGACATATCAACAAATCCCTCTGAACAAACCTTCACAATATAGTTAGGAATAGGACTGTAAAGTTTGGTGTATGTATGTGCTACATAAGTGGAAAATCGTCACTAGGAGTGTGAGAAAAAACTTCTTTTGAGAAAACGGCCTTTAAAGATTTTTATGGCAAAATTCCACTAATTTCTATTGAAAGCCATGAATTACAGAAAAAAATATGCTTTAGGTACATGTAAAATCAATGTATCACAATGTTTAACATCCAAAACTCATCATTGCTTCATCCATCACTGATCATAACATCCAAAACAACACTCAAAACATCAAAACCACACATCAACAGTCCATCACACAGGTGAATATGTTTCTGCCTGAGGGACTCACAACAACTTTAGGATCCCAGAATTACAGATTTGTTTAGTATTATATAGTAATTATAGTATACAAAAACTGAAATGTATATATACATTACTGTATATTACATATAATGTAGGCTAATTGTTTTGTATAAATACAGTGTAAAATATTGTATATATGTGATGCATGTATATAATGTCAGAGCGCGTCACGTGACAATTCTGAACAAATCACGTTGTCAGAAATTGGCATCAGCCAATGAGATTGCGCCTTTCGAGTTAAATCGCCCGTTTTACTTTCACGATTGGTTGCTGATACACAGGAAATGACCATATTTGGATCCGATAGCGTTGCAAAGGAGAGAGAGAGCTTTCTAACGGTGTGTGTGATGACCAGGGTGCAGACAGCGATGGCGGATCAGCGGGATGATTTAGAACGCCAACTTTTGTTGAATTTATGCGAAATCTACACAAGCAAACAGACAACGTGTAGTAAAATAAAGACCTAAATGTGTATTTTGGACTTTTTTCAGCACAAGTCTGAAAGAAGACATGTTATTAAAGACAAATAGCCCAAAATCTCAAAATTGACCAGTGAAAAAAAAACAATGTTTTTGCCTGCTGTGTCTCGCCTTAAGCCCCAGAAGAACATTATATTTATATTACAGGGGTTGCTCTTTCAGAGATTGGGAGGCTTAATGGAATCATGTTTTGTTCAAGTACTATTTTAGTCTCAGATGTTTTTCTTACTAAAATTTGTTTGGAGAAATAAAAGACGACAAAAATGGGATCTCTTCTGAAACCCTAAAGAAAACGTGTGAGACTACTGTGGCCTTTTTCAGGAAAAAAGTCTGGAGTTTGGTGAAGAATGCTTTTGTCATCAAAACAGTGTCATAATTCATTGAATCCCAACCTGGATTTTGGACCCTATTGACTTTCAATGATTGGCAAAAATACATTTGAACCATGCTGAAAGAGCTATGCTGGAGAGGAAGATTTTCAGTGGGTGATGACTTTTTCATTCTGATTCCCACACACAACCATCACATAGCTTCAGGAAATGTGACATAACGTCATGTGATCTACTTTTATGATTCTTTTTGTCCTTTTTGGAACATAACAGTCCCCTCACTCTATGCTTTCATTGTATGTGTGAACATTCTGCTCAACATTTTTTGAGAGGCAGGCAGAAAGCTATATAGGTTTGTAGTGATACAAGGGTGAGTGAACGATGACAGAAAAAGTACTTTTTTGGTGAATTATTCCTTTAAATAAAGAGTAAATTGAGACTTTGGCTGTCTGCTGTCTAACCACTGACATATTAAAGATATGTTGTTTGTCATTCTCTTTCCTACAGACACATTTCACACAGTTCCAACTTTTTCTTTCCAACAGCAGTAGTTGTTATGTAGGCTCTATAATATGAGCCTCACCCTGTGGTCTGTTCCTACACACTGCAGTGTGGGTGACTCATCAGAAAGAGAACAGCAGATCCAGAACGCAGAAGGAAACTAGGAAGGGTCTGCAGCACATTGAACCAATTAACTCCACACCACTGGCAGGGCTGACCTTTGGAGGCGTTTCACACTGATGTAATTGACGCTGCAAAGGCTGTTGCGTTGGGGATGATAAAATACTGCCGCATTACCATAGAGCAAAATATAATTTGTGCTGTTATGTCAATAACAGCTTACAACATAATTCAGTCCTTTATTTTCTTGTTTTTTACAATCATGGCCCTGTCAGAAGGCTGCTATGGCTGCAGTTCTGTAAGATTTATTCCATGCTTGACAGTGCAGAACCTGTCAAGACTCTAAAAACCATGTAAAATGAATTCAAAATCAATTCGGAAAAATAAAAGTAGGGCAACGCAGACAGAAATGTGTGCTGACTGCTTCACCACTTTGGGATCACTGCATCAGTGTGAACTGGAGCCAATAAATATTCAAATGATCTTATAGCAGTAGGAGACTTAATGAGCGGACACATAAAACAGTTCAAATGAATGAAGACGTTGCATGAACGTCTCAGTTACTTATGTAACCCTCGTTCCCTGAGTAGGGAACGGAGACGTTACGTCGGATGATGACGAATGGGGCTTCCTAGCCGGCAGGCAATAGACACTGGCACCGACGTCAGGAGTACTGGAGGAACTCAGGGCTTTCGGGGAAGCTCACCTGAGGAGAATATCGCACGTATCCAGTCCGTGGAGTGGAATGGCGAGCAAGCGAAGACACCTGAGCGGGTCAAGTACTAGCTGGTTGAAGCGAGTACATGAGAGGACACTGGCTCCACTCAGAGATTATAGAATCTGGTGAATGTATTAGGTGTCGCCCAGCCTGCAGCTCTGCAGATGTCTGTTAGCGAGGCGCCATGTGCTAGAGCCCTAAGAGGACACCACACTCCAGGTGGAGTGGGCGGTCACACCAGGGGGGCACGGTCGACCTTGCTGCTGGAATGCCAAAGCAATGGCATTCACTATCCAGTTAGACAACCTTTCCTTGGAGAGAGCCTTTCCCTTCAGCTTCCCACCATAACAGACAAAAAAGCTGGTCTGAGGTCCTGAAACACTGTGTCCTGTCTACATAGGTGCGGAGAGCGCGTACTGGACAGAGCAGTGCCAAGGCTGGGTCTGCCTCCTTCAGGGGCAGCGCTTGCAGGTTCACCACCTGGTCCCGGAAGGGAGTGGTAGGAACCTTGGGCACATATCCAGGCCGGGGTCTCAGGATCACGTGAGAGTAAGCTGGCCCGAATTCCAGGCACGCTTCATCAACAGAGAATCCGTGCAGGTCCCCAACCCTCTTGATGGACGCCAATGCAACCAGGAGCACTGTTTTCATTGACAGGCTCCACTGATTGCAAAGGCTCAAAGGGAGCACTCTGCAGGGCAGTTAGAACCACTGAGAGGTCCCAAGAGGGAACGAGAGGAGGGCGAGGAGGATTCAGTCTCCTCGCTCCTTTCAGGAACCTGATGATCAGGCCGTGCTTCCCAACAGACTTACCTTCTACCGTATCATGGTGTGCGACAATGTCGGCAACGTATACTTTGAGGGTGAAGGGAGACAGCCTTCGCTCCAACCCTTCTTGAAGGAAGGAAAGCACGACACTGACCGAGCATCTCCGGGGGTCTTCTCAGTGAGAAGAGCACCAGTTGACGAAGAGGTTCCACTTCTCGCGGACGACGCTCTAGCGGAAGTGATGGTAGCCACCACTGCTGGTGGTAGGGTACTCAAACCTGCCTCGTCCCATCCAGGATCCACACATGGAGGTTCCAAAGATCGGGACGAGGGTGCCATAGGGTGCCCGTCCCTCAGAAAGGAGGTCCTTCCTCAGAGGAATTGGCCAGGGAGGTGCTGTCGCAAGGAGTACTAGTCCGGAGAACCTGGTCCAGGCGGGCCAGTGCGGCCCGACCAGAATGACCTGCTCCTCGTCCTCCCTGATCTCGCACAGGTCTGTGCAAAATGGCTCACTGGGGGAAAACGCATACTTGAGGGGCCCCGCAGCCAGCTGTGCACCAGTGTGTCCGTGCCGAGCGTGCCCTCGGAAAGGGAGTAAAACGCAATGGGTCGAGTTGTGGGAGGCAAACAGACATATCTTTACGTCCCCGAACTGGTCCCGAACCAGCTGAACCGACTGGGGATGGAGTCACCATTCTCCAGGGAGGGGCTGAAGCCGTGGGAGATCGTAGGCTCCACAGTTCAAGGGCTCCAGTAAAAATGGCTCAAAGCAACCTCAGATGCTTCTGACTCCATAAGAGGAGGTGGCAAGCGAGTTGCGACATACGGCGGAAGCACAGACTACCTTGATGGTAGATGTTTGCTACTGATGCGGTAATGTCAGAGTGGGCAAGTACGCGTTGACCTTGAGCAACACAAGAGCGGTGCAGAACAAGGCATACTGCCAGCAACTCGAGGCAATAGACATGCTAAGGGCGTTAGGTCCTGTCTAGGAGCTGGCGGCAGCTTGTCCATTGCGCATGGCTCCCCAGCCCGTGGTGGAGGCATGTGTTGAGAAACAACATGCCCAGAAGCTTGTTCCAGGAGCACTAGCCCGTAGAAAACTGAGGTTCGACCACGGGGTGAAGGTCTAACGGCAGGTTGGAGTAACTGGTACTCGGAGCACACCGTGTTGCCATGCCCACCTCGGGACTCGGTCGCGAAGCCAAAGCTGAAGCTGTCTCATATGAGCAATCAGAGTGGCGATGTTGCGGCTACGGATGGCGTATTCCCCAGGAGACTCTGAAAAAACTTCAGTGGAACCGCACTCTTGCGCTTGATTGTCTCAGGCAAGTCAACAGTGGCTGAGTGGAGAAGGTGACCAAGTCAATACCGAGAAAATAGATCCTCTGCACGTGGCAAAGTTTACTCTTTTCCCAGTTGACCTGAAGGCCCAGACGAGCTAGGTGCCAGAGCACTGGGTCCCTGTGTTCGTAGACCTGGTCTCGAGAGTGAGCTAGGATAGCAAGTCGCAGAGATAGTTCAGGATGCGAACCTGTCAATTGCACGTCTGTGGTTCGTGCGACCCAGCGGAACAGATAGGGAAGCTCTAGCCAGGCTCCCAAGAACTGTGCCAGCGGAGTCACGCGAACCAAAGACGTCCCCTCAGTGGTGCAGCGAAGCGGAATGATTGGCCCGGACATGGACGGCATAGCGGCCCGGTGTGGGGGCACGGTAATAACCGCACCCTGACAGAGGAGGCCAGGGAAGGACCAGCGTTCCACGGGGGCCTGCTCTGCCAGGGGTCTGACGACAGAGGGGGATGAGAGAGGTACGGTCCGGGGACAACACACACTGTCATCCAGCACTGATACAGAGGGGGACGAGGGGTGCATGGCTCGGGGGCTGTGCACCGTGTCGTCCGTGAACTCTGTGTGCTCAGAGACGGAAGAGTCAGTTCTTTCTGAGAATAAGGATTCTTCACCGGCCCTCCACCAGCGAAAGGAGTGGCCCTGCTACCAGCCCCTGGAAAGAACTGAGTTCCATCTCTGAGCAGCCTGTCTCAAGAGTGCCACTTAACCCGGCGTATAGCGGGGGGCGGGGCTAGAGAAGGCTGTGGCGTCCCCCTGCGGCTTCCAGAGCCAGCCCGGGTGAACGGGCGGGGTGGGAGCCACGGGAGGACGCCTTTGGCGGTGGGCAGACTGAGGGATCTGAGCGGACGGCGGGGCCGTCAGGGGCAGAATAAACCTCAATCTGCTCATGGGCAATTGAGAACTGTTGGGCAAAGCCCTCAACCGCACCACCGAAGAGGCTGACCTGGAATATGGGGTTGTCGAGTAGACGGGTCCGCCCGACATCCTGCACATCAGACAGGTTAGCCACAGAATGGTGGGCATCACCTGACCCATGGCCACTTTTGTCACTCGGACAGCAAGTTCAGTGGTAGCGCACAGCTCATTGAAGAGCCCTGGGTCAGTCCCGCCCTCGTGCATGTCCGTGAGCATCTGGGTCTAGTAGACCAGAAGAATGGCCATGGCATGCAGTGAGGCGGCTACCTGTCCTGTGGCGCTATAGGATTTCGCCACAAGTGTAGATGAAAAACTACAGGCTTCAGACGGGTGCTTAGGATCGCGCCGAGAAGAAGCACTCTGAGGACACAGTAACATCGCAACAGAGCGTTCAACCCGGGGGGGACCCCATTGTACCCATGGGCAACGGCCCCGTCGAGGGAAGGAAGGGCGGAGGAGATCAACGAGGGATTGCTGGAAGACATGGGGGTCTTCTAGGATTTCGAGATCTCGTGATGCACATCCGGGAAGAAAGGTATTGGAGTGGACGCTGACAGGTGTCAGCGGCCACACCCAAAAACCAATCGTCCAGCAGCGAGCGCTCAGGACAGGGTGGAAGGTCCCACTCTAGTCCGATGCTCGCAGCGGCCCGCGAAAGCATGTCCGTCATCTCAGGATCTGACTCGACAAATGCCATATGCACACCCGAAAGTGGCAGCACTGTCGAATCTTCACTTCCTGAAGATTCTTGCCCGCCCTGTGATGCTGCGATGGACAACACATCCAATTCTGGAACTTCAAAGGAAACCCGCGGGGGGTCCGAAGTCGGTCCTGCGGGCGTCCCGTGATCCCTCACGGGTTGCGTCAATGGAGAGGGGGGCGTGGGGCACAGAGGGATAGTCAGCGCCTTTGTTCCACACCATACCCAAAGGGTCACCCTGGCCACCAGCCGAAGTAGCACCTCACGTGGAGCGCGTTAGATTGGGGTGTGGATGAGGGGACTCTATCTCAACGAGATCATTGAGTCTCGACCGTAATGACGCGATGGTCACGGTCCCGCGGGGAGAGCATGAGTCATCCACAAACGGTGCTCTAGCGTGATCAAGCCCAAGAACGCAGAGCAGAGAATGTGCCCATCAAAATCGGAAATGAGTCGACCGCAACCAGAAATGCACGGGCAAGCCGTCTTTAAAAAGACGTGTGAGCCGTCTTTAAAAAGACGTGCCGCTTGCAAGCTCTTTTGTGACAAGAGAAAAAAACTCTGCGATGTCGAAGCGAGCAGGGAGAATCACACTCACTGGCAGATCACTGCACAGATAGGCAAGGCAATGTGAACTCGCTGCAGATCGCCGTCACACCAACACCGGAGAGTGGCTCGTCTCGTAGAGCGAGGTCATAAACTGCTGTGGAGTGAAGAGATACTCTTGGCTCCGAAGCAAAAACATATCTGCATGTTGCCGGCACCCTGAGTCAATGGTATCTGCTAGCCTGCCATTAAAAACGGTTTTACCCACTCCACAGTACACCAAAAGCAAATAAATTATAACACCAGTCTATCGATATAAATGTCTGTTGAGAGAATAATGTAAGAAATCAAAGAAATCAAGATTGTTTTTGGAGGACCAATGTTGTTGTACTGAATAGCATTTATTATATTAATTCACTCATGGATTGACACTTCTTTGCTGGCTTAATAGTTTAAGTTATTTGAACACCAACTTTAAGTCTGCAAATGCAATAAAATTCAAGTTGGGTAAACTAAAAAAATCCTGTAGCTGGTTGCCTTAAACAACATTTCTATTCTCACCAATTGACTGATTCAGATGAAATTTGGCATGTGTCATCTATAGACACATTTTAATTAGTCAAACCATTTAGAAGATATAAGCCCATTCATTTTGTAGCCATGGCTCCATACACTTCTTAAACTATATCTTCTAAACCATTTGATGAATCCAAATTCTTTTGACAACTTTTTTGTCTTTAGGGTCTCTAATGACACATACAAAAAAACGGTGTTGAATTGACAAATGGTCTAGAAAGAGTTTTTAAAAAAAATATGTTTATCAAAAGCGCAAAATGGCAAAATAATTGTATGCATGGCATACAATCGCAAAAGTTTGATTGTAACCAGTAGTGTTGTGGAGATATGAGCAAAAACATAAAATTATTTATTTTACCACCACCACATATGGTCCGATCCGGGTGGATGTGTGAAACTGAGTAATGGGGGGCATTTGGGATCACCCTACCAAATTTGATGTTTCTAGGACTTACAGTTTTGGCTGGCCAAAAAATTTTAGGGCAGAAAACAAGAAGAAGAAATAGAATATCAGATCAAATACTAATATTCAAATACGAATATCAGTTCAGGGTTATAAATAAAAAGAAATACAAATTCAAGCCTGTAGAGTAGAGAGCGCAGCACAGCTGAAACAAACCTTTCAGATGCTGTCATTCTGGAATAGGTTTTAAACATATTTAATTATTGCAGGTTTGTGTAATAATTTGAGTTTTCCATTTCACTCTTTTTATTCATTTTGAGGAACACCTAAACTGTTTTTGTGCAAGTGAGATGAGTAAATGCTCACATTTAGTCTAGAACTTCAATAACCATTATGTAATTACGATTCCTCTCTAAATGGGGACATGCGAGCTGTCAGTCAGTACATGGGAAAACAAAGTAACTTGCGTTACTTATTTGAAAAAGTAACATCTTGGTTACTTGGTTTCCTTCAGGGAACCAGGGTTACATACGTAACCGAGACATTCCCTTTCAGTCGCTCACGTTCGAAGTAGTCTGGAGTGGCTCCAGCCTAAAACAGGGAGGAGACTCAACCAATCAGCGACGCCAGAGCAGGCTCTGCAAAGGGAAAGACACGAGCTCGCAGAAGGGAGCCGTACCGTGGAAGAATACACATATGGGATCGCAGCAGGGATCGTATGGACCCAGCCTAGCACAATTTCCACCAGTGCATACGAGTGGTAGGCCAAGCAACAGACGCTCCGCCATGTCCAATGCCAAAGGGGCCTGGAGGAACTCAACAGGGTTCAGAAAAGGGGAACTCAACTGGAGGCAAGAATGGGGCACAGTCCATAGGAGGGGAATGGCACATCAAGCCGACACTTCGAGCAGGGGTTACGGTGTTAACCGGCTTCTATGTGAAGAGCGCACACGGGAAGCAACCGGCTTGACACAAAGGCTATCGAATCTAGCGAACGATGGAGTTTGATGGCGATTGATGGAAATTGATGGAGGCCAAAGCAAGCAGGAGAACTGTTTTGACAGGACTTTTAACTCAGCTGCCAGCAGTGGCTCAAAGGGAAGTCTCTGCATTGCGGTTAGCACCAGAGATAAATCCCAATAGGGGCGCAAGGCGGATTCAGTCTCCTCGCTCCCCTCAAGAACCTGACGATCAGGTCATGCTTTCCAACGGATCTCCCATCCACTGCATCGTGATGTGCGGCAATAGAGGCAAAATACACTTTAAGGGTGGAGGGAGACAGCCCTCGCTCCAACCCATCTTGCAGGAAAGAAGGCACGGAACTGATCAAACACATTTGGGGGTCTTCTCGGTGAAAAGAACACAACTCAACAAACAGGTTCCACTTCGGGGCGTAAGCATCCCTCGTAGAGGGTGCTCTCGCAGAAGTGATGGTGTCTACGACTGACTGTGGTAGATCACCTAGAACCTCCCCGTCCCGTCAAGGGACCAGACATGGAATTTCCAAAGGTCTGGATGCTGGTGCCATATGGTGCCCTGTCCCTGAGAGAGTAGGTCTTCCCTCAGAGGAATGCGCCAGGGAGGGGCTGTCGATAGGAGCATAAGTTCAGGGAACCAGGTCCGGTTGAGCCAATAAGGGGCAACTAACAAGACCTGCTCCTCTTCCTCCCTGACTTTGCACAGAGTCTGTGCAAGAAGGCTCATTGGCAGAAAACGCATACTTGCGGAGGCCCCGGGGCCAGCTTTGTGCCAGCAGATGCGTGCCGAAGGTCCCCTTGGTCAGGGAGTAAAATAACTGGCAATGTGATGAGTCCGCAGAGGCAAACAGATCTATCTGTGCGGCTGTGAAGTGGTCCCAGATCAGCTGGACCACCTGGAGATGGAGTTGCAAGTCTCCCTGGGCCACAGGCTGTCGTGAGAGCTCGTCGGCGGCATGATTGAGCAGGCGGGAAATATAAATGGCATGAAGCGACCTCAGATGCTTCTGACTCTATAGGAGGAGGTGGTGGGCAAGTTGCGACGTGCGACGGGAGCGTAGACCACCTTCATGGTTGATGTACGCAACGGTCACAGTGTTGTCTGTACGGACCAGTACGTGCTTGTAGAGCAGCGCCATTTTGAGGCGTCTCAAAGCAAGGTGTACTGCAAACAACTCGAGGCAGTTGATGTGCCAATGCAGTTGGGGGCCTGTCCAGATCCCTGTTATTGCCTGCCCATTGTACGTGGCCCCACCAGCTGGTGTTGGGCGCATCTGTGTTGACCACAGAATGCCTGGACACTTGTTCTAGGGGTCTTCGGCCCGGAGAAATGAAGGGTCTGACCTCGGGCTAAGGGTTTGGCGGCAGGCCGGGGTGATTGTCACACAGAGCTTGCTGCTCTGCCATGCCCAAATCGGGACTCGGCCATGAAGCCAGTGCTTAAGCGGTCTCATATGGAGCAAGCCAGGCGGCGTTACTGCTGCTGCGGCTGCCATATGCCCTAGGAGCCTATGAAAAGATTTCAGTGGGACCACTGTTCTGCTCTTGATAGTATTCAGGAAGTTCAGCACCGACCGGACACATTTTCTCTGTGAGGCATGCCGTCTGTTGAACCGAGTCCAGCTCCATACCAAAAAGAGAGATCCTCTGTACTGGGGCAAGTTTGCTCTTTTCCCAGTTGACCCGAAGACCCAACTGGCTGATATGTTGGAACAACAAATCCCAGTGTTCACACAACTATTCTCGAGAGTGAGCTAGTATCAGCCAGTTCTCGAGATAGTTGAGGATGCGAACACCATGCTCTCTCTTGGGAGCAATGGCCGTCTCCGCAATCTTTGTAAAGACGCGGGGCGACAGGGCCAGCCCGAAGTGTAGGACTTTGTACTGATATGCTCGACCCTTGGACGCAAATCACAAGAATGGCCTGTGTCGCGGCAGGATGGAGACATGAAATTAAGTGTCCCTCAGGTCGATCGCTGCAAACCAATCTTGGGGACGAATGCATTCGAAAATGCGTCTCTGCGATAGCTGTTTGAACAGAAGCTTGTGAAGGGCCCGATTAAAAACTCGCAGGTCCAAGATTGGCCGTAACCCACCACCTTTCTTGGATGCAATGAAGTGCAGGCTGTAGAAGCCGGTCTTCAAATCGTCTAGAGGAACCGGCTCTATCACACATTTCGCCAGTAGGACTGCGATCTTCACGTGTATGACAGCGGCACGTTCGCTCAACACCGAAGTGTAACAAACGCCGCTGAACTTGGGCGAATGCCGGGCAAACTAAATCATGTAGCCAAGCCTTATGGTACGGAGGAGCCAGCTGAACCGGATGGGAAGCACTCTCCAGGCTTCCACAAACCATACCCGCGGTGGGGCAGCGAGGTGGAGGACAGGGACCTGGGTCGGAAGGCCCGGTGCTGTGTGCGGTGCAACACTTACCTGTCTCCACGGGTCGGCAGGGGGTACGGGAGAAAGCGCAATCCGGTCTTTGAACCGCACCTGGCTGCCGGCTGGCGACACAAGAGGGGGCTGAGGGGTCCAATGATTTACAGGGTCTCACACCGCCTGTCTGACCCTCTTATGACCCAGGAACGGATGAATTTGCTCTTTTGACAATTTGGGTACTGCTGGACTCCAGGGTGTCAGCGGCGGAATGGTAACCATCTGAAGAGCTTGTCCCCCCATCCCTGGGCGGTCTGCCTGCGGCTGGCTGCATGCTGAGGCCTAGGTGGAGGCTGCTTCGGAGTCGGTAGCGGAAAAGGCTCAGGGAGACGCCCTTGGTGACGAGCAGGCGGTGGAACTGGCAGCGGCTGCGGGGTGGAGGCAGCAGCGGGTCGCCAGGGCAGGATGTGCCGGATGGCCTCGTCTGCGCTTGGGCAGCAGAGAACTGTTGGGCGCAGTTCTCCACCGTGTCGCCGAACAGCCCAACCTGGGAAATTGGGGAGTCCAGGAACCGAACCTTGTCCGCATCCACCATATCAACCAGGCTGAGCCAACGATGGCGCTCCTGGACCACCAGGGTGGACATTGCTAGACCGATTGCGCAAGCCGCAACTCTTGTGCCCCGGAGGGCCAAGTCGGTTGTGGTGCGATCGGTTGCGGTCGGTTGCGGTGCACAGTGTAGGCTACCCTCGTGTATGTCCATGAGTGCCTTGGCCTGATAGACCTGTAGCAACGCCATAGCCTGCAAAGAGGAAGCGGCTTGCCCACAAAATTTGTAGACTCTGCCCGTAAGAATGGACGAGAACTCACAGGCCTGAGAGGGGAGTCGAGGATCCCCCGTCCAGGAGGCAGCGGCTACCAGACACAGGTGTACCGTGACAGACCGCTCCACTGGAGGGATAGCCTCGTAACCCTTCACCGCTCCTCCGTCAAGGGTAGTGAGGGAGTAGGAGCTCTCTAGGGAGTTTCTGGCAGCACTTCGGGAAAGAAAGGCGTTGGGGCGGTGGGCTGAGAACCACCACGGCCCGCCCCGAGGAACCAATCATCCAACCGAGACTGAGCAGGACATGGTGGAGGATTCCATTTGAGCCCGACAGCCTCTGACGCCCTTTTCAGCATAGCTGACATTTCTGGATCTGGCTCGGGCAACGTTACACTCCCAGAGGGAGATAATGCAGCCGAGTCATCATCTCCAGAGGCCAGCTCACCTTCCGATGCTGCAATCAGTATCCTGTCCTTTGGAGGGGCCCAGAATGAAATGGCTGGTCGGTCCATTACAGAGGGACCAGCACGCTCAACGGAGGACTCCACCAATTGAGATGTGATGGAGGAGTGAGGAGCCCACAGGAAATGGTTACCGGGCAAGACATCCATCACGATCCTCCGATCACCCATCCCACACGGCACCCCAGGGTGGGGCATAGTAATGGGGACTACACCTTCACGGAAGAAGGCGAGTCTTGATCTCAACACCGAGACAGTCATATTCCCGCAATGGGAACATGAACCATGCACAAAAGCTGCTTCAGTGTGCTGTAAGCCCAAACATGTGATTCAGCAATTGTGACTGTCAGAGGGGGACAGGGAACAACCGCATCCAGGAACGCACGGGTGGAATGACATCTTGAAAAAGACGCAAAGCACCCTTGTTGCTCTTTTAGGAAATGAAAAACTCTCACCAGTGCCGGTGCACATAGGGGAATGATCACGGCAACACTGACAGGGATGGTACACCCTCAACCGGTCGTCAGACAAACAAACACAAACACAGAATTGTGATGCTGTTGAGAGCTCAGAAGGCTCACGACTACTGCTGCACTCGCACTGTAGAACCAGCAGCACCGGGAGAGACTTCCTGAAGAAGCGCCGACACACTCGCTCGTTGTAATATAACAACATTCTTCAGAGACATCGACATGAAGACCGATCGGCTCCGAAGCGAAAGACAACTGGTGCGTGCGTCCACCAGTGTGAGATGCAGATCTCGCACGCCAAATGTGAATTGGCTCATTTTAACAGTACTTTCCGAGGAGGCAGAGGTGATCAGCATCGAGGATGACCGTGAGTCGAGCTCGCCAGTTCACGGCCAAGCTTATGAGGAGCTGGTGGAGGTTGTGATTCGTGCCGTGGCCAGACTTAACATCAGCTGGCCACAAGATGAGCAGGGAACGCAAGTCAGAAGCAAGTGAGACGAGCGTTTCCTGCGGCACTGGTCACAGCCTCAGCGCCGGGGTTTGCCGTTTTTCCCCGATCTCCACAAAGAGATCTCGAGATCGTGGGATAAACCGCATTCGTCCCGTGTCTCCTTTCCATCTGTCGTTGATTATAGCAACGTTGTGGGGGCACGGGATATGGGTTATGGGAAGATGCCTAGAGTAGAAGAGGCGTTAGCCGGATACCTCTCTCCTGAGGCGGCATCTTCCCTTAAAACCCCGGCACTGCCTAGTAAGCCCTGCAGAGATACATCTGCTTTAATAGGCAGGGCTTACATGGCGGCAGGTCGGGCTGGTTCATGTCTGCACTCTATGGCTATCTTGCAGGCATACCAGGCCGACCTCCTGAAAGATTTGGACGAGGGGGAGGGGCCAACTCCAGAAGATATAGCGGAGTTGCGCAAGGCCACAGATTTGTCTCTCTGGGCCACTAAAGAGACGGCCCGCGCCATTGGCCGCTCTATGGCAGCTATGGTGGCCACGGAGAGGCATCTGTGGCTGAATTTGTCAGGTTTAAAAGAAAGAGATAAATCTGTTTTGCTGGATGCTCCACTTTCACCTTCTGGCCTGTTCGGCGACGCCGTTACATCGGTCGTCGACAGGTTTCAGGAGGCGAAGAAGCAATCTGCGGCGTTCCAGCAGTTCCTCCCCCGTAAATCCAAGTCCAAATCGAGTAGGGTGGGGCAATAACATCAGCCCCAGCCATCAACCAGCTCCTCACACCGTGCAGAGCAAAGGCAGAGCGTTTCCTCTAGAGCCCCTCCTCCGGGAGCTTGGCAACGGAGGAAACGCTCCCAATAGAAGCCCCCCAGCCAGAAGGGTGATTTGAGGGATGTCCTTCAGGCTAGGAGGGCTTCAGGAAAGAGGTCCTAGCCAGGGTGGTGGGACCTCTGAGGGCTGTCCCCTCCGTTGCAGAACAACCGAGGTTGTTCTCACAGCGGAGCCCTCAAGGAAACGTTGTGAGTTGCCCGCCGTCGGTGACGCTTCAGGCCGCATCATCTTCCAGCGAACGCACTGTGCGTCGTTTTTCTCAAAAAAATAAAAAACGAGCATCAGTTATGGTCACGAAAGCCGTATCGACTACAGCCTAGTCTTCCGCTTCAGGGGGTCGAGAAGGATGCTCGAAAAACACCAGAGGCCAGTCTCGAGAGGCTGGTTCCCTAAGTAGATTTTGTAGAGGCATGGTATCATCTTCCCAACATATCTGCATGGGTCCTGCATATAATAAAGTCAGGGTACAGACTGCATTTCGGGCACCGCCCCCCCAAATTTTCTGGGGTGGTGCAGACTACAGTGGTTCCAGAGCAGGCTCAGGTGATGGAACAAGAAGTGCAATCTCTGCTGCTAAAGGAGGCCATAGAACGTGTTCCTCATTCAGACAGGGAGTCCGGATTTTACAGCCGGTACTTTATAGTTCCAAAGAAGGATGGGGGGTTGAGGCCAATTCTAGATCTCAGGGTTTTGAACCGGTCTCTGAGGAAGTTCAGGTTCAAAATGTTCACTATTCCTGTCATCGTGAGTCAAATCAGATCCGAGGACTGGTTTGTCACGATAGATCTAAAAGACGCCTATTTTCACGTATCCATCCTTCTATGTTACAGGAGGTTCCTGAGGTTCGCTTTCGGGGGCGAAGCTTACCAATATCGGGTTCTTCCGTTCGGCCTAGCACTCTCTCCCCGCACATTCACCAAATGTATGGATGCAGCACTTGCTCCACTAAGACTTCAGGGCATCCGCATACTGAATTATATCGACGACTGGCTCATTCTGGCCCAGTCTCGAGAAATGGCATTTCGGCATCGAGATGTCGTCCTTGGTCACATTCAAAAATTGGGGTTGAGACTCAACACAAAGAAGAGTGTGTTAGAACCATCCTAGTCCACAACGTTTCTGGGCGTTGTGTGGAACTCGACTACGATGCAGGCACGCATGTCTCCGGCGCGTATCGAGTCCATTCTGGCGATGGTGTCCAAGTTAAAGCTAGGCCAGGCCACCACTGTAAAGCAATCTCAAAGACTGCTGGGCCTCATGGCAGCGGCATCCAACATTATACCTTTGGGCCTTCTACACATGAGGCCCCTTCAGTGGTGGCTGAAAGCCAAGGGGTTTTCCCCCAAGGGGAATCCATTTCGTATGATCAGAGTAACGCGCAGATGCCTTCGTTCTCTAATAATATGGAAGAAACCTTGGTTCCTGTCCCAAGGGCCAGTGTTAGGAGCGTCATGTCGCCGGAAACCCGTCTCGACAGACGCCTCCCTCACTGGCTGGGGCGCGGTCATGGACGGCCGCTTTGCCAGGGGTCTGGGGCAGGACCATCATCATTTTTGGCACATAAATTGTCTAGAGATGTTGGCTGTGTTCAGGGCTCTGAGGAGCTTCCTTCCAGACATCAAGGGTTACCATGTCCTAGTACGATCGGACAATACATCAGTGGTAGCTTATCTGAAGCGACAAGGGGGACTCAGATCGCGCCCTCTGTGCAGACTGGCGCATCAGGTTATTCTTTGGTCCCAAGGGAAAATACTGTCTATCAGAGCTATGTATATTACGGGGGTTCAGAATCAGGGAGCAGACATCCTGTCAAGGCAGGGACTGAGGCCCGGGGAATGGAGACTTCATCCAGATGTGGTGAAGTTGATATGGGAGAGGTTTGGACCCATGGAAGTGGATCTATTCGCGTCTGGAGAGACATCCCACTGTCCACTTTGGTTCTCCCTCTCACATCCAGCCCCACTGGGGTTGGATGCCATGGGCCTGGCCGAGGTTTCGCCTGTACGCATTTACCCCGATCTCTCTGCTTCCGGCAGTCCTGGAGAGGGTCTGTCAGGAGGGCATCAGTCTACTTCTGGTTGCCCCAATGTGGCCGACCCGAGTATGGTTTTCAGACATAATTTCACTCCTGATAGCTCAGCCATGGCAGATTCCTCAGAGGAGGGATCTATTGTCTCAGGAGGAGGGCACAATCTTCCACCCTCACCCAGAGCTGTGGAAACTGTAGGCCTGGCCTCTGAGGGAGTTCAGTACCTAAATGCTGGTCTATCAGCCGGGGTGGTTGAAACCATACTTAGCTCTAGGGCTCCGTCTACTAGGAGATTATATGGCCTCAAGTGGAATGTTTTTGTCACTTGGTGTAGAGAACATACTTTAGACCCAGTTAATTGCCCGGTGGCTTCAGTTCTGGAGTTTCTTCAAGATCGTTTCTCTGTGGGTCTCTCCCCTTCCAGGCTTAAGGTATATGTGGCTGCTATTCCCGCTTTCCACGCGCCATTAAGTGATGGGCCTCTGGGGAGGCACCAACTGGTCATTCATTTTCTCTGTGGTACTTGGAGGATGAGACCGACAACCAGGTCCAGGGTTCCGGCCTGGGACCTGGCAGTGGTTCTGGTAGGGTTATCCCTGGCCCCCTTCGAACCTCTTCAGTCGGCTTCGCCTAAAGAGCTTACTTACAAATTGGTCTTTCTCTTAGCCATCACCTCTCTTAAGAGGGTGGGAGATCTCCAAGCCCTGGCAGTGACACCAGCTTGCTTGGAGTTTGCCCCTGGCAAGGTTAAGGCCTTCTTGCACCCGAGACCGGGCTATGTGCCTAAAGTGCCTGCTAATACGGCTAGGTCTACGACCCTTCAGGCGTTCCATCCTCCACCTCATGTGTCGGCAGAAGAAGAGAAGCTTCATTTGCTCCGCCCCGTCAGAGCTTTGAGTATTTACCTCGAGAGGTCTTCTTCTTGGAGGAGGTCGGACCAACTGTTAGTGTGTTTTGGTTCACCTAGGAGAGGGCTCCCGGCATCCAAGCAAACTATTAGTAACTGGATTGTGCAGGCTATTGCCTTGGCTTATGAGGTGCGCAATTTGCCTTCACCTCTGGCCATAAGGGCACATTCGAATAGAGGCATGGCGTCCTCTAGGGCCCTCCTCTCAGGAGTTCCCCTCCAGGAGATCTGTGAGGCAGCCGGTTGGGCTACCCCGCACATTTTCTTTAGGTTCTATAGTCTACACCTCCCTAGTACGCCTGGTGCACATGTGCTCTCGTCCTAGCTGAGTGCCTGAATTAGTTTCACTCCAGGGCAGGCCTATTTCGGTGCATGGCCTAGTGGGCATTCGTTCCCCAAAGAGTCGTTTTCAACGACGCAGTGCGTGTTCCCTCGAAAGGGAACGTCTCGGGTTATGACTATAACCCTTGTTCCCTGAGAAGGGAACGAGACACTCCGTCGTCCTTCCACGCCCCTTAGGGCCTGACAGCGTCTTGCTTCATCGCTAGGCTAGTGTGTGTGTGTGCCGGCGTCGCTTTTATACATCCGGTTATGCCGTCACATGTTACGTCATGACGCAACACCAATCAGGATTGGAATAGTTTCATTCATACTTCAGAGACGAACGCTAAGGGAGCGTCCCCAAAGAGTCGTTTTCAACGACGCAGTGTCTCGTTCCCTTCTCAGAGAACAAGGGTTATAGTCATAACCCGAGACGTTTTCTTTGTAATACCTTTCAAAATGTCAGCAAAAAAAAAAAAAAAAAAAACTTCTACAGCTGAAAACTTGTGTGGAATAACTTGTCACAGTTTCTTCGACAGTCACGTGTGCCTCTTTAAATTGCTAGTGAGAGGTGATTGGTCATTGTGTTGAAGCAGAAAAATCCCATGAGAGACCTGGATTTTCAATGCAAATCAGGTTTGGTAAAATATTCACCCCCTGCTGTGGAGTCCTCTATACACCGTCCATCAGAAGAAGGCTCTGCACTGGATGGAACTATGCAGAAGCAGATCAGAAATTAGAAATCGGAGTGCACACTGCTTCATTATGAGATACCTTCCAGATAATAATGTGCTCACTGGCAATTCAAGATTAATTTCAGAATTTGCTGGTACAGTGATTCACTGGTTATAAAACAAATGTGACCAGTCACGGAAACTAGGGACACAAGTCGGTTCTGGGGCATTTTGAGTTATTCATAGATTCTGAGAGTGTAATATCCAAGCTTTCCAACGATGTGTAACATGTGGAAATCTGATAATATTTGGAGAAGTTGTGGCCATTTTAAAGTAGGCACTTAAAAAAGCTCAAAGAGGAGAAAACGAGCTAAAGATTGTGCAGTTCTCACCTGTCTCTGCTGCTGGGGGTGACAATAGGGCTCATTTACATCTCATTTAGATAAGCCATACCCCCTGTAAAGCTCCTCCATGTGCTTTACAGCTTTTTTTACACTTCGAATGAGTGCACTTCTGCCGCACTAGGCGAAAAACAATTGTGCTGCCCCTCTATTTGCAACGTACCAGCAACAACACACAAAGACCAATAATGCCATATAGCCTGCATATAACGCGAAACCAGCAGAAAACACATAAAGACCAATATGCCATATACATATAACGCAAAACCAGCAACAACACACAAAGACCAATATGCCATATAGCCTGCATATAACGCAAAACCAGCAACAACACACAAAGGCCAATATGCCATATACATACAGTATAACGCAAAACCAGCAACAACACACAAAGACCAATATGCCATATACATATAACGCAAAACCAACAACAACAAACAAAGACCAATAAGCCATAGGCCTACATATCTATAGCGCAAATAGTACGCAACGCTCGTGTGCCCAAAATGTCAACAATATTAAAGTTTATGTAGGAGGCAAATGCCTGCTGGCATTTTTCTTTAAGCAGTCATTTCTGCAATTTTCCAAATAATCACATTTCACCTCCTCAAATTACTGTTGCAAATCTCTTTACACCACTTTCTTATGTGCGTATACACACACAAATGAAATGTCCGCAAGCACATTATATCATCAGCAGGTTCAGCATCTTAAATAACGACTAAAGAGCAAATGAAGCTTAACTTACATTTCAGAAACACGCACGGCAGGCCTTCATCGCAGCAGCAAAGGTCTTAACTGCATCCTCTATTTCGATTCTCCGTCACATATGAAACAGCCAGCCACCGCTGTCAGCGAGCCGAGCCGCCGTATTGAAGCACTGAGGGCGAGCGCGCTGCGCCCATACCTCCGGTTCAGTTTCCCGAGCCCACGAAGTGCGGCGAAAACATTTTCGGTGTAACTGCCAGACGGTTCATCTCGTCTGCGACAATCTTTGCGGCATCCATCTTCATTGAATTTTGATATCAGAGAGAGCTGGCCAGAGCACAGCATAATAAGTAGCCATGTGGTTGACTTGGAGGGCGGGGGCAAAAGCGCCGGGTTATTCAGTATGGAAATACACACAGACAATGACACGCCACGCCCCTACTGCATGCTAGAATCTCCGAAAACAAGCCGATTTCAACCTCAAAATGTAAGCTTTTAAATATACCAATACTGCTATCTCAAACATGGAGAGGCTTCTTCGTGATTTCAATTAACAGATTCTCCAAAAAATTGAAAATCACCAATTTTGAAAAAAAACTCTTCTTTCTCATTTTGCTCGAAAGTTGTGCTGCCGACTTGTGTCCCTGGTTTCTGTGACGGGTCACAAATGTGTGGTTTACTAAATTTGATATATTGTTTTTTCTCCCTAAATGTGTGCCTCATAATGGACTTTACTGAGTGTTATTCTGTGATATGCTCCACATATATCAGAAGTGTTAATTTGCTGATGCTGCTGAAGTTTTGCCTGTTAATGAATGGACTATGGGGAGTGTTTGTTTACTTTGTAATTCAGTGGTGAAAATAGCTGTGTGCACTTCAAAGTTGAATACATAGGAAAAATAGATAAAAACAGAGAACAGAAAAGATCTATAATTGGAATCTGTGGACTTCAGAAACCTTTGCTGACGCTCAGTAGCCTCTTCTTACTTTATAGCTAATGGAAATTATCTAATAGGACACATTTACTCCAATCTGTAAATGCCTTTCATCCCAGGAAATACACATTAGGATATAGGGAAGATCCCAATAATTCCTAGTTATTTCTTAATAACAATAATAAAAACTTCTGCCGCTATCAATGGTTTGAGTTGGTGCCAGCCTATGTTTGGCTGCACAATGGAACACAAGGTTTGTTTGAGAAACCTCTTTGGAAAAGGTAAAAAAAAACGTATTAGCCAACAGCTCTTACATGTTCTGAATATGCACAGTGAACATGTGTCTCGTGTCTTTTGCAGCGTCTCACCCATGAAACGGCATTCTAAAAATGAGGCACTCAAGTTAAAAAAAAGTGCAACTCAAGTCTAAACTTTTTTACTCATTCCACTGGCCAGGTCTCCTTTTTTTTCAACGCAAGAAAGCATTTCTGAGTGAACAACCACTTAAGACTAGGAACAAATTACTCAAAATGAAATAATTCCATGAATAAAGAATTCAATAAAACAACAATTAAATGCACCAGTTAATTCTGAAATAAATAAATAATTAAAAATAAATGTATCTATTTATCTAGTACAATTCCATGAAAACACAACATTTACTGTTTAATATATTTCACAATATCCTCTTTCACACACTATTACTGTGTTTAAAATTTTTCAAAAAGCTGTTTTTCATAATAACATGCAGAATTTACAAATGACGCCTATATTCGAAGAATCGTGTATTTCCAAAGCACAATTTTCCCAAATATTTTTTTCATAATAACAGAGGACATTTCACAAATGCCAATCAACAGGCAGTGGGATGTGCTTTATTTATACATTTAAATGTAAGTATATAAAGACAGCTAATTTAAAGTGGGACCGTGCAAGATTTTGGTTGAAAATGATTTATAGATAAAGATTTTGGCCTTTTCGGCCACCTCAAAGTAGTTTAAACGGGGAGCTGCTAGAGAGTCAACAAATAATGCTTTAATGCCCCAGTGAGCAGCCAGAGACGACAGTGGCACGACACAAAATACTATTTTGGTGGTATAAGGAGCAGGGGCGTCGCTAGGCTCTTTTTAGGGGGGCTTCAGCCCCCCTAAACTTCTGCCTAGCCACCCTAAAAATGTTCGCTTCAGTCTTGTTATGATCAGATTTAGCGCGCTCTTCATCTTCAATCCGCAGCGGCGCCGAGCAGAGAGCACGTCAGAAACAGAGGACAGGGTGTGTGTGTGTGTGTGTGTGTTCATCTGAAACTCATTGGTCTGTCACTGCTCGTCAATGTCAGAATATTAGAGATGACCAATCAAATCAAAGTAGGCGGGCTTTATGTTCACAGACGCTGCGGGGCGTGAATTGTAACAGTGCGACTCGACTCGTACGGTCAAGTGCGAGATAAGATGTAAGTAGCTAAACTTAACATTTCATATTTGAAATTTTTTTAGGTCATAAATGTTAAACGAATGACAAAAAATAATCAGCAAACTAATATAGTTTTGTCTAATTTCGTCATTTTGAGCGGAAAATATGCCCATGTAACGTTACCTATTTTCAGTTAAAAAAGTATGTGACTTATGTAATGTAATAATTAGTTTACTGTCATGGTGAGGGGACAAGAAACATTAACAAAGCCATTTTCATCATGTTAGGCACAAGATTAATAATGAATGTGTACATATTGAGAATATAATACAAATTGTAGCCTTTGGTAAATTAAAAAAGCTCAGCTTTAGGAGGGGAAGAGAAAGGGATGAAGAGACTGAGAAAAAAATAAAGAGTGATGGAGATGAGGAGAGAGCAGGTATTGACAAATAATATACTGCCCACTAACATGGTTTTAAAGCTATTGCTTATACTTTTTTATCTTAAAAACGTCTTGAAATGCACATATCAGAGAAATAAAAAAATTGAACCCCCTACCAACCTCAAATTTAGGACCTCTTTGATTATAAAGCCCTGTCTACGGCCCTGTATTAGGCATAAGATCAATAATGAATGTGTAGCCTACATATTGTGAATGCATTTAATACCTAGGTTTAAGTAAATAAACGTGTCTGAGAAAATAATTCATAGGCAAAATCAACCTATCAGTTGACCCTATGTTTACTTTCTTTACTGACAGACAAAAATGAAAAGCCTATATCAGTCAACGCTCAGCTTCAGGAGGGGAAGAGACAGGGCAAGATAAAAACAAAGAGAAAAAGAGTGTGATGCTGATGATGAAAAATAATCAGCTGCCCATTGACATGGTTTTAAAGCTGTTATCCAATTTTTTTGGGCTTCAAAACATCTTAAAATATGTAGATCAGAGAAATCAAAATTTTCTCGGGGAAACCCAGAACCCCCCTATCTGCCCTACCTCACATTTGGGACCACAGTGATTATAAAACCCTGCCTTTGCATGGTATTGAAACTGGTTAATAGTGAGCATTAGGTCCTATACTAAAGTGTTACCTTTTTAAAAAAAAAAAATCATACCCTCATTGGGGGCTTAGCCCCCCTAAAATGAAAATCCTAGTGACGCCCCTGATAAGGAGAAGAGAAGAACCCAGTTTACACCGGGGAAGCCCATCCTCCCCTGGTTAAACAATTTACACAATGTTAACTCAGACATTAACAAGTGTCTTTTAGGCTTGTTTATGATGAACTGGCGTGGTAGATGTAGAAGATGTTTCTGATTAGCTATTAGCCATTCCTTTTATTTGATTTTTCACTGAAGGGTGAAGGGCTTTGAGCTGAGGTCATTCTCGTGATGCCATCTGCCAGTGAGTATTTCAATGATGTAATTTTGCTTCAGCATTAAAGCGATTAGTCACATGACATTTACGGCTGATTGGTTCAAAAGTTTATGTGCCCTTGAGGAAAGATGGCAGAATGCAGGTCAAGTATTACCAGAGGGTCATGCACCAGCCAAGCAACTGCCATTCATATGAATGGGAAAGCTAAATTTCTTCTAAGTTTAAAAGCTCATCAATATGCTATTAACATCAATGAACAAACAAAATAGTGCTGGGCAATGATTAATCACATCCAAAATAAAAGTTTGTGTTTACATAATAAATGTGTGTGTACTTTGTATAATTATGTTTTATTTTTAAATACAAACATGCATGTATATATTTTAAGAAATATTTGCATGTATATACTGTATATATATATATATATATATATATATATATATATATATATATATATATATATATATATATAATACATAATTGATATTATATGTAAATATGTAATATATAAATAACACATTTTTCTTAAATAAATATATATATATATATATATATATATATATATATATATATATATATATATATATATATATATAATGTATGTGTGTGTATTTGTACATACAAAATAATTATACACAGTACACACACATATTTTATGTAAACACAAACTTTTATTTTATATGCAATTAATCACGATTAATCGTTGCCCAGCACGGGTTTTACAAAGTGTGCTATCCAAATAATTTCACAGATGGAATTATCCACACGCAGGTTTTTAAACTGGTTAGATTGGTGCTGCTGGAAAATATCGTGAGCTTAGAATTATACAGATGTATACAGTTATACATCTCCGTTTAGGGTAGTTCTGAGATATTGAGCATCAAAGTTTTTAAATCCTTGCTGTTTTGTGAGATGGAACCTTTTTATTTTATTAATAACTAATAACAAAATATTTTTTTTTAAAAATAACACCACACAGGCATTAATAAACACCTAATGGATAATATTATGTCAAAAACTCAATTTCGACCAAAAGTGGAGATAGAACCATATAATTCTAAGCTCACGAAATGTGAAACGCCAGGTGAATGTAAATATCACAAATAGGTATGAAGAATTTAATGGGTATTTTATCATCAGACACTATCAGGCATCTGGAAAAAAACCCACAGCTGACATTTATTTGGAGAAAGCCACAAAAAAGAAAAGAAAATGAAGGGCCAGACTGAGTGGCCCTCCTGTAATCTGTCAGGATCTGAGGCCTCTTCGGAGATCAGAGAGATTCATCTTGTTTAATACACAGAGGCAAGCGTGGAGGGAATGGACAAATGGAGAGGGTGAGGAAGAGAGGAGGGGACAGGGAGCTCAGATGAGAGGCAGCAGACAAGGGACGAGCCACAGGGGTCAGCCTGGGCTCTTGATAGGAGTAATGAGGTGCATATCCCCACTGACACGAGCGGATCTTTACTGTCTCCTGTGTCATTTATGAAACTTCTAGCACAAAGTCACTGCTGTCGGCCATCCTGACCGCCCGCCCGCTCACCACAAAACAGGCCCGTGTTCAGATAGCCGTGATTAAAGAGGGCCGTCTGTATACCTTCACACTTTTCTTCCGTTATGTGAGAGCGTCACAATGTTAGTAGGATAGCAATAGCAAATTCAGCCCTATAAGAGGTCAGGCATCTCCAAATATTGGACAGTAATACACAATATTAATAAACTGAAAATTCATTTCGGAATGGAATTACGAACATGGAATTAAAATCCACAGTGACACTTTATGGTAACACTTTATTTTAAGTGTCCTTGTTACACGTTACATGTAGTTACTATAGTTGTATAGTATACTATACATTGCTACAAATACAACTACTACAATTTTATGTCATAATCATTTGTTATCAAACAAGTATTCATTACTTCAAAAAGAGTTCATTGTTTTGGCCTTATATTAATACATTGTTTAAATTAATACATTTAATAATCATTTGTTATCAAACAAGTATTCATTACTTCAAAAAGTAATGAATTTACTTTTGTATATGTACATTTTTGAAATACTTAACTTAGACAGTTACATCTGATAACAGATCACTCTAAATTGTAATGTGGACTCATGCACTTTCTGTAAAGCTGCTTTGATACGATGTGTATTGTGAAAAGCGCTATACAAATAAATGTGAATTGAATGTAAATTATGCATAATTACATGCAACTAACTCTAAACCAAATCTCAAATCCTACCCTAAACCTATAGTAAGTACACATAATTAATTAATATTGCTCGGCACATAAATGTATAATTACACTACAAATGTAACAAGGACAGCTTAAAATAAAGTGTAACCCACTTTTAGTGTCTAATACAAAAATAACAGTAAATTATACATAATTACAACCAACTAACCATAAACCCTTATCCTAAGCCTATAGTAAGTACATGTTGTTAATTAATATCACTTAGCACTTAAATGTATAATTACACAAGGAAACTTTAAAATAAAGTGCAACCAAATCCACTTAACAAAGTACAAGTAACAAAGTAAATAAGTACATACTTTTAACAAAATGTGCTTAAAAGTGTTTTATCAAATTTATCATAATTTCATACATACATTATTATTTTGTTACTGCTTGTGACAACATTAGCACAGCCTTGTTCACTGAACGATGTAACAAACACCATAGTTATCATATAACCGTCCCGCAACCTAAACCACTGTTACATGTATGCTCTGTCTATAATGTTTTTGGTTTAGTCCTGTGCCCAGTTTTTTACAGTCTGTCTAATTAGTCATCGCCTTCACCTGTGTCCTGTTAATCATTTAATTAAGTTCCTTTTGTTTGCTCTGTGTATTTAGACCCTGTGTTCTCCCTCAGTCTTCGTCTGTTCTCGTAATGTTAAGTGTGGTTCCCTTTCGTTGTCACTCCGAGTTACGTCGGATGACGACGAATGGGGTTTCGCTTAGAACACCTATCGACTTCGAGTATTACAAAACGAGCCAATGGCAAAGAAATGCCATGGGTCTGCGGAATTTGCATGACGTAACTCCGCCCCACCTCGTGGGTATAAAAGGAGGACGCCGGCAACAGGCAGATATGTTTTCGCTTCGGAGCCAAGAGCATTTCTTCACTCCACAGTCATCTCTGACTTCGCTCTATGAGACGAGCTTCTCTCTCCGGTGTTGGTGGGACGGCGATCTGCAGCGAGCTCACAGTGCCTGCTGATCTGTGCAGTAATCTGCCAGTGTGTGTGTGTCTCCCTGTGCGCTTCAACATCGCAGAGTTTTTTCTCTCCTCTCATAAAAGAGCTCGCACGCGGCACGTCTTTTTAAAGACGGCTCGCCCGTGCATTTCTGGTTGCAGCGGACTGGTATCGGACTCTGATGGGCACGAGCGCTGTCTAGTGTGTTTGATCATGCTTGAACAGCGCTCGTGGGTGACTCATGTTCTCGCAAGGGAACGTGATCATCGCGTCATAAATAGGTCGAGACTCTGTGAACTCGCAAGAGTGAGAGTCCCCTCATCCACCCCCCGATCTTCGGCGGGTGGCCAGGGTGACCTGAGGGTTACGGTCTGGAACAAGGCGCCGACTATGTGTCCGTGACCCCAGCCCCCCTCTTCAATGACGGTGCCCGCTAGTGAACTGCTGATTCCCGCGAGTCTACCCTCTGGTGGCCCGCGTGTTTCAGTTGAAGCTACAGAGGAAGATGCCATGTCTGTTGCAGCATCACTAGGTGGGCTTGAGTCTTCTGGAAGTGAGGGCTCGTCACAGCTGCCACCTTCCGGTGTGCATACGGCTGTGCCTGAGTCTGACCCGGAGATGACGGCCATGCTTTCCTGGGACGATTGGTTTTGGGTAAGGCCACCGACCCTCGTCCGTGGCAAACCCCAATACCTCTCTTCCCGGACGTGCATGATGAGATCTCGAAGTGTCTTCTCTTCCCTTGTCTTCTCAGGACCGCTCGCTGATCTCATCCGCCTTTCCTCCCCTCGATGGGGCAGCTGCCCTTGGGTACACTGGGGTTCCCCCGGCTGAACGCTCTGTTGCGATGCTATGTGTCCTCAGAGTGCTTCTTCTCGGCGCAATCCTAAGCACCCACCCGTGGCCTGTAGTTTTTCGTCTACGCTTGTGGCGAGATCCTATAGTGCCACGGGACTGGCAGCCGCCTCTCTGCATGCCATGGTCATTCTGCTGGTCCACCTGACCCAGATGCTCATGGACCTGCACGAGGGCGGGACTGACCCAGGGCTCTTCACTGAGCTGCGCGCCGTCACTGACCTTGCTCTCCGAGCGACGAAAGTGGCCGTACGCTCCCTGGGTCAGGTGATGCTCACCATTCTGTTGCTGAACCTGTCTGATGTGCTGGATGTCGCGCGGACCCGTCTGTCCATTCCCATATCCCAGGTCGGCCTCTCCGGCGGTGCGGTTGATGGCTTGACCAACAGCTCTCAGCCGCTCATGAGCAGACTGACGTTGATTCCGTCCCGACGGCCCCGCCGTCCGCCCAGGTCCCTCGGTCTGCCCACCGCCGAAGGCGCCCTCCCACGGCTCCCACCCCGTCCGTTCACCCGGGCCGGCTCTGGGGGCCGCGGGGGGACGCCACAGCCCCTCTCCAGCCCCGCCCCCCGCTACACGCCGGGTTAAGCGGCACTCCTGAGACGGGCTCCTCGGGGATGGAGCAGACTGAGGTTGACTCTGTCCCGACGGCCCCGCCGTCCACTCAGGTCCCTCGGTCTGCCCACCGCCGTGGGCGCCCCCCGCGGCTCCCACCCCGCCCGCTCAGCCGGGCCGGCTCTGGCGGTCGGACGCCAAAACAGTCCTCTCCAGCCCCGCTACACGCCGGGTTAAGCGGCGCTCTTGGGATGGGCTCCTCAGAGATGGGACTCAGTTCTTTCCAGGAGCTGGTAGCAGGACCACTCCTTTTCCCGGGTGAGGGCCGGGGAAGAATACTTTAGGCTTGTTCGACTTGAACCGGCGCTGCACAGACCGATCGGTTGATGACATCAAAGTACCGCGAGAGCGATTAGAGAGCAGACGGCTCCTTATGCTTTTGAATCGCTCTCGCGGTACTTTGATGTCATCAACCGATCGGTCTGTGCAGCGCCAGTTCAAGTCGAACAAGCCTTTATTCTCCAAAGAACTGACTCTCCCGTCTCTGAGCACAGAGAGTTCGGACGTCACAGAGCGCCGCCCACATGCCGTGCTCTCCTCGTCCCCCTCTGTCCCGGAGGTGGTTGACACGGCGTGCCGTCCACGACCGCTTCGCCCCTGTCCCCCTCTGTCGCCAGACCCTTGACAGAGCAGGCCCCCGTGGAACGCTGGTCCTTCCCTGGCCTCCTCTGTCAGGGTGCGGTTTTGACCTTGCCCCCACTCCGGGCCGCTATGCCGTCCACGTCTGGGCCGGTCATTCCGCTTCGCTGCACCACCGGGGGGACGTCTGTGGTTTTCGACGCCGCTGGCACAGTTGGGAGCCTGCCTAGAGCTTCCCTATCTTCCCTATCTTCCCCTGAGGAAGGACCTCCTTTCTCAGGGACGGGGCACCCTATGGCACCCTCGTCCCGATCTCTGGAACCTCCACGTGAGGCTCCTGGACGGGACGAGGCAGGTTTGAGTACCCTACCACCAGCGGTGGCGGCTACCATCACTACCGCTAGAGCGTCGTCCACAAGACACGTCTATGCGTTGAAGTGGAACCTCTTCGTCAACTGGTGCTCTTCTCAACGAGAAGACCCTCGGAGATGTTCGATTAGTGTCGTGCTTTCCTTCCTTCAAGATAGGCTGGAGCGAGGGCTGTCTCCCTCCAGCCTGAAAGTCTATGTTGCCGCTATTGCCGCACACCATGACCCGGTCGAAGGTAAGTCTGTTGGAAGGCACGACCTGATCATCAGGTTCCTGAGAGGAGCGAGGAGACTGAATCCTCCTCGCCCTCCTCTCGTTCCCTCTTGGGACCTCTCAGTGGTTCTAACTGCCCTGCGGAGTGCTCCCTTTGAGCCGTTGCATTCAGTGGAGCTTAAGTTCCTGTCTACGAAGACAGCGCTCCTGGTTGCATTGGTCTCCATCAAGAAGATGGGGGACCTGCACGCATTCTCCGTTGACGAAGCGTGCCTGGAATTTGGGCCGGCTTACTCTCACGTGATCCTGAGACCCCGGTCTGGATATGTGCCCGAGGTTCCTACCACTCCCTTCCGGGACCAGGTGGTGAACCTGCAAGCGCTGCCCCCGGAGGAGGCAGACCCAGCCTTGGCACTGCTCTGTCCAGTACGCGCCCTCCGCGCCTATGTAGACAGGACGCAGTGTTTCAGGACATCAGACCAGCTCTTTGTCTGTTATGGTGGGAAGCTGAAGGGAAAGGCTCTCTCCAAGCAAAGGTTGTCTCACTGGATAGTGGACGCCATTGCTTTGGCATACCAGCAGCAAGGTCGACCGTGCCCCCTTGGTGTGACTGCCCACTCCACCCGGAGTGTGGCATCCTATTGGGCTCTAGCGCATGGCGCCTCGCTAACAGACATCTGCAGAGCTGCAGGCTGGGCGACACCTAACACATTCGCCAGATTCTACAATCTCCGAGTGGAGCCAGTGTCCTCTCATGTACTCGCTTCAACCGGCTAGTACTGGACCCGCTCAGGTGTCTTCGCTTGCTCGCCATTCCACTCCACGGATTGGATACGTGTGATATTCTCCTCAGGTGAGCTTCCCCGAAAGCCCTGAGTCCCTCCAGCACTCCTGACGTTGGCGCCAGTGTCTATTGCCTGTGCGTCGGCTAGGTGCCTCCCGTGTGCATGGTCCCTCCCCTGAGCGACCCCCACATGTGTATTTCCACTGTAAGCCTCTTGAGCATGTGTCTTTCCCTTGGCAAGCCACCTTGCCACCCCTGGGGTTGAAATATTCCACCTGCGGCTGGACACCCCAGTGTTCTCCATGTCTCCTTCGGGTCACATGTGTATTCTCTAAGTCCCCCCCCTCTGGGTTGGCAGTAATTGCATATTTCCCCTGAATTTGGGATATGCTCCCCAGTGTACCTTGGTATTCCTGTGCTAAATAGGAGTCCTTCGTCCGTGCCAGTCTCACGACAGGGATCTCAGATTTACGCAGGGCACTGGAAGACAGCTGAGAAGGTGGCGTGATTAGACGGTTAACCCCATTCGTCGTCATCCGACGTAACTCGGAGTGACAACGAAAGGGAACGTCTCGGTTACGTATGTAACCCTCGTTCCCTGAGTAGGGAATGGAGACGTTACGTCTGCCTGCCACTTTCCGCTGTACCGCGGGGATCGCCTGAGCTCAGTCTTGGCTCCTCAGCGAAGAAACATATCTGCCTGTTGCCGGCGTCCTCCTTTTATACCCACGAGGTGGGGCGGAGTTACGTCATGCAAATTCCGCAGACCCATGGCATTTCTTTGCCATTGGCTCGTTTTGTAATACTCGAAGTCGATAGGTGTTCTAAGCGAAACCCCATTCGTCGTCATCCGACGTAACGTCTCCGTTCCCTACTCAGGGAACGAGGGTTACATACGTAACCGAGACGTTTTCTCCTAGTTCCTGAGTTTTGGCATTAAAGACCATTATTATCATCCTCTTCGTCTTTGTGCTATTTCCACTACCACGTTGCGTAACAACTACAGACTCAATGGTAAATACAACAACCACAACAACAGAAACTTTTTTAAATGTCCGATGTAACTGAATATTAAACATAGCAGGGCTTGCCTTTAGTCAAAAATGTATTAAACAACACTTGATTTCAACAATTAACCTCCCAATTCAATCCAATAAAAAGCATCCCCTAAAAAAAAACCATGGATTCACCCATGGCATCAAAATTTTGGCATTTCTATCACCATCTGTGGTTGATTGATAATTTTGCTAATTATTTGGAGTTGTTCTGTACAATAGTTCTTCTGAGAGCTTCTGTACAGATGCTTTTGATTTTGTACACTATATCAGGATCTTTCATTCCACACTAAGATCATTGACAATCAGGGTCACCAGGGGGCCCCCCAATCGAGTTTAAATTATTATTATTTTTTTAGATGACTTAAACAAGTGACATAAATGAATGAATGAATATGAATGAATAATTCAAGACAAGAAAATTCTGATTTCATGATCAATATACCTGCCAACAACTGCTGCTGTGTCTGCCAGCGTTTAAGTCATGCGCATAATCTAGTCACCTCGCGAGTGCATAGACAATTCGTGCGCAACTGCGCATAGTCACGGTATCGGTTTAAGTTGGAGAAAATAACCACAGGGGAACTTAACCTTCTTGGTGTAAGGTTAGCAGTTTGAATAAATAATAAACATAGCAGTTTGAACTCTTCTCCACTTTATTATACCACACATCAGATTACTAGCTCCAAAAACCCGCGACACTCCAGTACCAAGTGCTCACGACCAATTCCTATCTACGGCAAGCCCCGAGGGGAAAAATAGATTGCATACACACATACAACGAGCGCCAGTACATTATCGGTATTATAGTAACAGACTTTGTTGGATTCTGTCATGTACAATCCAACAAAGTCTGTTACAATAATAATAATAAAAAAGATTTTGAGGACAGTTACACTGTATTGAGACAGTAGAGAAATAATAATAATATTTTTTTTACAGTTTTCAACAATAATTGTCATTGTTGAACCCTTGTTCTTATTATGTTTCTGATTTCTCAGTTTTGTCATTATTTTTTGCAAATAATTTATTTTATATACGTTTTGAGACAGTTTGTCTTAAGAAGTTTCAAAGAGTTAGTAAAAGAGTAAAGTAAAAGTTTCAACTTTTTTATTTAAGTAGGCATCTATTTTTTATTTAGTATTTATTTTTCTATTAATACATAACCTCACTGTATTCATTTATAATGTATCATTATTGCGTGACATTTGTGTCAATAAATTTCAAGCACAGGTGACTTCGCGTAGTGGGAGGGGGCCCCCAAATCAAATTCTGCTTAGGGCCCCCAAAAGGCTCGGGCCGGCTCTGTTGACAATGAGAAGAAAGACCTACAAGGCACATATCTGAAACATATGTAAAGAAATATGAGCAAGTTGCATATATGTGGCAATAATGGAATTTTGTTAATTTATATTCACCAAATTCTTCCATAGAGAACCTTTAATGGACCAAGTTGTTTAGCAACTCCCTTCAGGCTAATAAACGAATGAGCAACAATTGTTTATTGTGGTTTTTATTATTGTGATCATTATTGGTAAATCAAATTACTTTTTGAACATTCATATCTTTCATAATATTGCCGTAACCTTTTCATATTTTAAGCAATCTGCCACTTGATGTCATGTTTAAGTCCTTCACTTGCCTACAATAATACCACTGTATGACTGCCTTATTAAAGCAAAAACAGCAAAATATCTGTTTGTAATTGAACACTTTATATGTGAAATTGAAAAGACTAACTAACAATCAGCATTCCTCCACAGTCAGCCATGACAGCTGTTTATCAATGACTTTTTTTCTTATGAGGGCACTGTGATGCCTGGGCTGATCTTCAGAAATGCATCACGCCTGTATCTGCTCGGCCCAGAGAAACGTGTCTCGCTTAACAATAGCCACATGAAAAGCACTGCAATCAATATTTCTCCCCCTAATTGAAGGGCTTTTTATCTGAACTGGTCTCATCGGGCCTGTGGTGCTGCAGAAGGCGAGAAGGAGATTGGTAGAAGCAGCTATTCCGTATTCGGTCCACACAGCATCTCGCTTGTGTATCTTTACTGTCCTCTTTAAAAGTTCTGACAGCTGCAGGAAATGCTGTTCAATTGATATAAATGGGAATTCACCTCAATTGCAATGCCGCGCGTGGATTGCGCTTTGATGGAGACCTTTTAGAGTTGTTGTTTTTCTATGGATCAGTGTGATTGCTGCTATTTCCACAAGTCAAACCTGAGCACAAATATGACAGCAGAGACTCCGCAGGATGAGATCTGCTCTGAGGTACAAATAATTATCCTAAACTTGAGCCCGAACCCATATTTGCCTGGATATATTAATTTGTGTATAGTCTTATAACATAATGTAAGACATAGAAGGCCCTATTTTAAGGATCTAAGCGCATGGTCTAAAGCGCACGGCGCAAGTGCACTTAGGGCGTGTGCCCGAATACACTTTGGCTAGTTTAACGACAGGAAAAATGTTTGGCGCACCTGATGCGTGGTCTAAAAGTGTTGTCCCTATTCTGAGTAATGAGTAAAGGGTGTGTTTTGGGTGTAAAGTGGAAAAAAACAGTCTCATCTACCATTCCCTTTAAAAGACAGTTGTGCATGAGCCATGGCGGATTCGCTATTTACATGACGGAATTTGCAAGCGGAAAACTGAACGTGTGCAGAGTGCAAAAGGATCTGCTCGTGCGCGAGGTTAAAGCACACAAGCAGACCATCTACGGGACAAACCGGATTCCACCATATCTTTATGTACACCATAATAATCGTTAACATTGTGATCCTTTTATTTTTAGCAAAACACACGTCGCACCTCGAGCTGCATTGCACTGGGTGTATGATAGGGCCCATAGTTTCATGCAACATAATGTGCCCACATTTTTATCCACATGAAAAAATAAGACAGGAAACTGAAGTAAATTATGCATTCAGGTGGCTATTTTTCAGCATTTATAATTTGGCTTTGTTTCATAGATAAAATTAAAAATCAGTCAAAGGCAGACGTATGGATAAAGGTTCTAGAGTCCCTGCTGATTCAGTTTCGAGCTTCCTACAACCCTCAGTCAAAAAACAAACACCTCAGAGGAAAGCGAGTTAAACGACCCATGTCTTTACACATATGCACACACTGGCACAAAACATATGCTTTATCAAATGAGTATGCACCATGTTTCCCTCCCTAAGCGTCATGTCAGCTTCTCAGAGCTGATGGTTCCTGAACAGATGAAAAATGAATGCAGTTTTATATTTATTTTTTAAGCAACAAGTTACGAGAGGCTACTCCGTGTCCTGCCTTACAACACTCTTATTTCCGTGATTATATTGACAATAGCATTGCATCTGGTACTTTGTTGGAAAACTGCATAGTTAAATTATGGATCAATTAATACATTTAAAATACAGCATCCCTTATAATGTTGTGTAGATACCTTTTTATATGATAATTGGGTAAGACTTTTTATTGGACATGGTATAATACATGCCACTAACCCTAAACCAAACCCTAACCGTACCCTATAGCAAATACATGTTGTTAAAGGCACACTTTGTAACTTTTGCCCTCTAGCAGTTAAACAAAACTGCATGAATTTTGCGGAAGAACATTGTTTTGGTTGTGCTTCGGCTCTGTGTGTCTGTGCGGATGAATATGATCTCATAACAAAAAAAAGAGAGATTATCCTCCTGCTCATAAAACATTCACTACTTGGCTTAAGAGAAATTACCAGTTTAGGTGGAAAGGATCTCAAGCTGACTAGCTGAAGACGTTACTGTAGTTTTACCCATTAAAAGACACGATACTTCCTTGAGAATAAACTCCAGCATAACCACCATAATGAAATGATCTTCACAATAGATAATGCTTTACAGTGAACTCTGTTAGAGAGTTACATATGACAGTTTACCTGTTCAGTAAAACACTTAGGCCCCATCCACACTATTGTGTTTTAGTTTAGAAATGGAGAATTCAAACGAATACGATCTCCGTCCACACCAGCGTTTTAGCTGCGTATTAGAATTTATCGCCGTCCACATTAAAACGACTGAAAGCGTGGATCACGTGACCATTCACCTACACTGGGCATGCACGTGCCGGTGTAAACAGGAAACAGATTGACTATTTCTCAGATGAGCCTCTGGCTCATCGTTTCTAAAGTCCTCCATTTTGACCCGTCTTCACTACAACGCCCATCCGGAGATTCAAAACGCAAAACGGGGTCGGCAGCGTTTCTAAACTTCTCCGGTTTAGGTCTTCGTTTTTGCCGTTTTAGTCTGGACGGGAGGTGCAAACGTAGCAAAAGGTCTCCGTTTCTAAACTAAAACGTAGTAGTGTGGATGGGGCCTTACTCTCCTGTTGAGTAATAAAGCACCGTCATCTCCACCTCGCTTTTACAACACTTCAAACCCCTCAGTTCTCTCTATCTCCTAAAGCCAAGCTGATGTTGATTCTTGTTTTATTACCAGCTCTGTCTCGTTCTCTTTTAATAAAAATTATAATAATACTAATAATAATAATAATAATTCATTACATTTATATAGCGCTTTTCTCGGCACTCAAAGCACTTTACATAGAAGTGGGAATCTCCTCAACCACCACCAATGTGCAGCACCACCTGGATGATGCAACGGCAGCCATATTGCGCCAGAACGCCCACCACACACCAGCTTACTGGTGGAGAGGAGACAGAGTGATTAAGCCAATCAGTATATATAGACTCTCCTCTGTTCCACACACGCTTATGAATCTGTGTAAAACAAAAACACGGTTTAAAAGAAGGATTAATTATGTATTTAAATTTTGTTCATTTTGAACAAAAACATTACATAATGTGCCTTTAATTAATATTACTAAATTCTTAAATGAATAATTACACTGTAACAAAATAAGTTGTAACCCATAATTGCACTAGAACAATAATACATATACGTATATAGGCCATATTTTATCTATTTATCTATACATTCTGCTTCTAAAAAGGTTATTTGGGTCTTAGTATACAGCTGACTTGTTCCAAAATGGCTGATGAATATGATATTGAACGTTTTAGATGGATTAATGCACGATTTTTTATTTTTTATTTTTTATTGTATTAGAATGGTTTGAACATGCGATTCCTATGTACTATACTGAAGTACTGAAGTCAAGTATGTCTTCACCTGATAGCCTGAACTCTCCTCGCAGTGAAGACAGCTCCAGCAGGCACAGATATCTAGATGTTCCGTATGAGTGACCAAAGCCAAGATCCATTTGCTCCTTGTGCTGCTCTGCCCGACAGACCATTATATCGGACAATCCTGTCGACTCTCCTTCATGTGAAACGGTTGAACAACCACTGACCTGGTAGTTAAAAAAAAAAAAAATATGCCAATAAAAAGTTTAGCAGAGAAGGGTGAGTGAAAAAGAAGAAGAGTAGTTAGTACAGAAATAATACACAATTCAAAGAATAAGTGTGAACCGAATGTAATTGTGTGCAAATGGTCTGTAGTAGTTCATCTTTATATATGTCATTTCATAATTAATTCTATTGTCTTTGAAATACGGTTAAAATGTACTGACAAGCATTTACAGTTAACTAAAATGCACTTTAATTTAATTTCTATTCTATTTTCTATTCATAACCCTACCAGTCTACTAATACTCTACTCAAATAAGAGTTAGTAGACATGTAGGTGCAACGTTACTTATAGTCAACAGAATGTGTTAAAGGAGCCATCAAAATAAAGTGAAACCTACATTTGTATTGATGAACTTGCCATTTAGTACATTTGAAATAAATTAACTTTAAATGTATTAATCGAATAACTCAATAGACTTCAACTTATAATCAAGTACTTTACAGTGCTTTGATATGTTACTCAACACAACAAAATATGCATACTTCTTAAAGCATGACAAAAGTATTAAAACATAATTATTTAAAATGCACTTTAAAGCCAAACTTTTTATTTGACATTATTACAAAGTGCACTAAGTCGAACTTTACATTAGATGGCCTTAACTATGTACATAGAAAAACATAGAAAAATGAATAAAAAAAATGCAAAAATGCATATATATATATATATATGAAATGAAAATATTTAAGCTTTCTGGACAAAAAAAAAGTATAATTGAAGGGCTTCGGGTCATTTTAAACCACAAGGTAAGGATTTGTTACAAAATGTGAGGAGAGGATGATTAATACCAACAAGACTATGTATTTACTGTGTATTGTTCTGGAAGACAACTGGAAGAATCCCATATTTACTACTAATGAGTTTCAGGATAATAGGGGTTAGAGGGGTCTGGTATTGTGGTAAAGGTTGGGTTACGGTTAGGGGTAACGTTAACAGTCTGTTAATTAAATGCAACTACTTTGAAATTAATTACAATGCA
This sequence comes from Siphateles boraxobius, assembly GCF_051911475.1. NCBI lineage: Eukaryota > Metazoa > Chordata > Actinopteri > Cypriniformes > Leuciscidae > Siphateles > Siphateles boraxobius. The sequence goes on along the minus strand of NW_027508810.1, from coordinate 894,857 downwards.
CCAACATGTACAGTATACATACATAAACACTTTGTATCAAACTGTTAAGAAAATAGTAGTCAAGGCCACTTAATACAAAGTGTGCTTTTAAAGTATGCTTTAAAAGTGTACTTAAGTATGTTAACAGTCATGAAAGTATACTCTCTTTGAGTCATTTTATTTCACTAACAGTCTTTCACTTATATTATATTATCCCTAGGTACGTTCTTTTAAGATTTGCAAAGATAAGCTCACTTCTTTTTCACAAGGGTATGTCTGATCATGGATGTTATCAATATTTTGGTCAATTCAACAGGAAGAGTAAAAGGGACTGTAAAGTAAGTACTTTTAAAGCACAGAGGTTCTGGGTCACAAGATGGATCACAGCATAGGTCTGATAGGATCATGTCTGCCCAAATCAAACTCTATGATGTTTTTTCTTCATATATCACAATGATAGAAGTTAAATAAATCCAGCAGATGTCAACATGGACACATTACACCATCAACAGGACATACAAATGCTATTGTTGGATATATATAACAATTTCAGTGTTTCATGTTAAAGACGTTTTTTTGTTAAATTTGTGCGACAAACAATTTTAGTACTATGACGGCAAGGCCTTAAAGCTAGCAGACATGGATTGAAATCCACACATCTTTGATTTCAATTGATGTCATGCGTTATTTTACATTTCAGCAGTAGGCAATGTTGAGTAAGCAAACATATTTATTACAACAGAAATACAAATAACTGCTTCAATTTTCACATCTGCAGGATCAATTTTCCAAATCATTGCTGTATGGTGACTCTATGTTTACAAACAGAAAACTAATTTCAGTGGTTCAAGTGGTGCCGTATCAGTGATTGCAAACAATATTATTTGTCAGGTGCTTTAACCTGCGGTAGGCCTCATCGCCGTTCCATTATAAATACAACACAGCGGTTTCCACCAGGTGAATTTTTCAGAATCGTTCCTCTTCATCTTTCATCTGAAGCAAATAAATGCTTGCCTCTGTGTATGCTGAGGGCAGTTCTTCCTTGTAACATCTCTGCATCTTAGAATATCATCTTAGCAAAAAATAGCCCAGTCAAATCAACAGGACAGCATTAACCCTCTTTGACTGATGTACCCCGGGGCTCTCATGCATATTTTACCCTCCTTGTGTATTTACATACTACTGTTAGAATCACATATTCACTGTAATGTCAACATTGGTGGGTGCTTTCCATCACTTTGAGGGCACCTACAGTGCAGCAGGGAGAAAATAGCTGCAGGACAGTTTTCAAATGGAAGTGCAGAAAACAGCATGCAAGGCCAATATTTCTAGATTTAAGTGCTTAACATGGAGGACTTACTGTATGTTTCTGTTTATCATTATGTAGAATAGTTAATCATTAAGTAGACTAACAGTAAAATATTCAACCCTTGGAACCCCAGCTTATGCTACCGGAGGAAGGAAAGTCTCTGAAATGTAACTGTAAAGCGCTGCCTGTGAGTCATTGTTTATTCTTCTGCAATGCTCCAATCACTTTGACTTCATTGCTATGCCGACAAGGTGGGTTTATGCAACGTTCTCTTCTCATACTAGAGCGGTAAAGCATGGTGAGAAGGCGGCCTGTCAGATGCCAGTTTGCTGTGAAATTAACATAGTTATTGAAGGTCATTCATATGCATAAGGTTAAATGTTCTAGAGACTGATGCATGCGAGTTATTTCTAACAAATAAATGAGACTCACAATCAGTACTGAAGAGGCAAACAGAGTTCACATTTTCAATGGCCGTCTATTGGATTTTTGATTGGCTGCTACAGGCAAGTCTAATCAATTAGAAAAGTCAGAGTTCACAGAACAGGTCGAAGGACTGTGAGTTTGGTAAATGTAGCTTGAAATATGTCGGAGAAGTTAAAGACAAAAAGGTCTATGGATAGGGATCTTGAAAATGAAAACACCAACAACTTCTATTTATTTTCACACACATTATGATAACAGGAGAGATCATTGATTGATAAAGACTTATTTGACTTATTATATTATGTGGTTCCTTGTAAAATACTATATTATGACCATTTACCATTGTTAGGCAAGTGCAGACAGACAGATGATGATCAGGAATAAAATTAAAATGCAGAGTTTTATAACGAACTAAGAACAAACACAACTGAATAAGTGTAACAACTATGGTGCAGTTACACATTTACAACAAGTGTAGTAAAACTTTGCAGATTTACATTCATCTGTTTTGGTTAAAACCAAACGCGCTTCTAGCTACACAATGATTACTACACTGTTCATTGATGCGCATTAAAACATTAAAACAATATTTTGACTTCTAAAGGCCCTTTTTCTCTATTCAGACTCTTGTCGTCTGCCACATTAGGTTCATTTCTTGGGGCTTATGTTAGCAAATATTGTTACTAATTGGGATTAATTAAATTAATAATTCAATATGACGTGAATATCACATCATATAAGCATATAATTTATTTGATCATTATTTGACAATCTATTCACAGCATAAATTCAGGATGTTGGTTTGTCAAGACAATGCAATGAGACTTCTTATTCAAATGTTTGGTTAAGCAGTATTGTGACGCAAGAGGCAATCAGTTCCATGACATCACAGAATAATGTGGAATAACAACTCTGGAAATGTTGAGTAAAATATCAAGAGAGCGCGAGCAGAGTCTTTTGATGTAAGTCTGCCTCTGCAACAGAATTATGGCTCTAAATTGGTTTCAAGGGACTGCAGCGATGCATGAAATAATGTCCTGTGGCATGTTGCGAAGACTGACTCCCAATGGTAGCATGCACTGAAATAGCCATACAACCAAGATTTCCAGTCTCATCCTGTAGTGGGAACATGCATATTTCCCCTTCTGATTAACAACCACTATCAGAATAATCAAATCTGGCAAAGATTCAGCAGAAATGAAGTGGTTCATCAACATCCTTTTCAACTCCCTCACAGAGAGCTCTCCTACGCCGCACAAATCATGTGCTATAATGAGAAATGAGGCTGGAATGTGCAGACAGGAGTCTGGTTTACCCATAATGCCTCACTCTAGGCAGGTATGTCATTAAAGGACACTCAGATCAACGGAAGACACCCACTTAGCACAGAAGACCAGAGCAGCCATGGAAAATAATAAAATAACGGCAGCTCCAGGTAGACTTAACTGCAATTTTCCAGCCCGGCACTGATCTTTTCATGGGGAAAAAAGGATGAAAATGGTGATCTAATTGAATCTCCCTGGTAGCTTTCACCATGACTATGGAAACATCAAAGCCCATCATGGAATGATGGATTCGAACAATTTATCATAGTTATTTTGCTTTTGGCACACTGGCTACTGAATTTAATTTTATAACCAGTTCTGTACATATTCTTCATGTTCTAAACATTAAAGGCTGCAACAGCGAAGCAAGTTGCGCAGAAAGATACAGCCCACACGTCGCACATATTGCAACTACATTGCACATTAAATATCACATAAACAGATGATTCACACTTCACCATGTGTTTCATTGCACTGAGCTATATGCTTTGAATAACCATTTAGTAACTAAACCATTTGGCAGTAAGAGAGGACAAAAAAAAAAAACACACACAACTTGCTTTTAATTACCTGTATGGTTTTCACTTTTTCATCAGTGTTTCTATCCATATTAGAAAAAGGGAGCAACAGTGCCTGACCTTTCCTATGGTTTCTATGGCAACAGAAAATGGGGTAAGAATTTCAAGCACGTTCAATAAATTCCTCTTTGGTATCTCAGCACAAAAAGCAAAGCACTAAGCAATTAATCAGGGGGCTTTTTGGGAGGAAAAAAGTATAAAGGACACAGAAAAGGAGTCTTATCCAGACAGGAGGTTGAGAAAGCCATTTCTTTTTTACTTGATATATTCAAATGATCAACTCAATAGTCAGAGGTGATTTTAATATGTCTTAGTAAATATAGAGCATGTACATGCGGTCGTGGGGGCGGCTTTAATTTAGTGGATATCTTCACATATTAACATGAAAATGAAAAGGAAGTGGATAAAGAGAGCAGACCTTTTTTTAAGCGAAAGGGCTCTCCTCACATATTAAACATGAAGCTGCGAAAAAATGAATTATTGTAATGTCAGGTATTCCCTCAGGCGCGTCAGATGGACTAGCACTCTGCTCATGCCAACGGAGATGTAGAAATCCAATGAAAACTTTAAATATGGTACACTTTCTCAGATGTATACAGAAAAAAAAACAAGTCTTCAGGGTATCTCAGATTAAATAACGATGGTGTTGGCAAAAAGGTACATTTTAAATCTTATTTACTTTTTAATGCACATTCCTGGTGTGTTTGTTTTGCACGATTCATCAATGAAAGCTGCAATCTTTCTTCAAAATGTAATCACTTGCTACGCCTCTGAAATGACAGTATTTTTCGACTAATGTCACAAATTCCTCTTATTTTTCAAGCCCCGTATTAAAAACTATCCTCTAACTATATCCTGGGATGTAACACCCCAAATGTGTGTGTAATAATACTACAATTGTATTTGTTATTATTATTATTGAATGAATATAGAAAGTAATCTGAAAGAATAGAATGGCTTATTAATAGAATGCTAAAAGTATGTCAAACGGAAGTAAACATGTAGAAAAGTGATTATTTGTTTATTTATTGTATGATCTGCTGCGGAACCCAGATAATTGATGCACAGGCAATATTAAAAACAAAGATGAGGATGTAAGAAAAGAGAGCAGCGTTTTTAAACATTTAGGACGTTTTGCTTGTATATAGAGCTGTCACTGTAATACTTATGAGTTCTCACACATAACTGTCCTTCACTGACTTCCTCTCGCAACTTTCTTGATAACTTCGGGTAAGGAAATCTTTGAAGTAACTCCCATGAACGCAGTATTGTGACAAATGCAGCTCTAGAGTAACGAAAAACTCACATGAATATGACTGTTCAGACTGAGGTCGCATTGCAAAACATCTGACCTGTATCGGATTTACGACCACATATGAAAGTGGCACAAATCAGAATTGAAAAGATCAGATTCCATTTGGTTTGTGCTGTTCATACTGTCATGAAAAAAACCTATTCGAGTCATACGAGCAAAAAAAATCCGATTTGGGCCACATTTACCTGCAGTCTGAACATAGCCTAAGATATGTCAGGCAACAAAAGTAATGCAGGTATTTTCATATTTAAAAGTCACTTGAATCCAGAAAAAAACACTTCCCTACATTAAAGGGATAGTTCATCCAAAATTTTAAATTAGCCCATGAATTACTCATCCTCAGGCCATGCTAGTTGTATATGACATTTTCTTTCAGACAAATACAATCTGAGTTATTTAAAAACAATGTCCTGGCTCTTCCAAGCTTTATAATGGCAGTGAATGGCCGTTTCTTTTTTGAAGTCCAAAAAAGTGCATCCATCCATCATAAAAGTGCTCCACACTGCTCTGGCGGGTTAATGAAGGCCTTCTGAAGCGATGCAATGTTATCGTGTAAGAAAAATATCCATATGTAAAACTATCGACTAAAATAACTAAACACCATTCACGAATTAGAAGTTTAAAACGAGAATGATTTAAAGATAAATGTAGGAGTAGCTTGAGTTTGTTGCCCAGCCCTGTTTGTTTGAACCGCGAGAGACGTAAAAGCTTACACTACTCCTACATCCTGCGTCAAACATCGTCAAGTGTTACTCTTTTGGCGTAAGTCGACTTGCATAGGCCGTCTGCCAGAAGTTAGTTATTTTAGTCGATAAAGTATTAAATATGGATATATTTTTCTTACACGAACGCATTGCTTCGCTTCAGAAGGCCTTTATTAACCCCCTGGAGCCTGTGGAGTTTGTTTATAATGAACGGATGTACTTTTATGGACTTTAACCGGCCATTCACTGCCATTATAAAGCTTGAAAGAGCCAGGACATTTTTTAATATAACTCCAATTGTACTCGTCTGAAAGAAGAATGTCATATACACCTAGGATGACATCAGGGTGAGTAAATCATGGGGTAATTTTCATCTTTGGTTGAACTATCCCTTTAATCCCGTATAAAGCTTCATTTGAGCAAACAGAAATTAATCATTAGTTCAATTAAATGAATCCATTTAACTGCTGATATTGAAGACACACTGTTTTCCTGAGCCTGTAAAAACAGCTGTAGGCCAGTGATGTCATTGTGTTGACGCTACAGGCAGATTTCCAGAGGATGCATCATCACAATTAGCGGGATGAGTAGTTACGGGGGAAAAGAGGAATAATTAGGCTGTTTTTCTGACTGTTTAGGTCAGTGTCAGCGACATTTGATAGTCTGATTCTTGTATTCCCTCAAACCACACAGTTTCACACTTACTAGCGAAGCTTCTGTATGGAATCGGTGGGAGATGTCATTAGATTAATGTTTGCTATCTGTATAATTACAAATGGTGTGCCATCATTTATGGGCTTGCTTTTGCTCTGATGTGTACTATCATATGCTAGCATGTTGTGCCATGAAGCCAAGCCTATAGTTTACATTAACATACAGTTAAGGAATATTTTATTGCATTTTGTTATACTGGAAATCCTACACAAACATTTATGTGCGTTTTTCATGTAACTGGCAAATATTTTTTTTAATACTATGAGTCATTGTGTTCACAACTCATTTGACTTAAAACATGTACAAAAAGAAAAATGTAGGTTGGGACTTTACATAAAAATTAACTGCCATTAAATTACTATTGGAAAGATTTTAAAAAGCTGCATTACCTACAACAGTAGCCTAAACAATACCTTATTTATATAGAAAGATTGTAAAACAATAAGACCAGTAACTTTTTTAAGAAAGTAAATAGGTTCCATTTTGAGGTAACACTTTACAATAACAGGGCATCAATAATCGTGTACTAATATCTGAGTTAATAGAAACTTCAATATGAACTCCTTAACTACGACAGGAGTCATAATGATTCATGCATGAATAATAGCAGCCTTAAACATGTTTGTACATATTTGATAGTTGATGCATTAATTCATGTTCAGGGGTAAACTAAATCAGTCAGGCTCTGTAAGAATAAATAAGAAATATTTTGACTTTGAAATACATTTAAACAATTTATTAGTCATAATTTAAACTATTAAAATCAGCAGCTTCATCTTAAACATTACTGAAAGGCATAGGATTAGTTTGTCACAAAAAGACACTGATCCTCCTTATCAAACAAAGAAAATGCTAAATACACAAATAATTTATCTTAAAATGGCTTAATTTGTTTTGTGACATTCTCTTTCTCATCAAACTAAAGTGTTGTGACGATACTGCACCTCCGGGTTCTGACTTCTGGAAAAGCCACACAACATCCCTTAACTGGGCTGGGCTAGTTGTAGAACATGAGTATTTAATAGTATGTTTATGATAAACCATGAGCTGAAATTGTTAAGTAGTTAATAGTGAATTAATTAGGATGTGCCCCCTCAAGTAAAGTCATGACACAGTCATGCATTAACAAGCCATTACTTTATGGCTGCGTTTACACATGGCATTAACATGCGATCACCGTGATCTGATCAAGCAGTGTGTTTGGCCTCACACATTTCTGAGCGCTTTAGTAAACAGAAATTTGCTGTTGGTGTATTAGCCTAAAACAACATGCTCGCCAGATTGTTTATCTAAAAAGCCCTATGTTGTTAGAATTTACTGTTTACCAGGTTTTATGTTTTTGGTCTTGATTTCCTTGATTTCAATTTTTTTATTCTTTTTTTAAATGTAAACTAACATCATAAAGTATGATATTTTTTTACTTTGAGCAATTCCGGAGCTATAATTGACTCTTCTTAGGAGCATATAAAACAAAACAGCTCCTTGGAAAAAATTAAATGTAATATTGTAGTAGTTATAAACAAAGGTTTATTTTAGTTCAGATTAGTTTGAGGGCAGCAATTGTATTCATAATGTCAAAATAAAACCGACGTAATGTTACTTGAAGGCATTATAGCCTACTATTCATGCCAAACTTCCATGGTTGCAGTTAGTGTTACTATAGTAAATCCATGGTGAATATTGCTGATCTGTGGACACTGGATAGTTAATTCATGGCACAATGTATCTTCCTGGTTTCCACGTCAGTGATGTTTGATCCGTTCGTTGACACGATTCACGTAAATGACCCAATTGACCAAGAAAACGGCGATTGTCGCCGAAAAGCGACAAGTTTGCAGGTGTGCAATCAGTAACTAAAATATAAATAGACATATACAATAAGAGTGCCATCATTATTCATTTACATCCATGGTACAAACAAAAACAAAGATACAAATTATGTGTAGTTCTTTTATTTTTATTTATACAATTAAACATATATGGACTTAAAAGAAAGCCCAAACATACATGTAAAGACACACATAAGGCACGTTTACATGCAAAATAGTGCATAAGCTAATACTAATCGAAGCATATACATTTAAATAACAAATACTGCAGTTAATTATTGTACATAACCTCCTGAAAACTACCAAATACAACATACAAGCAAAAATGTCTTTAATTATTAATTCTGTTTACCAAAGCAGTCAACATGTATGAGATTAAAATGCTAGCATTATTGTAAGAACACAACTAACCTGCCAAGCAGAACACAACTAACCTGCCGCCACTAATGAGTGTCCCACCAGAAACAAACCCTACACACTGTAGTTCCGTGAAGAAAAGTAGCTATTACTAAACATAGGACTAAATGAACTATAGAAATCAAAAACGGTTTAGATCAAATTAAATTTATTGGTGGTAGTTATTAGTCTATTTTCCATGTTTGGTTAGACAGATCTGTGTAATTAAAGGCTAAATAATCATGTGCCATTTTAATTATTTGTCGCAAATCGGCAGATGGCAGATTATGATATTACAGTTTAAATTATGGCAGTATGTTTAATTTAAATTAAGATGACTTATTATTTATTCTTATGGAGCCTGATTGATTTAGTTTGCCCCTGAACATTAATTAATGCATTAACTATCAAACGTACTAACAGGTTTAAGGCTGCTGTTATTCACGCTTTAATCATTATGACTTCTGTTGTAGTTAAGGGTCGTTCTTCATTGGTTCATGATTAGTTCGTATCTTCACTAATCATGAGTTGATGTTGAAGTTTCTATTAATTCAGGTATTAGTACATGGTTATTCATGCCCTGTTATTGTAAAGGGTTACCCATTTTGATATCATGTTGTCTTTAAAGAGTACATGGAGAATGGTTTTCTTAATTAAAACGTTGGCCGGTTCACACCAGTACTCGGTTAATGGACTTTCCACTCTTTAGCTTATAGAAAGTAAGATTAATTAAGCAAAGAAATAAGCATGTAAAGCTAGTCAACCATTAACTGAATAAATAAATGCAAAATGGTGCTGCATGAGGAAAATTGGGAGCAGATTCTGCCTTCAATTTAGAGCACTCAGGAAAATGTAAGACTTTGTCACAAAATATCACAAAATATAACAGTAAGAGTTCCTTAAAAGGCACATTCCTCTGATACCAACAGGCTCATTAGTGATAATGGGATGAAAGGAAGGCAGCAAAATATATAAACTGACATTTTAGCTGGCTCAGTCTGCCCTAAAACAATATCTCTCTCATTCCCTCCCTTCCTCTCTGAACCTTGATCAAGGTTACTCACTGAACAGGAAAATTAAGCAGACGGTCTTAAAAGTATGCGAGCCACCAGCATCAACATTAGCCGAATGAGACAAATTGAAAGGATGTTTAAGAAAGAAAGTGACATATTTTTCATGAGGTTCCACAGTCAATATTGCTTCTACAGTAAACATTTGTTGAGTTATAATGTTTGTTAAACCGAGGCATTACCTGGTTTTTCACAGCAGAGAAAAAGTAAGAATTTCACTGCCCTACCATTAACAACCTACATTTCATGATTATCATGCTCTTTCTCAAGGTAAACCCATTTCATCAGTGCCCGAAAAAAACCCCAATGAAATCTGGCCAAAATATATTTTAAACATATGGTGTAAAAAGGCATGGTTGAAAGTGATCTTTTTTTCTAAATTGAAAATAGATTTTGCTTTATATAAATGCAATGCAGAGGCAAGATAAAACATTTTATATATAAATACAAATGTGTATAAAATGTATGAACTAATCTGATAAACTAATCTGTCCTCAAAAACCAATCAAAATATTGTTCCTAATTGCACAATGGTCTGCTTCCATACACAAACATCTATTTATTCTAAACAAATGGATGCTGCAACTTCAGAGCAAGAAAGCCAACCTTTCTTATTTTCCGATATTTGCAAAGAGTGGAGCGCCAGCACCCTGGGCACATGCAGAAGGCTGATAAAGTTGTTATTGGCAAATGTCCTTGGTGCTGGCGGAGCAGTGCTCAGTAATCCTTCTGTTGTCTCAGCACTCCTCCATTAGTCTCACTAAACTCCACGACTCACTGTTACAATAAGAGACTGCTCCTCTGCTGATAATGCTGCCTCCATTCACCCTCATATCTGTTTATTGACAGCAAATTGACTACAATTATCATGGCTGCAGTTATTGCCATATTTTATTTGCATGTGCAAGTCTGTGATGTCTTGAAAGAGAGGAGTAGTTATATGATTCGGCTTATGTCAAAATGATTTATGACCCTATGATTGACAGGTGGGCGGGGCTAACCTTTGACCTTCCGGAGGGTGTTCCGGAGGTCCTTTGATGTAGGGATTAACCTTTGACCTTCCGGAGGGGTTGTTCCGGAGGTCGCTTAATTTAGGGGATTAACCTTTGACCTATCGATCGATCAAGTTGACAGTACATTCCGGAGGATGTTCCGGAGGTCCTTTAATGTAGGGATTAACCTTTGACCTATCGATCGATCAAGTTGACAGTTGTCTTTACCCTATTGACCTTTGTATGATATATGAAGTTGCCAGTTGTCTTTGCCAGTTGTCTTTGCCCCATTGATTTTGACCTATTGACCCCGGGGGAAATAACTTCTTGGTGTGGGAAATCCCCTCCGTGTCGGGGTGAGAAAATAATTTTTCTAATGTTGCATATAGATTAGAATAGATTAGAATTACAAAAGTAAAATCATCTTACCGTTTCACTATGGTGAAGAATTGGATTAAAGTTGACAGTCTCCGCACTGTGTGTGTGCGTCTGTGAGTGTGTGCGTGTCATCCGATATCCTGGCATTCCTGAGCACGCTATATAAATGGGGATAGTGTGAAAATATCTCCCAGTAACTAAAGTTGAAAAACATTGATCTTTAAAAAGTATATAAATGATTATAAAAAATCTTTTAAAAACAAAAATAAATATCTTACTAAAAATCTACTGAAGCAGTCATTTCAGATTAAATAAGTTTAAAGTTTTTAAACACTCTGTGTTTTGACACTCTGTGATTCAGAGTGGTGGAGGAGTGTGTGTGTGTGTGTGTGTGTGTGTGTGTGTGTGTGTGTGTGTGTGTGTGTGTGTGTGTGTGTGTGTGTGTGTGTGTGTGTGTATGTGTGTGTGTGTGTGTGTGTGTGTGTGTGTGTGTGTGTGTGTGTGTGTGTGTGTGTGTGTGTGTGTGTGTGTGTGTGTGTGTGTGCGTGTGTGTTTCATGACACCCTCCCTCCCCTCAGTCTCTCAAACACCAGCGCATGACAGCAATGGTCTCCGCGCTAAGTGTGTGCGTCTGTCTGTGAGTGAGACACCACCCTATTCCTGCACCCCCTGCTGGGGGGTGAAAGTGAGAAAATATCTCCCAGTAACTAAAGTTGAAACACATTCTGTTCTTTAAAAGTATATGAATGAAATATTTATAAAATTTACATTTAGTCATTTACAAATATAATATTTTCACACTAACTAAAGTTGAAAACGTTCTGTTCTTTACAAGTATATATGAAACGGTTATAACATTTACATTTAGTCATTTACAAATATATTATCTTCACCCTAAGTAGAGTTGAAATACATTCTGTTCTTTAAAAGTATATAAATGATATGATTATATCGTTCATTTTAAAAATAACCATCTTTTCTAAATTTACTGAAACACAGTGCACCAATTAGTTTTGTTTTAGATGAACACAAAATAAAGAAAATCATCTTACATTTTCAGAGAATTGAAGAAGTAAATCCCAACACATCATTGTCCTTTTAACGTATGAATGTATTTACAAAGATGCAATAAGTTTAAAGTTTTGATACAAAATATCCCTGAGTGTTTTTCTCCAACACAGGCGTTTGTGACACTCTGTGATTTAGAGTGATGGAGGAATGTGTGTGTGTGTGTGTGTGTGTGTGTGTGTGTGTGTGTGTGTGTGTGTGTGTGTGTGTGTGTGTGTGTGTGCGTGCGTGCGTGTGTGTGTGTGTGTGTGTGTGTGCGCGTGTGTGTGTGTGTGTGTGTGTGTGTGTGTGTGTGTGTGTGTGTGTGTGTGTGTGTGTGTGTGTGTGTGTGTGTGTGTGTGTGTGTGTGTGTTACATGATACCCTCCGCATTGCTGGGGACAGTGAGAAAAATAAAAGAAGATTTAAATTCAATTCAATGAATTATTTAAAGTCTTAATAAAACGTTGTAATACAGTCGTATCTTCTATTTATCTTTTGAATGATTTTGTTTAATGGTGCTCTAAAGTATAATGTTTATTAATATAGTCATAGCCATAATGATTTTTGTACTGTAACAGCATATTCTATCCCGTACACCTAAACACGACCATCACAGAAAACTGCATCTTTACATTGTTTTTTACATACTGTTTTACTCTCACACACACACAGTAACCCGGTTCCATAAATAAACTAATCTCTATATTTAAATTAAATGATTATAAATAAAGTATATAACTCAATGAATAATAACAAACATGTTACTAAAATGTATTCAAACGATTTAAACATGGTTTTAGCTAAATTAATTTATATATATATAAAATAAAAGTATATATATATATATATATATATATATATAAATAAATATAAAAATACCTTACATTTTCATAGTGCCGAAGATGTAGTTCTTTATGCAATGATAAAAACAGTCCAAAGTCATAAACAAAATTGTATTCCTTTTTTATTCCTTCAGTGATAAACTACAGGGTGAAATGAATGCATGACCCCCTCACAGAGACGAGAGGAGTTACAGGACAGATGAGCCTCTGGGATGTGCCAATGTCATAGCATATGTAAAGTTAGTCTGCTTTCCAGAGTTTTATTCATACTAAATTCATTTGAAATATTAAAAGTTTAAATTAGATCTTTTAAAATTAAAAGACTGTTTAAATCAAAGCTTTAACGTTTTATTAAAATCGTACCTTCTATTTATCTTCTTAGAAGACTTCTGTATGATATAAATGATTTTACATCAATTTAACCTAAGGTATTATTTTTACTAAAGCGTCTGTCCAAAAAATAAAGCAAAAACTGTACTTTGGTATCTTAGATCTTATACAAATTATTTCAAACAGTATTTTTGTCCATGCCGCATGAAACATGTTGTCACAATGTTTTTTTGTTTTTGTAGTTGTTGTTTTTGTTTTTAAGAAATCCCATTACTCTACATTGCTCTTATTTAGATTACGTTGTATCATTTAGAAAATCACCGCACATGTTCAGAGACACGATGTGCCTCTGTGGTCCATGAGTAATAAGTAAAGTTTGTCTTGAGCGAATATATAATTTTACTCGTCTTAATTCAAAGCATGATCTTACTTTTTCTACGGTAGCTATGATCTATTGTACGTATAAGATCATTTTTACTTTTCTTGTATCTCCCAAACTATCCTTATTCATTGTGGAAACACACAGGGTGAACCCCTTTACTGAGAGTATACTATCGGTTATCTACTCAAAATATATGTAGAATTTTAAAATGTTAGCCTTTGTTGATGCGACAGGCAACATGAACAGACTTTGGAGAGAGCTGATGATACTATAGCGGGAAGCATGCCCCTTTGACCTCCTCCATTTTTGTAGGCTTTTTGTTAAATACCCTATAGCTTAGTCCTTAATGGTACGCTGTGTAGAAATTTCCCCATCTAGCGGTGATATTGTATTTTGCATTCAAACGCATAGTGCTCTCTAGCGCTTCGCTTTTTCAAATGCGTATTGCAACTACGGTAACCGCTATGTGCCAAGAAGCTACGCCCTGTCGTCCAATTGCACGTCATCGAGTTTAACTATGCACGTTTTACCGTTATGTTGCCTATGTAATGAATTACACAACCACGGAATGAAAAAGCTTGTAATTTAGACCATAACACTGACTTAACTGTCGAGGAGAAAGCAGGACTTCGGTGTCCCTTTCAAAGTCTTTTCTCCTTCATTAGCTCTATCCACCTGGGAAAAGCCACCCCCATATTTACCCTCGTTTTAAATTTGCCGGTCGCGTTTCCTTTTAGATTAAATTTTTAATCTTTATCATGGCTACGAGGATTGCATTATGAAGTGCCGTGCAATCTTTCAAGCGCCTCTCACTGACCGCTTCAGTGGTTTCAGTCAGCCGGCTCTGAACGAAAAGGTTGGCTAGTTGAGCTAGGCTAGTGCTTTTTGTCCCTCTCTGCTATTATAGTTTTTCAAGATGGCGGAACGACATGGAGGCCTCCATGGACTTACCCGTACCATGTAAATAAAGATAAGAAATTCTTTGCTTACGAGGATAAGTCAGTTCGTTGGCAAAGGTAATTTTACACCAACGAGAAAATATTTATGAATAAAGACCTTGATTTTAGCTAATACAATACTTTATAAAAAAACTAACATAAGTTTAATTTCAGATGTGTAAATTACGAAACTCAATTTTTTAACCGAGTGAATCTACGCATGAGAGATCTTCATAAGTCATAACTTCAAACCAAAAGATTAAAAACCAAAGATTAAGCTAAATGACACTAGGTTCCAGCGTACCTAAAAAGTTAAACAGTTAAAATCATGCATACGTGTTGTGTTCTGACACAAGGCCATTAGCTGATTCTTTTTGTTTTATAAATTTACTTTACTGATTTCTACAAATATCAGCCTGATAATATGTACTTAATACACGATGAAACAAGATAATCATGCTACCAATTACGTCTGACACAATGTTTTTAAGAAAAGAAGAGTTTTAAAATGCAACTAAACCAGATGATTTTTCTTTTGACAAACCTACAGAAATGCATGTCGATTACTAAGTTTCAGGCATAGTGCAAACATGCAATGTTCGAGAAAGTGTAATCTTTGCGAGGTCTCACCCACAAACGCAAAACTTTGTGTTGGGAAAATATTATGGAAGTAATTTTCAAACCGTAATTATATCACATTTATATTTTATTACTATTATGGTTTCATGTTGATTTAAAGTATTTGTTATTAATTAATACCTTTATTTTTTATCTAACAATTCAATATCCAGCTCAAAATTTTGTTCAAAAATTGATCTCTGATCCCAAATAATTAGATAATGTAATGCTCACAAGCCACAGATATTCTCCTGCATAGTATGTGTGTAAATAGTAGTGCTTAAATCTTTGGCTGTATTTTGTCACCCTCATGCTGATCCATGCATAGCTTTTTACTAAAAGAAAATATTATGGAAGTCATTATCAAACTTGAATTAAACCATATTTTATTTATTAATATTAGGCTTTCGTGCTGATTTAAAGTTTTTTATTTGTTATTAACTAATACCTTTTTTTTTTTTTTTACATCCACCACAAATTTTTTTTCAAAAATTGTTCTCTGACCCCAAATAAACAGATAATGGAATCTTCACAAGCTACAGTTAGATATTATTCTGCTTAGTATGTGTGTAAATAGTTGTGCTTAAATGTTTCGATGTATTTTTACACGCCAACACATTCTGTCACACCGTAGTGATGCAAAGTTCCACACTCTTGTAAAGACTATGGTCTAACTTTAAAACAAAATCTTTATACATGAATTCAAAAGACCAAATCACTAAGAAAAGTACCGTTTAAAATAATAAATACACAAAAGTTCACAAATGATGGTTTTATTACTATTACTATTCAGATAGCAGACGACACTGGTTCACATTTTGAATGTGTGTCTGTTTTAGGTGAAGACTTTTCTTTGAGAGCCGTCGACATTCATTGTTTATAGGAATAAATGACCATTGATAATTTAAGTGATTGTACTCTGAAGTATTTCTGTTTGAGAATGTTTGACTAAATTGCAACTTTCCCTCTATCTACGATGTGGAATCACACAAAGTATTAACGCAAAAAGTATGTGCATGCTGTTTTACACGTTACAACAGAATCACATATGACTATTGCACTGAGAGAGGCGTATTCATTAAGACTGTTAAACAAATCGGTTTAAACCTGCAGATAACATTGCACAAAGTAAATTCTAGTGATCAACTTTCTAAAAAGCAAATACAACATGAGCCATACAGAAAAGCCACTTGTGATCAGTTTTGTATGTTTGTAATTGACATCATGTTTCTTTTTGTACAGTTTGCAAAAACTATAGTCTCCGAGCGTGGCCAAACATAAAGGAATTTATGAAAAACATGAACAGATATTTCTACATGAGATATTTATTTTAGAACATCTTTCAGCTATGTCTACGAAACATCGACATGAAAGATGAGTATTGCTGTTTTTCTGTTACCTATAAAACTATTATACTTCAAACTCGTCTAGCTATTGCCCATTTCACAGCACAGTCGGTTATTTTTTCTACGTGGCTAAACAACGGTTAAGCTAATGAATTACCGTTGAAAGGCGGGATGATTCATTTTTTATTCCGTCTACACCGATACTTTGACACAAGAGTTTTAGTCAGGGGGTCTTTTAGGCCTGATCCAGAAAACAGACATTGTGTTTTATGTCTTAATAATCGTTCTTCTTTTTATGAAAAGTAAGCAGTTTTTGGCCTCATCATCAAAAATGTTTAAACATATTGTAAATATCAATTGTTATATAAATTATATGTGAAACACGCTCAGTCGCATTAGAGTCGGATTCTTGTTTATATTGAAGTTTGTTATTGAACCGCTAGTGTTCTTAAATTCTTTACCACGGTTTCATTTTTAACAACACAATCGTAACACTTTTCGTATTTTGTACGATGTTTTCTTTACACTCTCACCCCATGGATATCGGTTTCCTACAGTTAGCTGTAATGTTGGTGAACTCTAGGCCTTCTCTTTTTCATATACGACAGTATTTGCATGAATTGGCTTGATTTAATAAAATGATGGTTTAAACCACATTATATTATTATACCATTTTTAAATTGCGCTTAAATGTATATTTTATATTTTAACCCTTTATGCAAATATAGAATAGGCCTACCGCACAAGGATCTCTGAAATATTTTTTTCGTGTAAAACATCTATGTAGATCTATGTTTTTAAAAATACAAAGACATCTTTCTACCAGCGACCCTCAAAATCTGGGCATACAACAAAACACAGTGCATCCGTGTAGCTACGATGATTGATCAGAAAATTACTTTTGTCGCTTTGTTTGAAGAAACACTTTAATCAGCTGGTGCTTGATAACTATTAAACAACCCTCAATTCGGTAATGATGCGATATTGATATCGCGTTTTAATTTCAACTCAATGCGCTAAAGGTCTATAACTGAACTTTAACGTCTTAATATTTGGTTAAAGTTAACTTAAAGCCTTACTTTCTAAACGCTTTTTACGGAACTTGTTGCGAACATTCACTCAGCCATATGTTTAAAAAATATATATATTGGTGTAATTAATAGAATTCTCTCTGGCGGTATATGCATAACTTCTCCATGACTTATGATTCAATGAGGCTTTAATCCTACATAACAGTTTACGATGTCATGACGATGACACCCCTATACAACTCCTCCTACGGGCGGGTGAGCACTATCAGTTGTCCTGATAAACTCTACACAGAGCCCAGCCTCAGTTATCGCACGCAAGCCGGTTTCTCCTAACTGTTTGTGTGTGTGTGTGTGGTGGTAACGCTGCTAAACCTGGTTTCGACGCTACAGACGGTTGCTTCAAATGGATTCAAAATCGTAAAAACGCTGACTGTTGGGTCTACTGCTAATCTCATTAATCAGAAGTTGAAGGAACATTTGGAAGGAACCGTGGTAAACATTTGGTTGGCCTGCTAAAGCTTGCTTCGACATTCCTGTTTGTTTGAACCTACCGCAAACTAGTCTTCTACGACTCATCATAGCATTTGTCCTAAACAGGTGCGGGTTAAAATCACAGCCTGAGACTATTCAAGGAACACTCGGGGCTATTCTGCGCGAATTAAAAGACGAGCCATTCATCGGTACTAAACTACAAGAAATCAGAGACGAGCTTTTGGACAAATCCAGCAAGGAGATCGTCTCCGACGTCGTCGACCTCTGGCGAGGTTTCTCAATCGTGAATGGAGAGTGACCAAACCCCCACCAGCATGGCTGCTGCCTTTAGCCGAAAGAGTTACATGGAATTCATGTTTAAAGGACATTACAGAACCCAGCTGATTTCATTAATGGAAAGAGTCATCGAGTATTCAAGTGAATCGGATGATGATGATGATGATGATGATGACGACGTTAATGTTGAAACCAAGCGTGTAAGAAATCTCAAGAAACATATGAGATTGATAAGAGGTACGCCTGATTCTTGGGGTGAATTATCAAACATATGTGTCAACGGTATTGAGCCGCCGTCTGTACTTGTAAAAGATGCTCTGGTTATGATGCTTGAATGCAGCTGTGAGTTAGAAATCCCCGATGTACTCTGTATGTGTACGTATGTGGCCGATGTATGTAAGCTAATGATACCAAAACTAAAAGACAATGACGAGGATGACACGTCCAGAGTTATCAAAATGTTTGTCAATTACATCATAGATCGTAACATGATGGATTGCAGAAATTTCATCTACTGGTTAGACTATCAATGATGTTATTGTTACCCCTTTTTTCACTAGCCTCTAATGTCATTATATCATTTAGAGTTTTGTACGACCATTATTTATTTTATTAATTCTTTTATTATATTACTTATAACATGTAGTCATTATCTATCCTGTTTTTACTGATTGTAATATTAGATGTGTCATTTTAATAAAAAGGTTGAACCACTATGCATGTGTGTGTGTGTGTGTTATTTCTTTTACAGAGGTCGAAACGAGAACATGTCGGAGCTTTTGAAAAAGCTTATTATAGACCGTCTAACCCTGAGTCTTTAGGCGGTTAAAAACGTTTAAAAGACGCAGTCTTAAAGGATAATGGAGTTCGACTAAGTGATAAGAAGTTTCGGATCGGTTGTCTTCAGGAATTCTATTAATTACACCAATATATATATTTTTTAAACATATGGCTGAGTGAATGTTCGCAACAAGTTCCGTAAAAAGCGTTTAGAAAGTAAGGCTTTAAGTTAACTTTAACCAAATATTAAGACGTTAAAGTTCAGTTATAGACCTTTAGCGCATTGAGTTGAAATTAAAACGCGATATCAATATCGCATCATTACCGAATTGAGGGTTGTTTAATAGTTATCAAGCACCAGCTGATTAAAGTGTTTCTTCAAACAAAGCGACAAAAGTAATTTTCTGATCAATCATCGTAGCTACACGGATGCACTGTGTTTTGTTGTATGCCCAGATTTTGAGGGTCGCTGGTAGAAAGATGTCTTTGTATTTTTAAAAACATAGATCTACATAGATGTTTTACACGAAAAAAATATTTCAGAGATCCTTGTGCGGTAGGCCTATTCTATATTTGCATAAAGGGTTAAAATATAAAATATACATTTAAGCGCAATTTAAAAATGGTATAATAATATAATGTGGTTTAAACCATCATTTTATTAAATCAAGCCAATTCATGCAAATACTGTCGTATATGAAAAAGAGAAGGCCTAGAGTTCACCAACATTACAGCTAACTGTAGGAAACCGATATCCATGGGGTGAGAGTGTAAAGAAAACATCGTACAAAATACGAAAAGTGTTACGATTGTGTTGTTAAAAATGAAACCGTGGTAAAGAATTTAAGAACACTAGCGGTTCAATAACAAACTTCAATATAAACAAGAATCCGACTCTAATGCGACTGAGCGTGTTTCACATATAATTTATATAACAATTGATATTTACAATATGTTTAAACATTTTTGATGATGAGGCCAAAAACTGCTTACTTTTCATAAAAAGAAGAACGATTATTAAGACATAAAACACAATGTCTGTTTTCTGGATCAGGCCTAAAAGACCCCCTGACTAAAACTCTTGTGTCAAAGTATCGGTGTAGACGGAATAAAAAATGAATCATCCCGCCTTTCAACGGTAATTCATTAGCTTAACCGTTGTTTAGCCACGTAGAAAAAATAACCGACTGTGCTGTGAAATGGGCAATAGCTAGACGAGTTTGAAGTATAATAGTTTTATAGGTAACAGAAAAACAGCAATACTCATCTTTCATGTCGATGTTTCGTAGACATAGCTGAAAGATGTTCTAAAATAAATATCTCATGTAGAAATATCTGTTCATGTTTTTCATAAATTCCTTTATGTTTGGCCACGCTCGGAGACTATAGTTTTTGCAAACTGTACAAAAAGAAACATGATGTCAATTACAAACATACAAAACTGATCACAAGTGGCTTTTCTGTATGGCTCATGTTGTATTTGCTTTTTAGAAAGTTGATCACTAGAATTTACTTTGTGCAATGTTATCTGCAGGTTTAAACCGATTTGTTTAACAGTCTTAATGAATACGCCTCTCTCAGTGCAATAGTCATATGTGATTCTGTTGTAACGTGTAAAACAGCATGCACATACTTTTTGCGTTAATACTTTGTGTGATTCCACATCGTAGATAGAGGGAAAGTTGCAATTTAGTCAAACATTCTCAAACAGAAATACTTCAGAGTACAATCACTTAAATTATCAATGGTCATTTATTCCTATAAACAATGAATGTCGACGGCTCTCAAAGAAAAGTCTTCACCTAAAACAGACACACATTCAAAATGTGAACCAGTGTCGTCTGCTATCTGAATAGTAATAGTAATAAAACCATCATTTGTGAACTTTTGTGTATTTATTATTTTAAACGGTACTTTTCTTAGTGATTTGGTCTTTTGAATTCATGTATAAAGATTATGTTTTAAAGTTAGACCATAGTCTTTACAAGAGTGTGGAACTTTGCATCACTACGGTGTGACAGAATGTGTTGGCGTGTAAAAATACATCGAAACATTTAAGCACAACTATTTACACACATACTAAGCAGAATAATATCTAACTGTAGCTTGTGAAGATTCCATTATCTGTTTATTTGGGGTCAGAGAACAATTTTTGAAAAAAAATTTGTGGTGGATGTAAAAAAAAAAAAAAAAGGTATTAGTTAATAACAAATAAAAAACTTTAAATCAGCACGAAAGCCTAATATTAATAAATAAAATATGGTTTAATTCAAGTTTGATAATGACTTCCATAATATTTTCTTTTAGTAAAAAGCTATGCATGGATCAGCATGAGGGTGACAAAATACAGCCAAAGATTTAAGCACTACTATTTACACACATACTATGCAGGAGAATATCTGTGGCTTGTGAGCATTACATTATCTAATTATTTGGGATCAGAGATCAATTTTTGAACAAAATTTTGAGCTGGATATTGAATTGTTAGATAAAAAATAAAGGTATTAATTAATAACAAATACTTTAAATCAACATGAAACCATAATAGTAATAAAATATAAATGTGATATAATTACGGTTTGAAAATTACTTCCATAATATTTTCCCAACACAAAGTTTTGCGTTTGTGGGTGAGACCTCGCAAAGATTACACTTTCTCGAACATTGCATGTTTGCACTATGCCTGAAACTTAGTAATCGACATGCATTTCTGTAGGTTTGTCAAAAGAAAAATCATCTGGTTTAGTTGCATTTTAAAACTCTTCTTTTCTTAAAAACATTGTGTCAGACGTAATTGGTAGCATGATTATCTTGTTTCATCGTGTATTAAGTACATATTATCAGGCTGATATTTGTAGAAATCAGTAAAGTAAATTTATAAAACAAAAAGAATCAGCTAATGGCCTTGTGTCAGAACACAACACGTATGCATGATTTTAACTGTTTAACTTTTTAGGTACGCTGGAACCTAGTGTCATTTAGCTTAATCTTTGGTTTTTAATCTTTTGGTTTGAAGTTATGACTTATGAAGATCTCTCATGCGTAGATTCACTCGGTTAAAAAATTGAGTTTCGTAATTTACACATCTGAAATTAAACTTATGTTAGTTTTTTTATAAAGTATTGTATTAGCTAAAATCAAGGTCTTTATTCATAAATATTTTCTCGTTGGTGTAAAATTACCTTTGCCAACGAACTGACTTATCCTCGTAAGCAAAGAATTTCTTATCTTTATTTACATGGTACGGGTAAGTCCATGGAGGCCTCCATGTCGTTCCGCCATCTTGAAAAACTATAATAGCAGAGAGGGACAAAAAGCACTAGCCTAGCTCAACTAGCCAACCTTTTCGTTCAGAGCCGGCTGACTGAAACCACTGAAGCGGTCAGTGAGAGGCGCTTGAAAGATTGCACGGCACTTCATAATGCAATCCTCGTAGCCATGATAAAGCTTAAAAATTTAATCTAAAAGGAAACGCGACCGGCAAATTTAAAACGAGGGTAAATATGGGGGTGGCTTTTCCCAGGTGGATAGAGCTAATGAAGGAGAAAAGACTTTGAAAGGGACACCGAAGTCCTGCTTTCTCCTCGACAGTTAAGTCAGTGTTATGGTCTAAATTACAAGCTTTTTCATTCCGTGGTTGTGTAATTCATTACATAGGCAACATAACGGTAAAACGTGCATAGTTAAACTCGATGACGTGCAATTGGACGACAGGGCGTAGCTTCTTGGCACATAGCGGTTACCGTAGTTGCAATACGCATTTGAAAAAGCGAAGCGCTAGAGAGCACTATGCGTTTGAATGCAAAATACAATATCACCGCTAGATGGGGAAATTTCTACACAGCGTACCATTAAGGACTAAGCTATAGGGTATTTAACAAAAAGCCTACAAAAATGGAGGAGGTCAAAGGGGCATGCTTCCCGCTATAGTATCATCAGCTCTCTCCAAAGTCTGTTCATGTTGCCTGTCGCATCAACAAAGGCTAACATTTTAAAATTCTACATATATTTTGAGTAGATAACCGATAGTATACTCTCAGTAAAGGGGTTCACCCTGTGTGTTTCCACAATGAATAAGGATAGTTTGGGAGATACAAGAAAAGTAAAAATGATCTTATACGTACAATAGATCATAGCTACCGTAGAAAAAGTAAGATCATGCTTTGAATTAAGACGAGTAAAATTATATATTCGCTCAAGACAAACTTTACTTATTACTCATGGACCACAGAGGCACATCGTGTCTCTGAACATGTGCGGTGATTTTCTAAATGATACAACGTAATCTAAATAAGAGCAATGTAGAGTAATGGGATTTCTTAAAAACAAAAACAACAACTACAAAAACAAAAAAACATTGTGACAACATGTTTCATGCGGCATGGACAAAAATACTGTTTGAAATAATTTGTATAAGATCTAAGATACCAAAGTACAGTTTTTGCTTTATTTTTTGAACAGACGCTTTAGTAAAAATAATACCTTAGGTTAAATTGATGTAAAATCATTTATATCATACAGAAGTCTTCTAAGAAGATAAATAGAAGGTACGATTTTAATAAAACGTTAAAGCTTTGATTTAAACAGTCTTTTAATTTTAAAAGATCTAATTTAAACTTTTAATATTTCAAATGAATTTAGTATGAATAAAACTCTGGAAAGCAGACTAACTTTACATATGCTATGACATTGGCACATCCCAGAGGCTCATCTGTCCTGTAACTCCTCTCGTCTCTGTGAGGGGGTCATGCATTCATTTCACCCTGTAGTTTATCACTGAAGGAATAAAAAAGGAATACAATTTTGTTTATGACTTTGGACTGTTTTTATCATTGCATAAAGAACTACATCTTCGGCACTATGAAAATGTAAGGTATTTTTATATTTATTTATATATATATATATATATATATATATATACTTTTATTTTATATATATATAAATTAATTTAGCTAAAACCATGTTTAAATCGTTTGAATACATTTTAGTAACATGTTTGTTATTATTCATTGAGTTATATACTTTATTTATAATCATTTAATTTAAATATAGAGATTAGTTTATTTATGGAACCGGGTTACTGTGTGTGTGTGAGAGTAAAACAGTATGTAAAAAACAATGTAAAGATGCAGTTTTCTGTGATGGTCGTGTTTAGGTGTACGGGATAGAATATGCTGTTACAGTACAAAAATCATTATGGCTATGACTATATTAATAAACATTATACTTTAGAGCACCATTAAACAAAATCATTCAAAAGATAAATAGAAGATACGACTGTATTACAACGTTTTATTAAGACTTTAAATAATTCATTGAATTGAATTTAAATCTTCTTTTATTTTTCTCACTGTCCCCAGCAATGCGGAGGGTATCATGTAACACACACACACACACACACACACACACACACACACACACACACACACACACACACACACACACACACACACACACACACGCGCGCACACACACACACACACACACACACACACACACACACACACACACACACACACACACACACACACACACACACACACACACACACACACACACACACACACACACACATTCCTCCACCACTCTAAATCACAGAGTGTCACAAACGCCTGTGTTGGAGAAAAACACTCAGGGATATTTTGTATCAAAACTTTAAACTTATTGCATCTTTGTAAATACATTCATACGTTAAAAGGACAATGATGTGTTGGGATTTACTTCTTCAATTCTCTGAAAATGTAAGATGATTTTCTTTATTTTGTGTTCATCTAAAACAAAACTAATTGGTGCACTGTGTTTCAGTAAATTTAGAAAAGATGGTTATTTTTAAAATGAACGATATAATCATATCATTTATATACTTTTAAAGAACAGAATGTATTTCAACTCTACTTAGGGTGAAGATAATATATTTGTAAATGACTAAA
Source organism: Siphateles boraxobius (assembly GCF_051911475.1). NCBI lineage: Eukaryota > Metazoa > Chordata > Actinopteri > Cypriniformes > Leuciscidae > Siphateles > Siphateles boraxobius. Next base: position 869,828 of record NW_027508810.1, on the reverse strand, counting down.
TGTAAATGTTATAACCGTTTCATATATACTTGTAAAGAACAGAACGTTTTCAACTTTAGTTAGTGTGAAAATATTATATTTGTAAATGACTAAATGTAAATTTTATAAATATTTCATTCATATACTTTTAAAGAACAGAATGTGTTTCAACTTTAGTTACTGGGAGATATTTTCTCACTTTCACCCCCCAGCAGGGGGTGCAGGAATAGGGTGGTGTCTCACTCACAGACAGACGCACACACTTAGCGCGGAGACCATTGCTGTCATGCGCTGGTGTTTGAGAGACTGAGGGGAGGGAGGGTGTCATGAAACACACACGCACACACACACACACACACACACACACACACACACACACACACACACACACACACACACACACACACACACACACACACACACACACATACACACACACACACACACACACACACACACACACACACACACACACACACACACACACACACTCCTCCACCACTCTGAATCACAGAGTGTCAAAACACAGAGTGTTTAAAAACTTTAAACTTATTTAATCTGAAATGACTGCTTCAGTAGATTTTTAGTAAGATATTTATTTTTGTTTTTAAAAGATTTTTTATAATCATTTATATACTTTTTAAAGATCAATGTTTTTCAACTTTAGTTACTGGGAGATATTTTCACACTATCCCCATTTATATAGCGTGCTCAGGAATGCCAGGATATCGGATGACACGCACACACTCACAGACGCACACACACAGTGCGGAGACTGTCAACTTTAATCCAATTCTTCACCATAGTGAAACGGTAAGATGATTTTACTTTTGTAATTCTAATCTATTCTAATCTATATGCAACATTAGAAAAATTATTTTCTCACCCCGACACGGAGGGGATTTCCCACACCAAGAAGTTATTTCCCCCGGGGTCAATAGGTCAAAATCAATGGGGCAAAGACAACTGGCAAAGACAACTGGCAACTTCATATATCATACAAAGGTCAATAGGGTAAAGACAACTGTCAACTTGATCGATCGATAGGTCAAAGGTTAATCCCTACATTAAAGGACCTCCGGAACATCCTCCGGAATGTACTGTCAACTTGATCGATCGATAGGTCAAAGGTTAATCCCCTAAATTAAGCGACCTCCGGAACAACCCCTCCGGAAGGTCAAAGGTTAATCCCTACATCAAAGGACCTCCGGAACACCCTCCGGAAGGTCAAAGGTTAGCCCCGCCCACCTGTCAATCATAGGGTCATAAATCATTTTGACATAAGCCGAATCATATAACTACTGAGAGGGGAGCTTCATTGTGTGCTTCTGTTCCTAAGCTCAGAGGATGCTGTGTGTTTGAAAGCACTGTGCATCATGTGCTTTTGGTTGGGACAAAAAAAACAAAAAAAACACAACACATATTTAATCTAAAACAAGTTCTAAAACTTTGCATTTGTATTCATCATATGTCTAAATGTGTCAGTTTGTAACTTCGCTAGTGTAAGTGATTAAAAATAACTGAAGAACATTGTTTTGGTTGTGCTTTGGCTCTGCGTGACTGTGCGGATGATTATGATTCTTTATCATGACTAAAGAGAGAGATTATTATCCTCCTGCTCATAAAACATTCACTAGTAGGCTTAAGAGAAATTACCAGTTTAGATGGAAAGGATCTCAAGCTGACTAGCTGAAGATGTTACTGTAGTTTTACCCATTAATAGACACGATACTTCATTGAAAATAAACTCCAGCCAACAACCATGATGAAATAATCCTAACAATAGATAATGCTTTACAGGGAACTCTGTTAGAGAGTTGCATATGACAGTTTATCTGTTCCTTATAAAACACCTTACTCTCCTGTTGAGTAATAAAACACCATCATCTGCACCTTTTACAACACTTCAAACCCCTCAGTTCCCTTTCAGTAGCTCACGTTCAATGTAGTCGACGTGTCGACTGATTGGGATCACGCCAGGGAGCCTCTCATCTTCGAGTACTGTTAAAACGAGCCAATGCACATGCCCCCGCAGGTATAAATACAGAAGTGAATGCACGCACTAGTTGTCTTTCGCTTCGGAGCCGATCATTCTGATGTCTCTGAAGAGTGCTGCTGTTATACAATGAGCAAGTGTGTCGGTGTTCTTCTGGAAAGACTCTCCCGGTGCTGGTGATTCTACAGTGCAGTGCAGCGGTGATCGCTAGCTTTGAAGCTCTCAACTGCTGTTTTTACGGCAAGCAGATTTCTGTGTTTGTGTGTGTTGACGGCTGATTGAGGGCGGAAAAGTGAGTGCTTCACTATTTCAGTTCGCTGATTTAGTGTTGCCGCGGTCATTCCTTGTGTACTCCGGCACTGGTGACGGGTCCCATTTTTAGAAGGGCAACACGGGTGAGTTTGCGTCTTTTTCAAGATGCCATTCCATCCGTGCATTTCTAGGTGCGGTAGGGGTCTGTCCCCCTCTGACAGTCACAAGAGTTGTATCATGTGTCTGGGCTTAAAGCACGCTGAGGCAGCTCTTGTGGATGAGTCATGTTCCCATTGTGGGAACATGACCATCTCGGTGTTGAGGTCGAGACTCGCCTTCGTTTGCGATCCCCAGGCCCCGCTCTGGTGTTTCTTCTGGGTTACTTTCCTAGAAGAAGCCTACAGTGCCATCTGGGCTGGGTGAGCTGAGGCAAAGCTCCGTGGATCCCTCACTCCTCTTTCAAACCGCAGCCGGTGGAGTTCCCCTATGAGCGTGCTGGTCCCTCTGTGGTGGACTGACCGGCCGTTTCATTCGGGGCCCCTCCAGAAGACAGGATGTCCATCACAGCATTGTAAGGGGAGCTTCCTGTTGGGGAAATTCGACAAGTTTCGGTTGCTGGTCTCTCCCATTTCACAGGTTGGGTTATTCAGGGATGCGGTAGAGAACTTTGCCCAGCAGTTCTCTGCCGCCCAGAAGCAGACGGAGGCCATCTGGCACATCCTGCCCTGGCGGCCTGCTGTTGCCTCCATCCATCCGCCGGGAGCAGATCCTACGCCTGCAGCCGCCTTTGCTCCCGCTGGACTGTCGCAGCAGCCTCCACCCAGGTCTCAGCGTGGAGCCGGGCACAGGAGGGGCGCCCCACCTGCTTCAGGTGCTGCCAAGCCGGGTGGCAAGCAACAGCGAAAGCGTTCCTGGGCGGGCCACCCAGGGATGGAGGAATGCTCTTAGGAGATGGTCTCCGATCCACTCCCTTCACTCGGTGGAGGGCCGGGTGAAGTTTTTTTTTATGTGTGTCTGTTTCACCGCTAGCTCCCAAAAAAGTGGAAAGAGCATATTCAAAGAAAGAGCAATTTCTACAATCCTGGGCCCCAAGAGGGCTAGTTTATCAGTGTGTGACCCTGCAAAGCCTTGCACTCTTCAGCGTCCTCTTGTTCGCCAGCCGGCAGTCAGATGCGGTTCGAGGACCCGGTCATCCGCCTTCTCACGCATCCCCTGCTGCTCAGTGCTAAAGTCAGAGAAGAGATGGAGCAGGTTTTGCTAGTTGCCCCTTACTGGCCCAACCAGACCTCTCCACTTGACAGCCTTCCTGACTCCTTTCTCTGAGTACATTCTAAGGGATGGGGCATGATGGCACCCGCGTTAGACCTTGGAGAATTCCAGGTCTGGTTCTAAAAGGAACGGGACGCGGACGTTCTGGTTGCTACCGCAAGAATGTTTTATGCCGTAGAGACCATCACTTCTGTGAGAGCACCGTCTTAAAGTGAGTCATGCTCACCCTTAGAAGTGGAACCTATTTGTTGAAATGAGTCTTCTCTCCGTGACGAGATCCCGCAGGTGTTCGATCACTTCAGTGCTTTCTTTTCTGCTAATGGGTTGGAGTGAGGGCTGTCTCATCCACCTCAAAATCTGTTTTGATGCACATCAGGATGCAGTGGATACAAATCCGTGGGAAGCACGACTTGATCGTCAGGTTCCTGAGAGGAGCAAGGAGACTGAATCTGCCTTGCGCCCCCTCTTTACGCTCTTGGGACTTATCTCTGGTGCTATCGCACTGCAGAGATCTCCCTTGAGCCCTGCAGGCAGTGAGTTAAAAATCCTGTTTTTTGAGAAACAGTTCTCCTGCTTGCTTGGTCTCTATCTAGAGGGTAGGGACTTGCTAGCATTTCGGTCAACGAATCATGCCTGGAATTCGGGCCAGCTAACTCTCAGGATATTAAGCCCCCGGCCTGGATATGTGCCCAAGGTTCCTACCTCTCCTACGGGACCAGGTGGTGAGCCTGCAAGCGCTGCCCCGGAGGAGGCAGTCCCAGCCCTGGCTTTTCTCTGTCCGTCCGCTCCATTGCGGTTATACGTGCTGAGAATGCAAAGCCTGGACCTCAGACCAGCTCTTGTCTGTTACAGAGACCAGAAGAAGGGAAGGCTGTTTCCAAGCAGAGGTTGGCCCACTACATGTGGTTGCCTTCACCTTGGGGATTTCCCAAGATGCACGTGCCCACCTGGGTGGTGATCTCTTCCTAAGTGAGAGTGTTGCTCCCTGAAGTGAGAGTGTTGCTCCCTGGTGCCTCACTGAACAGATGTGAAACAGAGTGCCTCACTGAACACTGAACAAAGTTGGGGGGTTGGGCGACACCTATCATGTTCACTAGACAACTAGCCTATGTGTCGGACCGCTGCTTTCCGTGGGTCCCTTCACATGAAGCCAGTTTCACTGTAAGCCCGGTCCGAAGTGTCGGCTTGCTGCGCCATTCCCCTACTATGGACTGGATATGTGCGCAAACTCCTGCTCCAGTAGAGTTCCCCTTATTAGCCAAACCCTGTCAAGTTCCTCCATACCCTTCGGCAACGGACGTGGCGGAACTTCCGAATACACTGGTGGAACCTGTGTTAGGCTGGGTCCATATGTTGTGATCCCTACGGCGGTCCCATATGTGTTTTCTTCCATGGTATGGCTCCCTGCAGCGAGCCCATGTCTTCCGTTCTGCCGTCACTGTCCGGTTGAGTCTCCCCCTGTCATAGGTGGATCCACCCCAGTGAGATCTGCCCAGTGGTCATCCGCCCAGTCCATATGTGTATTCTCCACATGTTACTTCCCTTGGGCAGGATGGGGCTTCCACAGCGTATTACTTTCCAATGAAAAAGAACGCTTTCCCAGTGGTCTCGTGGAACAGCAGTTACTTCCCTGGCATAAGCCCTGTCCCATCTCCACCTCAAAATAATGCGGGGGGATCAGAAGGCTTTTTGTCTAGGCACTGGAAGGTGGCAGAACTAGATGGCGTTTTAATTGGGATCCCAATCAGTGAACATGTTGACTACGTCAAACGTGAGCGACTGAAAGGGAACATCTCGGTTACGTATGTAACCCCCGTTCCCTGAAGGAGGGAACGGAGACATAGTCCTGTCGCCATTATTGCTGGACCACTGCTGTCTCCGAGTTACGCTTGGCTCCTCAGCGAAAAACAACTAGTGCGTGCATCCACTTCCATATTTATAACCGCGCCGCAGGGGCGGAGTGTGTGATGCATTTCACGCACGCCAATGTGCAATGTGATCCCAATCAGTCGACACGTCAACTATGTCTCCGTTCCCTCCTTCAGGGAATGAGGGTAACATACGTAACCAAGAAGTTCTCTCCATTTCCTAAAGCCAAGCTGATGTTGATTCTTGTTTTTCTACCAGCTCTGTCTCGTTCTCTTTTCTCCAGCACTCTGTTCAGAGTTTGTTTAAAACGTGGAGATTTAGCTGCACCATGTTAACCTTTCTCCCTCTCCTTTTCTCTGACAACTAACCTGTGCCACTCCCACACCAGACACACACACAACAGACACGCGTCAAGGCAGCCAGAGCAACTTTACTCTATTTACGGATATGACAAGATACACACGGGCGAGTGACGCATGTGCTCATTTTCCCAGTGAAAACCATCCCGTCAGGTCTAAAATATAAACACTTGATAGGTTTATCATAGTGAATAAATAAGACCCAATCATATTTATCATATTAGTATTAAAACCTTTTAAGGATGTGTATATATATATATATATATATATATATATATATATATATATATATACTTATATATATAAGTTGTTTTTTGTCGTAAATGTATTTCTGAGAAAGTTTAAAGTGTTTAACTGAGGGAAGATGTACCGAAACAAGAAAGAGAATGGATGACCCCAATGGGTGACAGTTATTTAGGGTGGTAAGAAAGGAAGGGCAAGGTTCTTTTCTGAACATGCCTGACAAACATCTGAACCCATAACACTACATACACGGCACAAGTGAACTGTAATGAAACTGTAATCAGCTACAAGAATTGGTGCTGAGGCAGTTTCTGACAGTTCAAAAAGGATCCGTACTGCATCAAGATATTTCTGTATCATCTGTGTCCTTTGCTATTTTGTGGTCACCCAAACAGAATTGTGTGGGAGATGTCTATGAGTATGATTTATAGAAAGAGAGAGACAAATCATTGTTTCTTTCATCCTTTAAATCACAGGCAAATAATTTTCTAACAGTTGGACTAAGTCATCTTGGACTTTCTACTATGCATTTATGCTATTTAGGCATATTTCAGTATTAAGTGGAAAATTACTTGCAGTAATGTAAATCTACTATAACATCTCCAAACTTATTTCATATTGTGTAACTGGTCTGTCATCCATTTGATGTCAGTCAATGAACAAACTATAATTGAATAACAACAAGGCCGTAATTAAAATAGAGAAAGTAAATTAATAATAATAATAATAATAATAATAATAACTTATACTTATATAGCGCCTTTCACGGGACCCAAGGACGCTTTACATATAGCTACATAAGGAATAAAGAATAAGGAAGAGAATATAATAAAATAAAATAAAAAATAAGTAGATAATAATAATTAATCAGTCCTGGTAATCAGTCCAAATGCCTTTGTAAAGAGGTGGGTTTTAGAAGGTTTTTGAAAATGTCCAGAGAGGGAGTATTTCGGATGTCTGCAGGAATGGAATTCCAGAGGGTAGGGGCTGCGACGCTGAAGGCTCTGTCCCCAAAAGTCCGAAGTCTTGTGTGGGGGACAGAGAGCAGGCCCTTGTCAATGGACCACAGGTTCCGTGAGGGGATATAGGGATGGAGAAGGTCCAGTAGATACCGGGGGGCAGAGGCATGAAGAGATTTATACGTGAGGAGCAGAATTTTGTAAGTGATGCGAAATTTGACCGGGAGCCAGTGTAGCTGGGTGAGGATTGGTGTAATGTGCTGCCAAGACCTAGTGTGTGTTAGAACCCTGGCAGCCGAGTTCTGGACGTATTGTAGTCTTTCAAGAATCTTACTGGGTACCCCATACAGGACACCATTGCAATAGTCCAAGCGAGAGGTGATGAAGGCGTGAATGAGTGACTCAGCCACAGGGTCTGAGAGTGATGGTCGTAGTCTGGAAATGTTTTTGAGGTGGTAGAAGGCAGATTTAGTAATGAGTTTGATATGTTACTGAAAGGAGAGAGTGGAGTCCAAAATGACACCAAGGTTGCGGACTTCCTTGGAAGGAAAGATGGAGCGACCATCCACTTTGAGGATTAGACCACCTACCCTCGAGAGTAGCGGCTTGGGAGCCACAACCAATAGCTCTGTTTTGCTGCTGTTCAGCTTGAGTAAGTTTAGGGTGACCAGACGTCCCATTTTTCCCGGGACAGCCCCGTATTTCCACTCTAATTTTAGTGTCCCGACTTATTCTGAAAAAATCATGTTTTGTCCCTTATTTCATCGTTAATATATATAAATATATTTTTATATATATAATAGGTTTCGTTTCCGAAAGGCTAAGTGAATATATATGTTACGTTCAAACCGTGTAGCGCGCGCATGACAGAGAGGGAGAGACCTTGTGTGTGTGTGCTAGTGTGCCTAATGAAGCGCATGTAAGACGCATTAATAGAGGGAATGCATTAACGTCACTTTCCCGCCGGAACACGCCCCCTCAGCCGGACTGAGTGGCAGAAGAGCAGCTGCATGACTGGATTTAATAGGGGAAACTGCGAAAACGCAAGTAAAACAAACGATTATCAGTTTAAACTAAAGATTGGACTCAATATAGTGTTCCTTACAACTTACTAAAGATCCAGTGATCCATGGATATTAACATGCAGCCAGGAATCGTGTTTCCTGACATTTATATGTGCCTGATTTCGACACCAGGGAAATACATACAGCAAATTTGCCTGTGAATGCTTTATATAAATACAAAATAGGCAGGTCTAAATCCAGGTGATCACTTATCAATGTTATATATATCATCATATCGTCTAGAGACTTAAAACTTGTATAGTTTTTTGTCAGTGTTTATTTAAAAATGTCAAATTATACAGAATATACAGTGGTAAATATTTGATTGATGAGTTGTCACTGCAATGTATAACAATACAATATATAGAGAATGATTTTACCACTAAATTCAGCATATTGACACAAAAAGGATAACTGCAAATCCACCTTTCGCTGCCTGGAGTCCTGTTGTTTCTATGAATTGTAGCGATCTATTTGCTTCTCTGTTATAGCTTTAGGTAGTCTGTAAAAATATTCCTCATATTTCTTGTCAAATCTAGTTGTACAGTCAGTCTCAAAGCTCTTTCCCGTTTTAGACGCGTTTTGTGTGTTTTTCCGCAGCATTCACACTGAAAACCAATGCTGCCGCTCAGTCTTTTTGCCACTTGTGGGCGTAACTGCAGTCACTCCGGCCAACGGTGACGTCACGTGCATTCCCTCTATACGCATGCGTTCTGTATCTGTCCCGTATTCCACTCCGAGAAATCTGGTCATCCTAAGTAAGTTAGATGACATCCAGGTTTTTATTTCATTCAGACAGTCAATAAGCGATGGTGGAGGGAGCTGAGTGGATGGTTTGGTGCTGATATACAGCTGTGTGTCATCAGCATAACAGTGGAAACTAAGACCATGGTGACGTATTATCTGGCCAAGGGGCATCATGTAAATGGTAAAAAGGAGGGGCCCAAGCACAGAGCCTTGAGGCACACCTTGTTTGACTGGGGCCGGGGGTGAACTGCAGTCTCTAAAAGTAACAAACTGTTCCCTATTTGAGAGATATGACTGGAGCCAGGAGAGTGCTGAGCCGGTGAGGCCAACACATTCAGATAGACGTTTAAAAAGGATAGCATGGGACACTGTGTCAAAGGCTGCTGAGAGATCTAAAATGATGAGGATGCTGATATGTCCAGAATCAGCGGCGATGAGGAGGTCATTGACGATTTTGATAAGGGTAGTCTCAGTGCTGTGATGGGCTCTGAAGCCAGATTGAAAGGGTTCATAGAGATCATAGTGAGACATGTGATGATGGAGTTGGGCAGCAACTGCTCTTTCAAGGATTTTACTCATAAAGGGAAGGTTGGAGATCGGACGGTAGTTATTGAGGTCAGCCGGGTCCAAACTGGGCTTTTTGAGAATAGGGGTAACTACAGCTGTTTTGAAGCCAGAGGGTACCAAGCCAGATACCAGAGACTTGTTTATGATATCCACCATGATGGGACAGAGAGTAGGGAGGCATGCCTTGACCAGAATACTTGGCATGGGGTCCAGTGAACAGGTGGAGATATTGGCTCCGGTAACCAACTTAGCGACTTGAGCCGCATCCAGAATGGAAAAGGATGAGAGGCAGTGCTGTGGCAAACATGTAGCAGGGGAATTGGCGCCATCATGAGTGTGAGTTATGGGTAGGGGATCATGAGGAGGCGTCAGTTGTTGGTGGATAGAGTCCACTTTTGCCTGAAAGAAATCCAGAAAATTAGAGCCAATATTAGGAGTGTCAAAGGGACAGGGGGCATCATGAGGACGGAGCAGCCGGTTTATGGTAGAGAAGAGCTTTCTGGGTTGCTTTTGCTGGTTACCAATGCGAGTTGAGTAGTAGTGTGTTTTTGCCTTGGAGAGAGCTTCTTTATAAGACCTCACATGGTCTTTAAAGGCCTCAAGGTGGACAGTGAGGCCAGATTTTTTATAGAGTCTTTCCAGCTGGCGACCAGTGGCCTTCATGGAACGAAGCTGGGTAGTGAACCAGGGGGCAGGACGGGAGAAGGAGACAGTTCGAGTCTTGAGGGGAGCAAGAGAGTCCAGGCTGAGAGACAACGCTGTATTATAATGTGTGACTAAGCTATCCACCCCGGGTTCTGGGGGATCTGTGGCCAGGTGGGTCCCTACAGTTCTGGATAGTGATGATGTATTAACAGACTTGATGTTCCGAAAAGTGATGGTACGTTTGAGGTGTTGCCTGGGCAAAAGGACTGGAACATAGAAGAGGACGGCAATGTGATCAGAGATAGCTAGATCAATGCATTGCAACTGGGAGGGAGTGACACCAATGGAGCAGACCAGATCCAGTGTATGACCTTTGGTGTGAGTGGGACCTTTAACATGCTGAATGATGTTGAGGCAGTCCAACAGTGACAGGAATTCAGCAGCAAAAGGACAGCTGCTAGAATCGACATGAATATTGAAGTCCCCAAGCAGAAGTGTGGAAGGAGACATGGAACAGACGGAAATGAGTAGCTCTGATAGCTCGGCCATGAAGATGGTTGTTGTTTTTGGTGGGCGATAAACAAGGACCACCTGAAGCTGAGCAGGCCCAGCCAATGTAAAACAAAGAGACTCAAATGAGGTGATGTTAGGCACTGCAAGTTCTTTCACTGGGATGTCAGCTCGATGTATAACAGCCAGACCACCACCACGGCCCGTCGAACGAGGCTTCTGGATGTACACATAGCCTGCTGGGGTGGCTTGGTTGAGTGTCATGAAATCCTGCTAATTTTGCCAAGTTTTTCTGTTAAGCAGAGAAAATCCATTTTTCTGTCAGTAATGATGTCATGTACGAGTAGTGCTTTATTGTTTAGGGAACGAGTGTTCAATAACATGAACATTGCAGGCCTGTTAATAAGTGCTAAGGCAGGCAGTGTAGAAGAAGCAATATCAACACAAACCAGAGACCTTAGGTTTAGATTGACAGAGCGCACGTGAGGTTTGACGTGATGACGTCGTTTCACTGCGACAGAGCGTCTGTCCGACAGAACAGTGGGAATAACATGATCTATGTAAACAAACTTACATCGGGAGCTTCTATGTACATAGCGGGGGCGACGCAAGAGTTTGAGTGATTTGATGGTATCAAGGCAGTTTGGTAAGATGTTACAGAAGAGATTCAGAAGTTCCAGGGAGGAGTATTTAATTAACGACATGTTGGTGCGAGGAAGCACCAGCTAGCTTCGCCACAGCGGCCGGAGAGGATGCATCCAACACTCGACCACGTCAGCAGCAGAGACAAGACAGAACAGTCAATAGTCCGGGTTTAGTGACACAGAGCTATCCAATCCGTGGAACCAGGAAATATAATCCGAAATTGTCCGTCCGTGGTGGATCACCAGCCCGAGCAAACACCCAACAGCCAGCCGACATGAGTGAGTAACGTTAGACAAGCCGTATTTGCGCCGCGCAAACAGTTGGCAATACAGATATTTGCAGATCCAAAACACACATTATCCTAGTTGCCTGATAATCAAACAAAAAGAAGCATAATAATGAAAGTTTTGTAGAACGAAAGAAAAAAAAAGAAAACTGCGATTAGTGAAGCGGCGACAGACACGCCAGCGTCCTCACTTCTCAGAATCACAGCATGGTTTCCATTGGAAAAGCAATTACAAAAAAAACCTAACAAAAAAAAACAATAGAAAAAAATCAAAAGATTTTAAAGAAAGGGAGAAGAAATTGGCAAAAAAATAATGAAACATAATTAAATACGTTCAAATATGTTTGTCAATTCTAAAGTAACATCAAGAGAAAATGAATTAGTTAAAATTAAATTGATTAAACAATTTGACTTTTTTTCATGATTTTCATGCAGATTAACAGTCAAATTAGAACTTCAGCTTTTTTATTGGCTCAGTGGTTTAAAATAACCTAATAGATTGATGTTTTGGAAATTTGGATGACTTTTCGGCTATTGAAGCACAAAACATAGACCCTGATCATGTGTCTGCCGCATTGCCTATTAGATCCAGAGGAGTTTTAAAACCTGTTCTCTCATTAACACTAACCCCACATTCTAGACACAACTTTATTTACAGTAATCATGAGCAATTGATCCATGAGTAAATGCAGGTGTGGATATGTGTTGTTTAATGGTCTCAATGTAAACTCTCAATGTTAATCCAATCACTTCAACTCAGGGTGCTTTTACTGTGATTTGTAAGGCTTATCAACAACCTCTTTACAAACCTTGGAATTGTCCCACAAATAATTTAGCATGACTTGAGTAAGGTGTATCCTTCATCTGACCTCAAATCCATGGACATAGACAAATGCATTAAAAAGTCCCTTGCTTTAGGTTTGCATACATCCTTCCATGTCTCAAAAAGCATCATCTTTTGTAAAACGAAGGACGGAGGGCTAAAGCGGTGCATGGATTATGAAGGTTGAAATGCAATAACTATAATGGGTTTTTGTCTGTACCTGTTGTCCATGCCATTCTGGAGAATAGTTCAGAGGTGCCAAGATGTTCCAAAAAATTACATTCAAGGAGAGAATACGATCTGAATTAGAATTGAAAGAGAGATGAGCAGAAAAATACTTCACCATCAGGCTTGTCCAACTGTTATTTAACCTCAATGAGTTTCACTAGTAACTCCTCTTCTAAATCTTCCTCTAGCATTGGAGTAATAGTAAATTTTCCACTCTCCACTATATTAGAAACATTTCTACCAATTCCCCTCCCGTGTTTAACACTCCAGCATTGTTTCATGCAATTAAATGTGCTATGCAAACTGACAAAGCAATTAAAGTTCACATTTTTCCATCACATATTTTTTCCTGGGAATCAAATCCACATCCTTGCTGACAAAGATCTATTTTCACATTTGAACCGCGGTACGATTGTGTCATTGGTTTCAGCCACAGCTCTTTACCACTGTAGCGCCAACTCAACTTAAGGACGCAGTTTACTATAATTATCTTTCAATTGCTCTATGATGCAATTAATCCTGTTGTATGGATTACGAAATGGCATGTTAGTGACTATAATTTACGCATATTGTCTTATTGACTGTCACCGTCCCACAGGTAGGAGGTTTGCAATTATATATTTAAAACAATAATATCTTAGTAAAAACATAAAGTAATATTGACAAACTATATATCATTTGAAAGCTTACAATCTCTTGTTTTCATATTCTGTTTTCTAAAATAAATTACAGAGGAGCAGTAATTTATCAATTTCCAACAAGAATATTTCATATTCATTAGGAGTGTTTAGGCCTTTATTTTGAAATAGCAATAAACATGAAAAATCATGAAAGATTGGTAGAAACCTCAGTTTGTTTGCATGCCAAGAGTTTAAAAGATAACACCAATTAAATTTTATGAGAAAAAAAGGTCTAAAAATGTTTTAAATTTAAATAAAAATATTATGGACTCTCAATTTGTGATGCGGCTGCGAGCTATAACGCAAATATGTTCTCTTTTTATGGATTTATTAGAGGTAGAATTCAAATCAAATACTGCCAAACATCCCATACTACTTCTGATTAGGATGTCTACTTCATAAATCGTATGCAAATTACGGGAATACATGGTTCAGATCACTCAAAACATATGAAAATGGAGGCGCTTTTATATGGGCAGTAATGGAGTCTGGTGTTCACCTAGTGAAAAGGTTTGGTACTGCGCCCAAATAAAATCTTCCTGAAAGCTTTTTGAGATATCAACCTAAAATTTGGAACACAACTTGTTCAGATTTGTGGCTTTCATTTTCTTGCAGTTTTAGAGTAAAATATATTCTGTAATATATATATATATATATATATATATATATATATATATATATATATATATATATATATATATATATATATATATAAAATATAAATAATCATATTTTCACATTGCACATGTTCATAAACCCAAACTTATATAACTTTTTTTCTGTTTCACTTTCATAATGTCTACACTTCTTCAATAAGCTGGCAAATGTCTTTTTTAAAACAAGACCAACCATAGGTATATATTCCAAAACATTCTTGAATTACAACCATTTAAGTTTGTATTCTGATTTGTATCTCTATGCGAAAAAAAGGGGTGGTCCTTTTTACTTTATATGGTATGGTATCTTGCAATTAAGTATTTTAAAAGGTTTTTATGTTTAGATATACACTTGTAATTGAAATGATTTAAACCAATCATATTTAATCAAATTTATTGGCTAAATTTACAGACTTTCAGCTGTTTGCAATGAAAAAAATCAAACAAAAGTAATTGAAATAGCTAAACACAACAAATGTTTCAAGTGGTCTCTTGATTTTTTGAACCATTCTTTTGAGTCATCCACATTTCTAACTTGCAGGGAAATGTGACACTCAATTAAACTTGCCAGTTCTAATATATCATGTGTTCTAGCTCAAGCACACCTGTTGCAACTAATGAAGCCCTTGATTATTTGCTTGAGACAGCACCTGTTTTACAGATTTGTGCTGTTGTGAAGGATTCTAGTCATGGGGTTGAATAATTTTGAGACTCCAGAAGTCATTAAAAGTTGCAATATCAGTTGAATTTGGGGAAAGCTTTTGAAACATGTGTTGTTTTTAGCTATTTCAATTACTTTTGTTTGATTTGATAATTGCAAACAGCTGAAAGTCTTAACACTTTTCCAATAAACCTGATTTGCAATGGGGGTTGAATAATTTCGATTACAACTGTATAACATAGGGGTAGGGGTGTAACCCCGGCATCCTGGCCAAATTTGGCCCTTGGCCTCTGTCCATCATGGCCTCCTAATCATCCCCATTTACTGGTTGGCTTCATCACTCTGTCTCCTCTCCACCATTAAGTTGGTGTGTGATGGGCGTTCTGGCGCAATATGGCTGCTGTCGCATCATCCAGGTGGATGCTGCACATTGTCGGTGGTTGAGGAGATTCCCCCTTCCATGTAAAGTGCTTAGAGTACCCAGAAAACCACTATATAAATGTAACAAAATAAAATAAAAAATAAAACACACACACACACACATATATATATATATATATATAAATTCTTTTTTTATATTGAGATTTTCCAAACAGTACTGAAGCTGAAAAAATCAACAAACCCACAAAGATCCTGCAGGAAACCCCAGCATGGAAATGTTCAAGGCTAGTTTTTCCATAACCATATACATAGTTTCAATAGATCAGTGGTTGCCTATTGGTTGCAATGCAAAAGGGGAAAGGGGGCGTCATTTGAACACCCTCATGTCATTTTCAAACCCATAAGTATTTCATTCATCTTTGTAACCTTAATGAAAATATGTTTTGATATTCTCTTATTTTTCTCATCACAATTAACACTGAAGAAAAGAAAAAGCTATCCGTATATTTTGTTATTGACATCAAAGCATGTGCATCCAATCAACTCTACAGTATTATGGTCCAAATTCATCTCTGACTGTGTAGAAGGCAAAGTTTAAATTAGATTAAAGGTAATATATATTTTTGAATAGAGTGTTTGGTTATTGCTTGACCATTTGAGGTTTGTGGTGTTTGTAGGTTTCAGTGTCTTAGCAACTGAGAGATAAAAAAAAAAACCCTGAAATGCAATGCTGGCTGGCCTGGAGTCAGTATAAGTTTATTCCCGCAGGATTTAAGCTGATTCACAATGCATTAATCTAGTCTGGGATCAGACTTTGGCAGACTGGCGAGTGCCTCATTGATTTGGTTATATCCATTTTCATGTCAGCAGTTACTGTTCTTGTTATTGCAGAAGAAGCAATTAACATCTGCATTGGTCATAGTATAAAAGGAAGTGGTACAGGGATAAAAGCCACTGCGTCAAAAGGGGTGTATACGGGAGAATTCAGACAATGAATACGCCCGCTAAATGTGCTGTTTGGCAGGGATCTTTGGAACTTTGTTACGTGTACCTGTAAATGCCCGCAAAGGCCCGAAAACAGGAACTTGTCTGACCGCATGCTGTTAGTTGATGGCTTGCTTGGTAAATGCTAATTTGTTTTGGGACTGGCAGCTCAAGATTGCCCCTATTCCCCTGCCCCCCTCATTAGTATTCAGGAAATGTGGGCTGATAAGTGCTTTGCATTGTGTCAATCTACAACAAAGACTGTAGACTCTGAAAAGCAGTTTGTATCTAGGTGTCCTCTGCTCTTCAAGATGGCTTGCAAAAGATCGCTGGAGTTTTACGGAGAGCAGAGTAGAGATGTGACTCCTTTATGTCGGGACAATGTGGCTATTCAAACTCCGAGTCAGAACAAAAACAGACTGGTGTATATGGTTAATGCAAGTTTGAAGAGGATATTTGAAAAGCTGGAGACGATGGACAAGAGGTTGGATAAGATGGAGGCTTACATCAATGAGCTCAAAGAGGCAAAAGAGGAGCCTGCTTCAAGGAAATTAAAGAGAGCTGGGAATAATTCTGTTGCGGTAAGTTATTTTCTGACCGTCACAAACATTTGACGGTGTCCGCTTAACTTCGTGTGCTTTATTTATTAATGTATTTGAATTGAGCCCTCATACTATGTTGGATGTTTACAGAAAGCTGTACGGAGATTGCACAATGGGGAAAACAACATACACAAATATGACCCACAGACAATGTATATCTTTAAAACTATTGTTTCATAACAGTCCTTTCTTCTAAATTATATTTTTAATCAACCTTCTTTAATTACTGCTCCACAGTCTATCCTCCCCCCACAACCTCGAGGTCACAACCTATCTTTATAATGGCGTCTCCATGGCTGTACTGGACGTAGATCCTGCTGTTTTTAAAGGTAAGTCACAAGAGAATCTCCCAAGGCTACAACTATTTAACTGTATAGATTAGTTAGTTATAAATAAACACATTCTCCCCCCTCACTATCTTCCTCTCTTTAGCATCCTGCAAGACATATTTTGAAACTGTTAGAAGGGGTTACAGGATGGCCCAAGATGAGAACAAAGACAAGATGGGGGACAGCAGGATCATTGTGCGCATGAGACAAAGAAAAAGAAGAGTAAGTGTAAATAAATATAAATCTCAGTAAAAGACTCAGCCTGGGAGAGGCTCCCATCCCAACCAGTTTGATATTTTCAGTGGTTTAATTACGTTTTTCCCTCCTATTTTGCAGCTGCTGAGCAGCAGGACTGGCGTTCTTCAGACAAGAGGAAGAGGCAGCTATCTGGAAGACTACAACAGTTGACCACATGTCTGAAGAGGAGGGTGCTATCTTGGATGGAAAGTCAGTGTGGGTTGTTCGGCCTCCAACCCGCAGTACAGTTTTGTCTGCGCTGTGTGGGGTGCTACAAAAAAGACTGGAAGCAGACCAGAAGTACTTGGGAACTCACCATGCACGAGTTGGTGCAGATCGAGTCGCGGTGGAGACCACAGAAGCTGGCCTGTGAATTATTTTAGTATTACGCATCTAAATATTATGCTATAGTTTAATTTGAATATTCTGTTGTTTTTTTATATATAGTATTATTTATATTATAAAGTATTATTTATAGATTGTATTATATATAATTCTATATAGTTTTCTATATATATACTGCATTTATATATTCTATACAATTCCATATTGTTATCTATTTATAAATTGTATTTATATATCGTACTATTTATATATTCTAAAGTATTTGTATATTATATTATTTTCTATATATGTGACCAGTCACGGAAACTAGGGACACAAGTCGGTTCTGGGGCATTTTGAGTTATTCATAGATTCTGAGAGTGTAATATCCAAGCTTTCCAACGATGTGTAACATGTGGAAATCTGATAATATTTGGAGAAGTTGTGGCCATTTTAAAGTAGGCACTTAAAAAAGCTCAAAGAGGAGAAAACGAGCTAAAGATTGTGCAGTTCTCACCTGTCTCTGCTGCTGGGGGTGACAATAGGGCTCATTTACATCTCATTTAGATAAGCCATACCCCCTGTAAAGCTCCTCCATGTGCTTTACAGCTTTTTTTACACTTCGAATGAGTGCACTTCTGCCGCACTAGGCGAAAAACAATTGTGCTGCCCCTCTATTTGCAACGTACCAGCAACAACACACAAAGACCAATAATGCCATATAGCCTGCATATAACGCGAAACCAGCAACAACACATAAAGACCAATATGCCATATACATATAACGCAAAACCAGCAACAACACACAAAGACCAATATGCCATATAGCCTGCATATAACGCAAAACCAGCAACAACACACAAAGGCCAATATGCCATATACATACAGTAAAACGCAAAACCAGCAACAACACACAAAGACCAATATGCCATATACATATAACGCAAAACCAACAACAACAAACAAAGACCAATAAGCCATAGGCCTACATATAGCGCAAATAGTACGCAACACTCGTGTGCCCAAAATGTCAACAATATTAAAGTTTATGTAGGAGGCAAATGCCTGCTGGCATTTTTCTTTAAGCAGTCATTTCTGCAATTTTCCAAATAATCACATTTCACCTCCTCAAATTACTGTTGCAAATCTCTTTACACCACTTTCTTATGTGCGTATACACACACAAATGAAATGTCCGCAAGCACATTATATCATCAGCAGGTTCAGCATCTTAAATAACGACTAAAGAGCAAATGAAGCTTAACTTACATTTCAGAAACACGCACGGCAGGCCTTCATCGCAGCAGCAAAGGTCTTAACTGCATCCTCTATTTCGATTCTCCGTCACATATGAAACGGCGAGCTGTCAGCGAGCCGAGCCGCCGTATTGAAGCACTGAGGGCGAGCGCGCTGCGCCCATACCTCCGGTTCAGTTTCCCGAGCCCACGAAGTGCGGCGAAAACATTTTCGGTGTAACTGCCAGACGGTTCATCTCGTCTGCGACAATCTTTGCGGCATCCATCTTCATTGAATTTTGATATCAGAGAGAGCTGGCCAGAGCACAGCATAATAAGTAGCCATGTGGTTGACTTGGAGGGCGGGGGCAAAAGCGCCGGGTTATTCAGTATGGAAATACACACAGACAATGACACGCCACGCCCCTACTGCATGCTAGAATCTCCGAAAACAAGCCGATTTCAACCTCAAAATGTAAGCTTTTAAATATACCAATACTGCTATCTCAAACATGGAGAGGCTTCTTCGTGATTTCAATTAACAGATTCTCCAAAAAATTGAAAATCACCAATTTTGAAAAAAAACTCTTCTTTCTCATTTTGCTCGAAAGTTGTGCTGCCGACTTGTGTCCCTGGTTTCTGTGACGGGTCACATATTATACACAGGCCTTATATATTATATGGGGTTATATATTGTATGACTAATAGTAAAGTGTATTCTGTGCTAATGTATATTTATTTATAGAATTTTGAATGTGTGTATATATATGTCATGTGCCCAGTGTCATTTACAAATAATAAAAATAACAAACTCAACTCTGTCTATCTGAGTGTCTTGACATTATAACCATGAACACCAATGATAATAAATATTAATAATGAGTAATAATAAACCCAAATGAGGCCATAAACTGGACCAATAGTGTGGGGGTTTAGAGGAGGGACAAAGCATTGAGCAGCCAATCCTATGTAAGACCTCTGAACAATTGAAGGAGGCCACTGCCTTGTGTCCCAAAGGTGTGAAATGCTAATATTCCCTTGCATTGACCCCGACCGGGGGATTATTCACCATGGTAACTGATGGCCCTTAGTGGCTCCCTGCTGTGCCCCAAACTTGGTACATATCCAGGAGTATTCGGGATTGTGTGACGGGACAGCAAACTCCCGTTCACACACGTTTATTTGTGGACTACACAGGAGTACTCAGGAGTTTTACATGCCCGATTACAGCTCTTTTCACGCAGTGAGCAGCTAAAACTGTTATATTATTTAAAAAAAAAGGTAAAATCAAGCCGAAGTTGTGTTTTTTAAAAGAAAAGCTAATGGTGTAGAACCAGAATGAGGTGAAAAGCCTCAGGTAAAGAAGGGTTTGTGTTGATGATTAAATGCAAAGTAGCCATTCCAATATCCATGTACATTAAACATGTTCATGTTCATTAATCACTTTAGTCAACAACTGCACAGAAGGTCATTCATTACTAGTGAACATTAATAAAAACCTGGTAGATTGCTCTTTTCCATGTCTAATCAGAGGCTTTTGAGTGGTTAAAATAGGATCAACTGAAATGTGGCAGATCATTATACAGGTAAGATGTTGTTCCTGCGTTGCCTTTCCGGCCTGTCGCACCTCCGGAGCCCACCTGTTTCCTCCGGAGCCACAGCCAGTAGATCGCTTTCTCAGCCTCCTCTCCCAGCTCCTCTATAGCTTTCCGCAGGTTTGACCCTGCCACTGCTCCATGGACTGCTGTACTGCCCACTAAGCCCTGGCACCCGACCACCACTGAGTAGACCGTGGCTCTCCAGCCCGCCTCTTGGCACTCCGCTGCCAACTCTGAATACTTGAGATGCTTCCTTTCGTGGGCTGCTGTCATGCCCTCTTCCCAGGGGATGGTAAGTTCAATCAAGGGGACCTTTTTCTTCAACGTGGACCACATAATAATGTCTGGTCGAATGGGCAGCTGTCGAAATCTCTCTTGGAAAAAACAACTGCTTTCTGAGGTCTGCCAACACCTGCCACTCTTTGCTGGGTGTGAGCATGGTGTTCCTCTTCTGATCAGGAAGTTGGAGTTTGACGGGAAAGGCTTTGCTGCTGCTGTTGTGCCATTTAGACCAGAGTTGCTGAGGTACTACACAGCCTAAGCCAGCCCGACTGGTTTGAACTAACCCCATCACCTCTCGATGTTGCAGACTGGAGATAGCATGCTCTACTTAAACTTGCGCCTTCCATTTGCGGTCTATGCGGATGGGGACTTTCGCACTCCTTATAAGTGGGTCCGCTGAGTCCTTTAGCTCCAGTACAAGTATAGTGTGTGCTGGTAGCACAACACTTTAAGCTTCCCAGGCAATTCTTCACTCAATTCTTACTATGCCCTCTGCAAGTTCTTGCCTGGTCGTGCATGGAGCCGCCTGAAGGAGGCTTGTTACGTCATTCATGTAGCTCCTCAATGGTGGAAGCTTCTCGCCTGATGGTAGCTTGATGCCCCTGACTACCTGCATGGCCCCAATGAGGATTACTTACTTCAAAGACTAAAACAAAAAGGATGGGGAAAGACGGCACACCCAATGCCAATCCCACATTCCAGCTATTGCCATCCTGTCATGTAGCCCTCCAGAGTAAGCACATGTGCAGGTTGCTGAAGTATCCAGTGATGATGTTCTGCACACCACTTGGAAAATAAAAGAATTCCATTGCAAATTCTTTCAGCTTGTGCGGCACTGATGCGTTGGCAAGATCTAGCAAGACCACATGCAGGTCTTCTCTCTCTTCGCATACTGAATTTGATCCCAAATCACAAAAGAGTGCTCAATGCATCCAGGGAAGCCTGAAATTTCGGGCTTTTGGCAGCTTTTGTCAATGTATAAATGCATGTCAATGCATTCCCAATGAGGGAATTGCCCCTCCCCATTTAACAAGGCAATGTTTCTGAAATGGTTGATAGTATGGGAGTTCTGCTCTTCGGGAATGAACACACCAACAGCTTGCTGCCACTCTGCTGGGACTTGCTCTTTCTTCCAAGTTGTTTTCACAAGCTTCCAGTGTACTTTGACCACCTGGTTACAGTTTTTCTGGTTTCGGTGCTTCTTCTGGAAGTCTCCTCTGGTGCTGGTGGTCCTACAGTGCAGCTTCAGCGGTGATCGTGAGCTTCTGAGCTCTCAACTGCTGTTTAACAGCATTCTTTGTGTTTGTTTGTGTGACTGCTGGTTAGGACGGTTGGTCCAATATGTTGTGATCCCTACGGCGATCTCATATGTGTGTTCTTCCACGGTACAGTTCCCTGCGGCAAGCCCGTGTCTTTCCCTTGGCAGAGCACGCTCTACCGTCTCTGACCAGTGTTGATTCCCCCCTGCTAGACCGGAGCCACCTCAGTAACATTCCAAATGTCGTACTGCACGGAAAGCCCTGTAGTAACTTATTAGCAAGGTAACTTAGATCAGCAGTCTAAGACATTAAATCTGTAAGCACATACCACAAGACAATTATCTTTAAAATATAAATAAGACTTTATTGATTATTCTAAAACATAAAACTAATATCTAACACAAACCCACGCACACACACATTCATACGAGTTGCAGAAAGAAAGAGAGTGAGGAAAGAAAATGAGTTCAAGAGTGAGACAGTGAAATCCCAAGTTTCTATATGCACTTATAAGACATGACCTGAACGAAACATCAATCATTAATTTAACCCTTCTATCGTTTCTTAGGCGGGTTATTCAATTTAATCTCAATGCACCAGTTCAGCTAAGAGTCTGGAGATATACTTGTGTTTGTCTGTGCGTTTCTTTGGGATTTATTTTGTTTAC
Organism: Siphateles boraxobius; assembly: GCF_051911475.1. NCBI lineage: Eukaryota > Metazoa > Chordata > Actinopteri > Cypriniformes > Leuciscidae > Siphateles > Siphateles boraxobius. The sequence goes on along the minus strand of NW_027508810.1, from coordinate 847,492 downwards.
GTAAAGGGATTTTCCCGTGTCCGTTGTTTGGCGGTCTCCTCGTGCCTGGCTCTGGGCGGCCAATCACGTGGTGTGTTGGCGATGGATGAAAGTCTTAGTCATTAATCATTAATTTAACCCTTCTATCGTTTCTTAGGCGGGTTATTCAATTTAATCTCAATGCACCAGTTCAGCTAAGAGTCTGGAGATATACTTGTGTTTGTCTGTGCGTTTCTTTGGGATTTCTTTTGTTTACGTAAAGGGATTTTCCCGTGTCCGTTGTTTGGCGGTCTCCTCGTGCCTGGCTCTGGGCGGCCAATCACGTGGTGTGTTGGCGATGGATGAAAGTCTTAGGTGTTGGAAAGCATGCTTTGCAGTTGAATCGCTTAAGTGAAACTTTGCAGCAAAACTTAACTTAGAATCGAGACTCTCAACAGAAAAGAAAAATAAAGCTAAGAAACAGAAATAAAAGTGAGACGAGAGTAGTTATAGATGACTTGAATGAAGCTGTTTAACCCATGGATGTTCTTCTGATCTTGTTTGGGTTCTTTTGTCTGCTGGTCTACATGGTTACTCGTCTGTCCGGTTCGTCATGGCTTCTCCATAACTTCTGTAAATCTGCTCTAGTGAACAAATTCACAAACTAAACCTCCATTCAATTCAACAAAAATTCTACTGGCTTTTTCGGGTACTAAGATTTTAAACTCAGTTGTTGTCCAGCCTCTTAGATGAGTTCTGACCAATTAGGCACTGTCTTTATTTTTAGAGGTGGCATTCTCTTCACCTCTCATCGTAAATCATGCGTTATCTGTGATCTCTTTACTCTCCGTCTTTAGCAGAGTACAAAAGTATACAGTTTAGATATGATTCCTATTATAAGAACACAAAACATTTTACACAGATATCAATCAAGCCATCGTCTGAATTAAGAACATATGATCGTACTGATAGGAAACAAGACACACTTTCATTCAAACATCTAATAGTTATAACAATTAGATGACTTGTATGTGATCAAAGCATAATAGACACATACAGAGGTTGTAGATACAATATAGGATTATGTAGTTGAACAATGTTTGTTTAGAAGTCCGTCAATAATTGTTTTGGAATGATTTTATGTAATTTTAAAAGTCTCAGTCTCTGTGGTTTTAAGAAATTTCAACCATGGGGTCATTCAGAGGAGGAGGTCTGTTTTCAATCCTCTGTCTTGGGATCAAACAACCTCTGCCGTTATCTTGGTGGGTTCTGAGCCGTGCCATCTCTGAACCAGTCAGTCTTTGCCAAACTATCTAACGTGACAACGTTCTTCCTTTAGTTTAGCACATCTTTTTGAAACTTTCATGGTCGTAAAGTTCTTAGCTGGGACTGGCTGGAGCCCACTCCATTTATGGCCCGAGATTAGACTGGTGTTTTGGTGGTCTGGAATGTTGAGTTTTGTGTGGAATTATGTTTGAATGAATCACCTGGAAGATTCCTTTGTGTCTTGTTCGCCCTACAGCCTACAGCCCAGTCCATATGTGGATGTCACCAGGTGACGAAGGGCGGAACCATTATTTCGGTGTTGTTTCCATGGGGAGCTAATTTAATGTGCCCCAGGAAAAACAGTTCGGCTGGATCCCGCAAACGGGAGAAACGAGCGGCAGCTGCGAGATGGGCGGAGATTGAATCATGGTGTTCACGAGGGAGATCATAAAAGCGGATGTTTGAGTGAAGAAAGCAGGCAGAGCTGGAAGGATAGAGCGGGAAGGGGCGATCCACGGCAGAGAAGGAGTCTAAAACGGCGATTCAACCTGGATGGGGAAGGAAAGACAACAGTAACAGAGAAGTGAGACAGTTAAGTACCATCGGGAATCCTTATTATCTGACTCAATGCTGGTGTTGTATACAACCGTCTGGCGAGTTTGCCCTGAAGCCTATTGAATTCTGATGATGCCTATTGAAATCTGATGTCTGATACTGTTGCAGCTTTTAATGTCAGTGGTGTGTGTGTAGTGCATTTCCCGTACAGTTTGGATGTGCTGTTTCATCAACTCAGGAGGAGGGAGTCGGCTGGGGTAACGAGCGGAGACCTTATTCACTGCGAGTTGGTGTGAGTTGCAGTGCTTAGTGTGAAGTGAACACCTGTTACTATTTGAAGTAATTGATGTATGCACCGGTGTGAGAATTGTCACCTCGTGTCCGTCCGTGTTCCCAGCCGTTACACTCACTGTCCTGGAGTGCTGTGTCAGAAGTAACCATTTACTGTGTGCTGAGTGTGCACTGTACAGGGTTGTAGCTCCAGTCTGTCCAGTGTGAAGAGGATTCGTGAAAGGTTCCTGTATGGCTGTTTGATTCTCCTGTTCCAAACAGGAACCAGCATCTGCCCATTGAGCCTTCTCACACTGAAGCAAGCCCATGCTGGGAGTATTTGAATACTGATGACTTGAAGAGGATTTGTGAAACATTCATGTATTGCTGTTTGATTCTCCTGTTCCAAATAAGAACCAGTATCTGCCCATTGAGCTCCTCACACTGAAGAAAGCCCTGTCATGAGTATGTGCATGCTGTTGACTTGAAGAGGAACTGTCGTGTGAACTCCTGAGAAGCATCTGCTCCATTACTTACCCCTGGTGGTGGGAAGAGGAACTGTCGTGTGAACTCCTGAGAAGCATCTGCTCATTTACTGGCCTCTGGCTGTGAGGAGAACGACGGTGTGAATTCCCTGCAAGAGTCTGTTCCGTAACTTACCTTTGGACGCCTGAAGAGGCCCCGCTGCGTGTATCCACTGTTAGTGCCGGCTCCGTCGCACACCCCTGGCGGCCAGGAAGAGGAGACACAAAGTTTAGTTTAGGAAGTTTTAATTCAATAAAATACTTTTTATACTTTATACCTTGTCTGGTTTCGTGGTGTCTCTGAGTAACTCCTCGAGGTAGTACGCTCACAGGGGTGGTCTGCGCCAGAGGGGGGCCATCCCGACCTGTGACATGTACTTCCAACTGATACCAACGTAGTACAGACATTATCTTAATTTCATAATGTCCTTAAACATAACAATATTGTTGGCCATAAACTGAGAAAATGTGTGTCCAGTGTGCGATACCTCGAGTTGTCCTAGATGAGGTGCGGCGCGGCGCTTCTCGTCTGGTGTCCGACCCCCTTGAGTGGGTCATGCAGAACAGCAGTGGACTTCCCTGGCCTAAGCCCTATCCCTTCTCCACCTCAATAATGCGGGGGGATCAGGAGACTTTCGCTAGGCACTGAAAGGGGGCAGCACTAGGTGGCGTGTTAATTGGGATCCCAATCAGTACGGTACGTCAGACTCACGTTGAACGTGACCGAACTGAATCCTGGGTCATTCCTCTGCCTCAAAATTCATTGAACTTCACATTAAATATTTAATTTATTTTTAGTTTTAATCACAAAATTGCAGTTTGATGAAAATAGGAGGCAATTGATTTACTACTTTGATTTAAGCAGAAGTTGCTATTTTTGCCACAAGTTGCATATATTAACATCAAAAATTAACAAAACTTACAAAGTATTTCTTCAAAAAGATATGTTCTTGGGAATATGCTTTGCTTGATAATCCATTTAAAAGTGTTAAAGAGTTTATCAGTTTTTATCCTATCAATATTTTGTAATATCTAACTAATAAAAGCCAGTTGCTTAAAGTGATATGTAGTTCACTCAAAAATTTAAATTCTTTCCTCATATTTTTTATTAAAAGCAGAAAACAAAATATGATATTTAGAGCAATGTTGGAGTCTAAACAACACTGGACTCTATATAATTAACTCACTTTAAATGTAAATATATTATTTTGTGTTCTGCAGAGGAAAGAAATGCATACAGGTTTGGAACGATATGAGGGTTAGTAAATAATCACAGATTTTTTTGAGTGAAATTGAGCGTCAGCTTCAGTTCTGGCAGGCCAAGTAGTCAAGATGCTGCTAACGCTATTGGCCAACAACACGGTCTCATCAGCGATCAGCTCAGCTGAGCTGCATCAGCACATCAGCTGTTCATCTCCCCTCGCTACTAATGACTACGCTCAAATCAGGGCGCCCTATTTAAACAGATTCAGTTCTCTCCTAACTGCTTGCTGCTCTCTCTCTGCAACCCACCACCTCCCCAGCTCCTCCTTGTCGTGTATAACGTGGCATTTGCTATTATGTAATCGTTGCTGCTCTGTTCATATGGGGGAGTAGTTCTGCTCTCCCAGTACTACTCTGTGCGCGTTCCCTAATGCTGCTGCTGTCCTCTGACTCTCTGCTATTTCATGGTGCTCATGAAAGGTCAGAGGACTCCCTGAACAGAGCCATACCGCCAAATTTTAATTATCAACTGAATTGCAATTTATTCAATAAAAATTTCCTAATCATTTCTATTGTCATGTGTGTTCTTGACTTAAATGGACCTGACAGAACTATAATTTTATTAACAATTTGAGGGAAAATATAAAAACTTTTTTCATGTTGACAACCAAGTTTTGATGACTCCAAAATTCTTTTAAGGCAATGTATTAAAATTATGATTTAAAGTTTATAGCTTCAATGCAAATATAATTGGGTCACTTTTAATTTAAACAGGGTTCATTGTTCTGTTCATTTTGCTCCCTTTCAAACTCGAAAGGTTGAAGCTGCGTCGACTGCGAACACCCCTGCGTGATTGAGTCATGAACAGCGTTGTGCTAGTTACTAAGATATAGTAACTAGTTACAGTTATTAGTTACTTCATTCAAAAAGTAACTCAATTACTTTGTTGATTACTTACTTTGTTCTTGACTTAAATGAACCTGACAGAACTATAATTTTATTAACAATTTGAGGGAAAATATAAAAACTTTTTTCATGTTGACAACCAAGTTTTAATGACTCCAAAATTATTTTAAGGCAATGTATTAAAGTTATGATTTAAAGTTTATAGCTTCAATGCAAATATAATCGGGTCACTTTTAATTTAAACAGGGTTCATTGTTCTGTTCATTTTGTTCCCTTTCAAACTCGAAAGGTCGAAGCTGCGTCGACTCGAACACCCCTGCGTGATTGTGTCATGAACAGTGTTGTGCTAGTTACTAAGATATAGTAACTAGTTACAGTTACTAGTTACTTCATTCAAAAAGTAACTCAATTACTTCGTTGATTACTTACACCAAAAAGTAATGCATTACTGTTAAAAGTAACTTTTTAGTTACTTTAAAAAAAAACATTATTTAATATTCCCATTAATGTTCTTTTATGCGTTATGGTCTACACAAACACAAAACTGACTTAAAAAGAAAGTAATTTTTAAACACTATTTTATTTAAGTTAAACCAGCACAAACTGAATATATCACAAGGATTTCTGAGGTGACTCGCTATGCTGACTCTCGATCTTCGCAGTAGACGCGCCAGAGAGAAATGCACATTTCATATGGATTACATTAGCAGAGAGCTGTCAGTAGTCTGTTTTCTTTCGTTTTGAATTGTTCTGTTTAAAAGTAGACATGTCTGTGAGACAAGTAGGTTACCTTATACGCCGAGTTTTGGTTCATTTATGAGACGAGCTCCAGTTCACGCGCTGGCGCCTCCGTTTCGTGATTATCTATCGTCTGCTATATTTTCTTCTTATTTATTAAATCCAGGCAATTGGTTGATGAAACATTGATTAAAATTAAGATACAATTAATACAAAACAAAATTCACTTTAAAGAAAGGTTTTGTGCTTTCTGTTTGATTGTCTATGTGAAAGTTTTAAAGCATAGTTTAGTGCCGCTTTCAGAGCGCTCACGTACGGAGAACTGTCACGTCCGTAACATTGTTTCTTCCTCATAAATGCGAACACTAAAAATAAAATAAAATAAAATAAAATAAGATAAATTAAATATTTTGTTCTGTGGAGACTGAGAGCCAACCCTTCTTCATCCGGTGGGTAGTATTACTTTGGTTTGCACAGTGTAATTCACAGAATTACTAAACAATATTTTTGGCCTATACAATTCAGCCCGTATAAATGTGCATTTTCTAAGCTTAGAAAATGGACAAAATTCATTTGATTCTAAGCATAATGTAACATTATTGTGAAATTGATTTCTTTATTGGCTATTTGCTATTAGTATAGTAAATCCTTATGTTTTTATCCAACTAGGCTATGTGTGGGCCTTATGTAAAATACGGGACAAATCGCTTCCCTTATTGATTTGATACGGGACGCATCATTCTACTTGTAAATACGGGACAATTCCGTATTTTAAGGGACGGGTGGCAAGCAATCCTACCACCAATCCTGCAATGCGTCGCTGCTGCAAACAGGTTAGGCTGGAGGCTACACTCCAGCCAAAATTAATTAATTTAAAAAAGTAACGGACAAAGCACCATATGGTAACGGTAACGGAGTTAATTTATTTAAAAAGTAATGCGTTACAGTATGAGTTACTGTGAAAAAGTAACTGTTACAGTAATGCGTGACTAGTAGCGCGTTACTGCCCAACACTGGTCATGAAGCACCTATGAAATCAGTCCAATGACGTGACGTAACGTCATGTGACGTCATAGACCAGGAATCTATAAAGCACCCCTGAAAACAGGCCGCGCTAACTTCTGTGCCTTCAGCAAGCGCTCTGTGTGAATCTGTCTCTATTTATTGTTGTTTGGCCACAAGCATATATATAATATATATATATATATATATATATATATATATATATATATATATATATATATATCTATACAGGAGTATACTGGCGAGCAAACAGCATTGGATCATTTGTTCGTCCCTGCCCTTGCTTCAATACGAGTGGGGACACACGTGATTCATTTGTTGTTTGTTTGGGAGAGGAGCATGCACGGTCAGCTCTAGTAAAAGGGGGCTGACGGTGTTCATTTATATAAATTCTTGACGTGTAACATATGCACTATCGAGAAATTTTAGCTTTGCTCCTGTTGGCTTTCTTCTCGAGGGAAGAAAGTCAATAAAGATTCTTTGGCTCAGATCTTGCGTAAACGACACCAGACGATGCATAAGGGTCTTATCATTTAAAATTTTAACGTTCATTTAAAAAAATAAATAAAAAAGTTTAAGTTTTATAAGCACAAATGCTCGCCTTGCTCTGTTCTGTGATGCGCGTTCGTGACTCTCCTGTTCGAACTCGTTCATGAAAATGAACATCTTTTTTTGAGTCATTTCGTTCATTTTGTTCGTTGAATGAACGAAATGACTCGAAAAAAGATGTGTTCATTTTGATGAATGAGAAAAACTTAAACTTTTTTATTTATTTTTGAAATGACCGATCGTATCGCAAGATAAGACCCTCTTGCATTGTCTGGTATCCTTTAAAGCCATTTGAAGCTGCACTGAAACTGTCATTTGGACCTTGAACCGTTTGGGTCCTATTGAAGTCCATTATATGCAGAAAAATCCTAGAATGTTTTCATCAAAAATCTTAATTTCTTTTCGACTGAAGAAAGAAAGACATGGACATCTTGGATGACATGGGGGTGAGTAAATTATCAGCAAAAGTGTTTTAAAAAGTGAACTAATCCTTTAAAGCATTTATATACAGTATAATGTATATATAAAAGTTATTATAATTATATAAAAAGTTATAAACATAGCCTGATATATATAAAAGTTTATATAAAGTATATATAGAAGTTAGTATAATGTATATATAAAGCTATTTTAATGCATTAGTTATGCTTCGAAATGCACCTTATAATGCATTGTATGGTCTCATGAAAAAGTGTAACCACCGTTATAATACATTATAATACTTATCTATACATTGTTCCACCTTTAGAAAGTGCAATGCATTAGAACACATCACAAACAACTACTTTCAGATGTACCAAGGGATTTACAAATAATGAATTTTATCTTACAATTATTTATGAAAAGATACAATGCATTATAGCATAGACAACATTATTAATACCTTTATAATGCATTATAAATAAAGGCTTTTAAGTAAAGTGTTGAATTGCATACATTATTTTCATCTACAACATTGGAAATAGGTAAGAAATGTTTGAGTTTTAAAACATCATGGCAATATGCACATTTTCATAGGCAATGCAGGCGTCAGTATAACTTAATTCCCACAACACTGAACCTGACTATCTCAATGCATTAATCTAGTCTTAGAATCAGAGCACTTTGGCAGACTGGAGAGTGCTTCGTTTTCATGGTTATTTCAATTTGCATGTCAGTAGGTACTGTTCTTGTTATTACAGCAGAATCAATATTATAAAGTGGCCAGTGTTATAGGGATAAAAGCAGCTTAACTGTTACATTAGAAATATAATGGCTAGATCAAGTCAACATTGAGTTTTGTAGAGGTACAGCTATTGTATTTAATGGTGTAGAGCCAGAGAGAGGTGACAACCTTTCCCTGCTTAAATGGAGAAAAACCACTGGTGAAGAAGTGTTTATGTTGATGATCAAATACAAAGCAGCTGTTACAACACTCATGTTCATTGTTTTGAAACACTTAATCACTTTAGTCAACTGCTGCACATTAGGTAATTTGTTCCAATACTAGTGAGCATGTTTTAGCTGTTAGATTTCTCATTTCTATATGTAATCGGAGGGTTTTGAGAGGTTATCGATAGCCAAATTAATTCAGGAAACCTCATTCAGTAAATCAAAACCTTTAGGTCTACTGGAGCCACACTGCAGGGAAAGAGAAGACTAATTACATAGACACTGCGGAGGGAAAACAGACAACATTATTTTTATTATTACTTTTTAATGAGCCATTTAGTGGTTGCGTAATAAAAAATAAAGAAACCCTGTCCTTTTTCTTAGTTTAGCATTAAGGTTTTATACAAAAATAACCCCGGGTCAAGAGCGATGACGATTACTGATTGATGCGTAACTCTTAGAGTCGTAATGGAGGGCTGTCATTGCATTCCTCTCTTTCACTAAAGAACAATGATCCATGGATGTTTTAACGATAATTGCAATAGCCGCAAATAATTTCCTCACTCATGGGAACCATCATTATAACTTCAAAGTGTGTATTTAGGAGTGCATTCACAGGAGAGGAAACACTCTCAGGCTTTAATTGTAAGGCAGTAATTATACCTTTTACACAACCATAGGCTATCTGCAGTAGAGCGATATGATGAGCCAGGCCTCTTGATTAGGCTTTTTTGATTAGAATCAACTCTTCTCTTGTCAGACTCTCAGTAATGGTGTGACGTTTACATAGATTTGAAAGACCTTAACGCCGATTTAGAGACATTTCATGATGGAGGATTGTACTATAAGCATAGGGGGTTACCAGAGCTAGGCACCATTTGGCACATAAAAATAGACGAAACTGAGACGATATTAACCATACATAAACAATATGAGATCACCAACAGTGGATAGTTCTTGGTTACACTTTATTTTGACGGTCCACTTTAGACATTCTACTAACTATAAGTAACTTTGCAAGTACATGTCAACTAACGTAAGTTATGACCATAACTATGGATCTATGAGACCGAACGATGACCGTCACCACGGTCTTACCTTGAATGACGCCATTCTTCCGCCTATCCTCGAGACCTAATATCAACAATGTCATGTGACTGACCTTAGGGGTTGGCTATATAACATCCAGGTGAACCAACCACTTCCTCTTGCCTGGAACGCCCAGTTCGTCCCGAGTGACAAGGGATGGTGACGGTCATCGTTCGGTCTCATAGATCCATAGTTATGGTCATAACTTACGATCTATTTCGACCTCACTCAGACCGTCACCACGGTCTTACCTTGGATGACTTATACCACCAGGGTCACGAGGGATTCATTTAGTCACAGATAATACAGCAGACCCCAAAGAATTCGGATTTGCCACATTAATCCTATAAAATCTAGTGAACGTGTATGGGCTGCTCCAAGAGGCTGCTGCACAGATGTCTGAGAGCGCTACCCCCTTGAGTGCCGCCCAGGAAGTAGCCATGCTCCTGGTAGAGTGAGCCACCAGATCACCAGGGATAGGTAGATTTTGGTTGACATAAGCTTGTGAAATTGTATCCACTACCCAATGAGACAATGGTTGCTTAGACACAGGTTTGCCTGCACACCTCTTGTCAAAGCATATGAATAGTTGCATGTGTGACTGCCGTAATTGATGAGTACGCTCAATGTATGTGTGCAATGCTCTAATAGGACATAGAGAAGAATTATCTAACCCAGCACCCGAACAAAGGGGATCTGGACGGAAAGCATCAAGCTCAATCACTTGATTTATTGTACTAGGTTTAAGGACCTTGGGTAGAAATGACGGGTTTGGCCAAAGAAAAACCCCTGTTTTTTCCGCCTTCCATCTCAAGCATTCTTCACTGACTGATAAAGAGTGTAATTCACCAACTCTCTTGGCTGAACATATCGCCAGTAGGAAGACTGTCTTCCATGTCAAGAACTTGAGATCGGCTTGCTCCAGAGGTTCAAAAGGTGCTTTGGTCAGTGAGTGTAAGACAATAGGAAGGTCCCAAGCAGGTGCTCTCATACTTCTCCTTGGATGTAAACGGTGTGCACCCTTAAGAAATTGAGACACCAAAGGGTGTTTGCCAATACTTGCACCATCCACTGATACATGAAAGTGGGATATGGCTGCAATGTAGACCTTTATGGTATTAACTGACTTCCCCGAATCCATCAATGATTGAAGAAAACAAAGAACCAAACTGGTGTCACACTTGGCTGGATCTAGTTGTTAGTCTTGACACCACGTTGAGAATATCCGCCACTTGCTAGAAGAGTTACTCCACGTAGATGGTGCCTTAGAACTATTTATTGTCCTCCATACAGCTTCGTCTAAGTCTTTAGAGAGGGGCTGAGCAAGGGCCATACCCACAGTTGTAGTATCTCTGGTTTTGGGTGCCAGATTTGGCCCTCCGCTTGGGAGAGAAGATCGGCTCTCTTTGGTAACTGCCAAGGTTGACCTTGGACCAAACGTACAAGGTTCGGAAACCAATGCTTTTTTGGCCACCTGGGGGCCACAAGTAAAACCTTGTGATGACCCAACGCTACCCTGTTGAGCACCAGGTGAATCAGAGGTAGGGGAGGAAAAGCGTACAACAATCCCTCCGGCCATTCTTGAGATAGTGCATCTATCCCCAAGGGACCTCCCTGGTTGTTCAGGGAATACCATCGATCGCAATGAGTTGTCTCTGTAGTCGCAAACAGATCGACCCACGCCATTCCGAACTGACTCCATATGATTCTTACCACTTCGGGATGGAGACGCCACTCTCCCGGGAGAGGTCCAGTTCGAGACAGCAGGTCTGCTGCTCTGTTTGCTACTCCCGGTATGTATACTGCTCTGAGTGATGAGAGCTTCAGAAATGCCCAAGAGAGCAGTTCCTTTATCACCTGGAGACATCGCGCTGATCTGGTGCCGCCTTGGTGATTGATGTGGTACACTGCAGACATGTTGTCTGTTCCCACCAAAACATGTTTGTTCTGCAACAACGGGAGAAAAGCCCTCAAGGAGAGATGGACTGCCTTGAGTTCCAGCACATTGATGTGCTCCGAGGTCCAAGGGGATTCCCAGAGTCCCCTGATGGACCTGCCTTCCCAAACTGCTCCCCACCCCGTTAGAGAAGCATCTGTCGTTATCACAGATCGCCTTGCTGGGATGTTGCCTAGAGGAACCCCTTGTGATGGTAACGTCTTCGTATTCCAAGGGCGTAACATTTGGATACATCTTCGTGTAACCTTTATCTTCACATGCCTTTGTAATTTGGGATGCAAGTGGAAGTTGTTCAACCAACATTGTAGTGGACGGGCTCTGAGAAGGCCGAGTGGGACCACAGTTACTGCCGCTGCAATCATGCCCAATAATCGCTGAAATTGAATTAACTTCATTCTCTTGTTCAAACGAAATGACTGAGCTAGACTGACCAACTGTTCCACCCTCTGGGGTGACAAAGATGCAGTCATCAGTTGAGAATCCAGCGAAATTCCCACAAACACTGTCTGTTGTCTGGGACTTAGATTGCACTTTTCCCAGTTCACCTTGAAACCCAGTGACTGTACATGTTGAAGGACCATTTCTGTGTCCTTCAGTACTTGGCTGCGAGAAGGGGCACAGATTAGCCAGTCGTCCAGGTATGATAGAATTTTCAAACCTGCACATTGAAGAGGACGAAGGGCTGCAGAAACCACTCTGGTGAAGACCCTTGGAGACAGAGACAGGACAAATGGAAGGATCCTGAACTGGTAGACCCGATCTTGAAAAGCAAAGCGAAGAAACGGGCAATGATCCTGACAGATGGGTATGTGGAAATATGCATCCTTTAAGTCTATGGAAGTGAACCATTCTCCCGGTTCTATGGATTCCAGAATTTGAACTGTAGTCAGCATTTTGAAGGGCAATACTTTTATGAATCGGTTCAGCTGTCGAAAGTCCAGAATGGGTCGAAGTCCCCCGTCTTTCTTTGGTACTAGGAAATACTTCGAATAGAACCCAGTGAGCTGTTTGCTGGTACTTATCTGTACAATTGCTTTTTTCTGTACTAAGACTGTGATTTCGTTGGCCAAAATTTGTGCCTGGACTGGGTTTCTGACTATGGTCATTTGAACCCCTGAAAAAGTAGGAGGGCGCCGCCGGAACTGTATCCTGTATCCTGTCTTGATGGTATCTAGAACCCAAGGATCTGATGTTACCTTCTCCCAACTGTCCAGGCATAGTTGGGAGCATTCTCCGGCGACTCTAAGACCGCTATCCGTGGGATAGCCCGGGGTTTGAAACTCCTGGTAGTACGCCTCTTAAATGACCCTCCCCTGACTGGAGTATGAGACTGGTCAGTTTGGGGAGCCTGGTAAAATGGTCTGGTGCCTCGATCATGGAATTGGTAACCCCTGGTTCGCCTTCTGTCATACCCCCAAGTTTCTGAACGAGGAAAGTGTGGGGGCTGAAAGGAATGGGCTGCTCTATGGCCATATTTGGTAAGTCCACCAAATGTCTGCTGAACTGATTCCCTTCTGCGTCTTGCTTGATCAGCAGTGTCCAGCAGAGACTGTGAATCAGTGTGAAATATCCGACCTGGAACCACTGGCATATTAGTCAGGTCCTTCCTAATAGCCTCAGGCAAAGATGTCTGCGCCAACCAGATTTGTCTTCTGGCTAAGATAGCTGAAGACATGAATGCTCCAATATCCCTAGTAAGCTGTAAGTGTGTGATGAGTGCTGTGTCAATTAAACTCATCATATCATGCTCTTCTTTATTAACAACCTTCCTCAAAGCAGCCAGAACTATTGCTAAAGCATTTCCTGATCGAGCTGCTCGGGTAGCTGCATTATACGCTTGGCTCATTAACCGGTCGGTCTTTTGGCACTCTTTACCAGGACAACGAGAGTTATCTGTAACCTTATCAGGTCCCAAAGTGGTTAAGGCTGCGATCTCTCGCTCCACTGATGGCATGTTCCCCATACCACTCTCAGGGGGATAATCCAATTTAACAAACCACCTGCAACCTGCATTAAACTGGGGTGCAGCCTTTTGATTATTCCAGGCTTTCCTCAGCATCTGGGAATAATCCTCAGCCACAGGAATGGACACAGTAGGCTGTGCAGGGGAAATACTCGTCCATACACCTTGTGTGGGGGTTGGAGCTGTAGCTTCTTCCTGAGCATCAAGGCCCAGGATCCTTGCTGCACTTAAAATGCGTGAAAGAATGTCAGAATGCAGGCTTCCTTCTGAAACTTCGGACCTGGATTCATCTTCCTCATTTTCGCCAATATCCTCCTCACTACCATAAAGGGAATTATTTGCATGCAGTGACACGGCATCCATAGAATCATCCCTCTCTTCCTGATGTGATGTTAACTCATCTCCAGGAGAGGGTGCAATAGGGACTGCAGATGCCTGCGTGCTTATTGAAGTGTTACGTGTTTCAAGCTTACCAGCTAAGTCACGTAATGCTGCCAATATTTGTAACTGAGTATCGTCCTTGGGCTCTTGCACTACCGTGGCCCTCCGTTTATCTTGAGGCATGTCAGAATTTGGAGACCTGATCGACTCATCAGGCCTCTTGCGTTTGTGAGAGGAACTACTGGGAATCATTTCTTTGCCACCAGTTAAATGTTTGGCTCTCTGCACTCTTTCCTGCAAAGTTAGCTCTATTGCAGCTGCACAGGGGTTTTCGATATCATCTAACAGATGTTGCATACCCAAACAGGAGGGACATTCACGGTGCCCATCTCTTGACTGTATGCCAGTTTGGCAAAACCGACATCTTGAGTGACTCATAACAACAAGCCAGAGGTCAAGTCACTCATATAATAATGGTCTAAGATAAGAAAACTAAATAAATAGACAGATTAACTGTAACGAATCACAGTATTTTAATTAATTCTTGGAGTTGAACTGCAAGATTTTAAAATAAACTACCGGCATTTAGTTGAAAAACACAAGCGACAATGCCATTAACATAGATTGTGACGAATCACCATTCATTAATCAACTCAAACACTTCCTTAAACTGCAGGTATTAGTTAAACACAGTTAACCAGATATCCTTAATATATAGATTGTGACGAATCACTTCATACTCATCTTTCAAAATAAGTCTGCGAACAGAACTCCTTGAAAATCATATAATCTATTAGAAAATAATATATCCATCACTCTACGTGCGCACACGCAGTAAACAAGATGGAAAAAATCTCTCTCCTGCTGCGAACAGCTGACCCAAGAACCAATAATAAATACCTGTAAACAAGCTGAAAAAAATAAATAAACAAAGAAACACTCACCGACGTGCGTTCCGACGACGCGCCGAGAAATTTAAATGAGGAGAAAATCACCTCAATCCTCAGGGACGTGAAGCACCTGCACGAAAATGTGACGGATTGGAACTAGTTTTTCCTGTAATCAAAAATTCGCTCTACTGCGACGGTCTCAGATGAGGCGAGAAAGGCAAGAGGAAGTGGTTGGTTCACCTGGATGTTATATAGCCAACCCCTAAGGTCAGTCACATGACATTGTTGATATTAGGTCTCGAGGATAGGCGGAAGAATGGCGTCATTCAAGGTATGACCGTGGTGACGGTCTGAGTGAGGTCGAAATAGATCTAATACTTGAGACTGTTAGGTTAGGTGTTAGGGTTCAGTTTAGTAGAAATAAGTTGACGTAGTTGCAAAATTACTTATAGTCAGTAGAATGTCTGTTGGGGGACTATCAAAATAAAGTGTTAGTAGATACTAAGCAGACAGTCGACTAATACTCTATTGAGAGTTAGTTGACATGTAGTTACAAAGGTATTTATAGTAAGAAGAATGTCTAAAGTGGACCATCAAAATAAAGTGTTACCTAGTTCTACCGAACGACTCGGGAGGCAAAATTACGTAACAAAGCATACATTTATTAACACCCCAGCAAGCAAGTATTGTGTTATAAAGTTCTTTGCCATAGGCCCCTGAATGGAATCTGCATTTCCTGCCTGAAGACAAAGGCAGGGGCGCAGCCGACCCCCTGGGAGGTATGGACAGGGACCATCCTGGTGGTGGTGGGGAGGATGGAGGTGAATGTTGGCGTCAGCATCTGCAAACTCAGACATGTGCAAGTACCGATCTTTTATACTACGAGTATTAGAACACGATTGGTTAAATGAGAAGGTAATAAGTGACGTAACAATGGAGTCTTTCTTGCAGAACTTACGCTAAAGCTTTCATTTCTTTGCTTTGAGAATTTACATACAATGTATGCACTCGATTTTTCATTAATGTTGGTAGCCTACAAAAGAACCCAAATGGAAAAACTTTGCATATGCACAAGCAATCTGTATAAACAAAAACAATAAGTCAAGTCACCTTAATTTGTACAGCACTTTTAACAATATTCAGTAGATTGTTTACAGTAGAAAAACAGGAACTTTTAATGTCTTCTGGTCATTTATTTGCACCACAACAGTTTTTGGTTAACAATAGCACAATTGGTTAACAATTGGTTAACACAGACATTTGAAAAAAACTCTATCGCACCCCTGAGTACTGAACCATTGGCCAATTATTATTTTTTTTTTTTTTTGTAAAGTATTGTAAATCTCTGGTCCAAGGGTGTGATGTAGCAAATGCCACTCTGAATTGTATTTACAAAAACTAAAAGACATACATGGAGTCCTTGCTCATACCTTCATAAAGTCTGTTTAGCATTTAGCATGCAGATTTTTGTGTTTTCCGAATAATATGTTTACACGTTCAAAACCACATAGGGCTTGGATGTTGATATGCAAATGCAAATGTATTCTAAGGGAAGTAACAAGTGAGCGTCTGTTGGGCTAGTTTTTGCAGTGCGTTCCACACATCACGCTAGACAGCAAGTTTAAATCGTCTTCGGGGCCGTCGGTAAGAGAGAACTCTGATCAGCTGTTCATTTTAGCAAACTTGCTACTGCCAATACATTCACAGACATGCGGCTGCTGCACATGTAACATACATGAATAACCCCCCGTGGCAGATCTATACAGATGGAGTTGGGGAAGGTGGAGGGTTTCTGAAAGACAGCAGAATGCTAACAGCAAACAATGCCAAGTATTTTGAATGTTGAGGAGCAAGCTCATTGGCTGCTGATGGCTACAACAACCAATCAGCTGCACTATGAAGATAATGTGATCGCCATCTAGAGTTTCATGACAAAACTTTGTATGTGTTGCACTCAAAAGTTGAGGCAGATGAACATGAGCTTGCGGGAGCGGGTTTAAGATGACTAAATAGCCGCACTTCCATTGTCTGGCCAGTGCAATCCAGGGCTTTAAACGGGCCGTTCTGGGCTAATAGATTCGGACCTGTAGCACCGAGCCCAAAATCATGCTGCGTTTCCACTGTCTGAACTGCCACCAAAAATACGAACTGAGGAGGAGGAGGTTTAGTACTCTCTCCCAATACAGTTATATTTTCAGTCAAAGAAATAGAAGAAGCACTCGAAAAACTGGAGTTTCTTTATTTTACAGTATGACATATGCAGAGCTAAAAATGGATATCAGAGATTCCCGTATAAAGAGATGAGATGTACTGACAGATAAAATAAAAACATGGTTGTGATAGCCTATATGATTTGTCCGATTTCTTCAAGCGGTCATATTTACCATGTTTACTATGGTAATGGTTAGCGTGCATAGTCTTTTGAATCGCGTATAAATATTTCTGCCTTATACGGTGATCATAATCCACATCGGATCACAAACAGAAGTGATTTCAAACACTCATGGCTGTCTAAAAGTGAGTTTGAGCTAAAATTATATTAAAAGTCTTTAATGCTGATGCTCTGGTATATGAAATCATCCTTCGTTGTCGTCTCCTGACTCAGATAAACTCCGCCTCTGTTCGTAACCACTCCTCAAGCCCGAGTTGGCTCACTTTGGACCAAAGTATTCAGCGGGCCAAAAACCCTGGCCGTTGGCCCCGAGGAAGCCCCGACTAGGGCCGATAAAGCCCTGGAAGTGACAGAGGAAACGTGACTGGCCCTGGCACACACTAGCAGCCCACTTTTGGCCCAACAGTGGAAACACGGCTAATGATTGGAGAAGTCCTGTGTACATCACCAAAGAGAAGTCTGAAGTTTCACCAGAAATTAAAGTTCTAGCGTAAATTCTGCCAGGAAGACTCAATTGTTACGTCACTTATTACCTTCACATTTAACCAATCGTGTTCTGATACTTTTAGTATAAAAGATCGGTGCTTACACATGTCTGAGTTCGCAGATGCTGACGCGAACATTCACCTCCATCCTCCCCACCACCACCAGGATGGACCCTGTCCATACCTCCCAGGGGGTCGGCTGCGCCCCTGCCTTCATCTTCAGGCAGGAAATGCAGATTCCGCTACCCTCTGTTTGAGAGCTACGGACGGGGCCTACGCCAAAGAACCTCATAACATTATACTTGCTTGCTGGTCTGTTAATAAATGAATGCTTTGTTATGTAATTTTGCCCCCTGAATGTTTCTGGTAGAAGTTACAGTTAAGCTATTTTGATTAAATATTATAAGGTCAAACATTTTTAAAAAGCATAGATATGCACAGATGAATTGTTCACATAACACACATTTAGTATCCACATAACAATAATGGATACATGAGGAGATCAGAAGATACTCGTTTTGGAGTATTTGAAAAAAAGATACAGTACTTTCAACTGTGTGTTAGATGTAACCCCAGAATTCAGGATGTTGTTTTGTGATTGCTAAGGTGTGGTCTGAGTGGTTGCATACTGTCCCATGTCATCTCTGTGAAAATCTGACTGTAAATTCACAAAGCAGAAACACGTGGAAAAGTTTAATACATTTGGGTTTGTGAGCACAGATTACAAAAATCTGAAACTAAACTACAATATGTAATAAAAACAATGTAGCTAGTGTTTTATGTACCAAATCTGAGTCTGATTCTTTATCAAAGACAAATGGGAAAAACAGCCACAGCAAAAATCCATCAGTGGACCACATCAAAGAGTTTGAGTCAGATATGTATTTTAGTGTGCACAAGGAAAACCAGCAAACCATACACAGGTATTAGCTTGAGCACAGATGGTTTGCCCCATCATTTAAAAGACTCACGTTGAGAGGTCACAAGGGGACCAGGACGAGGCTGCCTCTGCTATCAAATGGAGGTCAGCAGGAGGTTGGCCCAAAAGCAAGAGTGATTGGGCCAGCCGGCTGAGGGCAGCTGCAAACAAAGGCCCTTCAGACTGCTGGCCATGGACATCAGCAATGAAATCTCCATTACTTTGTTAAACTGTGTCTGAAGCAGTGCCCTCACTATTATGTCAATGTCTAGGCTTAATGCTGATTCATATACTGCAAAAGAACATCCCAGATTGAGTCCAGATGGCAGAACCCACTTTTAGCTGTGAATCTGCAACACTTTTATGACCAGAGAGGATCCTAATAATTATAATATATATATATATATATATATATATATATATATATATATATATATATATATATATATATATATATATATATATTAGAGGTGGGCATAGATTATTTTTTTTTAATCTAGATTAATCTCACTGGAATCTTGGAATTAATCTACATTAATCTAGATTAAAATGGCTCATTTGAATTCTGCCGAAGGCATTCAGAATATGTGTGCTACCCAAATAATGACTAAAAGTAAGTCTTTGAGAATAGTTCGCCTCGTGTAGGGATGTGAATTTCTGCCAAAAATGGCATTCGACAATAGAGGAGCAAAAGTCGAATATCGTTAAAAAAAAATCATAAAATAAAATAAATAAATAAAACGCACAAATACAATGACAGAAAGGGAGGCCAATTTCATCTTTAGTGATTTGTCACCAAACAAACAGTTTATTAATTGAACAAGTAACATGTTTTCGTCGTTTTTTTTAAAACATAGTAACTTATTACTCATAGTAAGAAGAAAAAAACAATAAGCACGACGCAGCTACAGTCCTTTTTTGCATCGCCAAACCAGATGCTTGTAAGATCAAAAAATAATGTCATATGTCATAATGATTTTATGTGAACCTTCCTTTACCGGAAATAGCCTCTTCGTTTTTAAACAAAATAGTTTCAATCAATGTAAACTATTCGTGTGACTATGCCCCTGCGCAATACACGCACATTACCGCGGGATGGCGGTGTTCATTTCATAAACTGTACACAATGGGAGCTTATTTATTTTGTAGCCAATAAATTAATGTATATGTCCAACGGATAATGTCATAGTTTTTAGTTGTGCTATCGTGGCGTAATAATCTGTTTGGTTGTAAAATGTATTACCTGCTGAATGAAATGAAATCGAATGTATCGTCCTGTGGAATCATTCATTCACAGACAGCTTACGAAGATGTTCAACTAATAAAGATCTTCATCGCTGGTAAAAAATATGATGCATTTGCAGATTTGCTTTCACTAGACTAAACTGTAGCTCTTGATGTTCTTAAATCTTCCTGTTACGACTCCGTGTCAAGTGTGATTGAACGCGCTTCAGACGATTCAGTGCGTGAGGAACTGAACAGAACTGATTCGCGAACCGATTTAGAAAGATCTGCCAACTTGTTTGATGAAGTCTTTGAACAGAATCGACCCAAAAGAGTGATTCATTTGTAAATTGAGCATCGCTCATGCCCATAAAAAAGATACAGCGCGCTTGGAATAAACTCATTTAACAACATGTAAAGTAACGAGAGGAACGATCGTCCAATGTAACATGAAAAAGTATACACCTTGTGTCCCTGACAGGAAAATACCCTGCTGCGCGATTTGCGAGAAAATATAACGATATTCGAAAAAGCTATTTTATGATCCCAACCCAACTTTGAGAATAGATTAACGGTGATATTTTTTTTATCGCCCGATAAGAGTCTCACGTTAAGGCAGCACGTTATTGCCGATAACGGCCCACCACTAATATATATATATATATATATATATATATATATATATATATATATAATTAATTATTATATTATATATTAAGCAAATAAGCACATTTTTCATGCAAATAACAGAATATGGGCCCCTTTCCACCTGGCACTATCGTGTGTTTTTCTAACCTGATATTATCTGGATATTCTTTAGCTAAATAGATAAATAAATGATTTTACATCTTGCATTTCAATGCGTATCCAGTTTGATCAGATAGAGAGCCAGTCACACTTACCAACACACCACAATATGCATTTACAGAAAATGTTTTAAAAAACTTTGACTACAAAATGCTTTCAGTCACTTTGAGAGACAAAAAAGGGGGGATTTGGTCAATAGTGTTTCTCTACTATAGACTTTAGAGACATTCCCACAGTGAAAGGATTCCAAAAGAGATTAGAAGTGGAGAAAATAGGAGAATATAAAGTTTTAAAGCAGCCTTTAAAAGGCGGAGAGAAACATGAGTGAATATTTAGAAATTAGATATTCTAAATGGTGTTATTTGTAATAATGGTTACACTTTATTTTAAGGTGTCTGTGTTACAGTGTCATTTTTACACAATATTTACAAACAAATAAATATAACCAACAATAGGATAAAAAATTACAATTTCAATGTTTTTTCACCTAATAATAAACCTTTTCGGATACATTAGGAAATTTGTTCTACACATAAACACTTCACAAATGTCTTGAAATACAACATCTAGCCCCATTCACACAGCAATACCAGTAAATACACACAAGAAATGGTACTTCGACGACCCCCCTTTTTCAAGATGTACCTTTTGTAAAAATACTGGTAAAATGTACCAACAATCACACTTAAAAATAAACACTTTTTGGCATACCATTAAAATAATGTGTTGTAACACGATGATCCAAGGAAGATGAAGAAGAACATGAGGTATAAACACAGGGTGTATTTAAACAACAAAGAACAAGGTTCTTAACCTGTGTGCTATGCACAAACAATAACCGAAAGTGGACTAAACAGAAGAGTTATAAATACACAGTAAATAAGGTCACAGGAAAATAATGGTAAATAAACGGTAAGTAAATAAAGGGAACAGCTGAGAATTCTTAACTAATTAGAAACCATAATGACTTACGAGAACTAATAAAGACAAGACAGAAACTGAACTAAACTGCACAAGGCTCAATACTAGGACCGTTGCTGTTCACTCGTTACATGCTACCCTTGGAAGATATCATTTGGAAGCATGGTGTAGGGTATGGACCAATCAGACACACACTAAATAAGCATTATATACAAAGGTTTATGAAACTCCAAAACTAACAGCCCAAATGAACGAACACAAGGGCAGAAACAGTGTCATGTTACAGAGCTGATAAAGAGATTTTACGACCTCCACAGGAATGTGGCCACGTGCACCATGAACATGCATAAAACTGTGAAAGAAACAGTGTAAATGGTTTACTGCCTCGTGTACTATTATGTATGGTATGTACCCTGGTATACAACCAACTAAAGATCAATGTAACCTCACCTATATCATGCCTCCTACCTAATTAATCCTAATTTAATGACTCAGACTTTGATGTACATCACCTTCTTCTAGAATGCAGTGTGGATGTGTTATAGCTATCAGAGCATTAATGAAGGTATAACCACGCTTGGGACAAAGACTCGTAAATCAACTAAGGGCCACGTTCCCTCTCAGACATGTCACCTTTCTGATTGGTCGAGTTCAACCCTTAGGGGTGGATCTTTTCCAGGCTTTATTAGAGACAGTCCAGATGTGACCTCCCTCTCTTAGTTCTTTCATCCAGCCGCAACACTGCTCTGGTGATACTGGGGAACCCCCTCCCCCTCCACGGGGGCCCCAGGGCCCAGCAGGCCTTGATCCAACCAGATATGGGAACAGGCAGGAGAGAGGAGACTCTCTCACAAAGAACCAAGGACAATCTCAAGAGTTTTGGAACAAAGACTCCAACCAACAACGACTCCAATCACCCACTCTTCCGACTTCCTCACTTCTCCTGGGTGCTCGGCGTGGCCTCAACAGGGCCCCAGGCCTTGAACAAACCAGCCATGCCTTCCTGGAGAAAGATAACTCTCAACCAACTTCCACTTGACACTGCCGGAACCATCAACGACTTAAATTTTCAACAACTTCAAGAATTGTTCCCACTACAAATGCAAGTATTCAATTCAATGAAATGTGAAAATGAAATTCTGATGGTTCTTCTCATAGTCCCTCTTCCAGTTTCCAATTTCATCCTATCACTAACCTATTTCTTTATTTCTGTATATATGTGTGTTTAGTTTATTTATGTTTATGATTTAGTTAATAAAACTTATGCACTTTATGTATTTGGTTCTGATTTGCTTGCAATACGAAGTCCCTTTACGTTTTTTTGATCTTGCTACATGCTCACAACGCTGTACATGCTAAGAAATAATTATTCTTCTGTGGCCAGGGAAGATACCCTTTTCTTAGAATAAATTAATAATCAAAAGAGTTCGTTGGACAAACTGATTAATTGATTGTAATATTAATTTATCCATGACAAGTTAATCCAATTAACTGACCAAATATTCATAATTAATCATAACAAGTTATTATTGATTATTAATGTTTCATATAGCTAAGTTCCTTACAATGGCATTAGTTTTCTCTGTTATGCCGATGATACTCTCTATATCGCTCTATGTCTCTTTGCGCCCCGACAAAACTTGCCAATTCAAGAAATTAACGGAATGCATAGCTGAAAATTTGGATGACTTGTAATTTCCTATTACTTAATTCTGAAAAAAACAGTGTCTAATGATTGAACCAAAAACCTCAGCACGTTCTAACCTAGAAATCTGTCTAACAATTGATGGCTGCCCTGTCAAGTCTTCTTCGTCGGTTAGGAACCTGGGTGTGCTCTTTGATACCAATCTTTCATTTGAAAGCCACGTTTCTAGCATCTGTAAAATTGCATTCTTCTATCTTAAAAAAAATATCTAAATTATGACATATACTTTCAATGAAAACATGTGGAACAGTTAGTTCATGCATTCATGGCCTCAAGGCTAGATTATTGTAATGCTCTTATGGGTGGATGCCCTGCACGCTTAATAAACAAACTACATCTGGTCCAAAATACAACCGCTAGAGTTCTTACCAGAACCAGGAAGTATGACCATATTAGCAAATTTTAAAATAATGCTGATTACTTACAAAGTACTAAATAGTTTATCTCCCCTGTACTTAAGCAAGCTCTTAACGCATTATAGTCCTTCACGTCCATTGCAATATCAAAACTCTGGCCAGTTGATAATACCTAGAATATCAAAATCAACTGTTGGCGGTAGATCCTTTTCCTATTTTGCACCTATACTCTGGAACAGTCTTCCTAACATTGTCCGGGAAGCAGACATACTCTGTCAGTTTAAATGTAGACTAAAAACACATCTCTTTAACCTGGCATACACATAAAAATTATACATTCCTATTATTCAAATCATTTAAATCATTATTAGGCTTCATAAATTCGGTCAGCCGGAACAGGGAACACTTCCTATAACACCCAATGTACCCATTACATCATAAGAATAATGGCATCTATGCTAATGTTAGTCTTTCTGCTTATTCCGAGGTTTACTGTAATCAGCTGGATCCAGGCCGTATCCACATCAGATGGAGGACCTGCACCTAGACACGACCACAATGCATCCCTGACATGTCAGCAGAGATTATGTAAACTAGACTCTCCACTGTGAAGGCCTCATCGACACGATAGCCATCGGCACTGATCCTCAACAAACCCATCTCCATTCAGGTGCGATGACTTTGATCTTAAACCAGATGGAACTGGATAATATTCTGATTGTTCCAAATCAATCTGACTTCTAGAGGAGAACTGGCCCCCCGACTGAGCCTGGTTTCTGCCAAGGTTTTTTTCTCCATTCTGCCCTGATTGGTTACTTGCCACTGTCGTCTTTTTCCACCTTTGTTGCCATTGGCTTGGCTTGCTTAGTTGGGTACATTAGATTTAACATTTAATTTAATATTCAACAATAATATTGATCTGCCTGCATTGACACTATTATACAAGAACTGAACATATATATATATATAAATGAATGAACTAAATGAATAACTTTTTTTTTCAAACAAAAATTAAACATCACTGAACTTACTTAAGCTGGACTCTGACGCTATTTTCTTCTTTTTTTTTTCTTCAACTTTTTTTGTATTATTTACCTGTTATCTCTGTAAAGCTGCTTTGAAACAATCTGTATTGTAAAAAGCGCTGTATAAAAAAATGTGACTTGACTTGACTTGAACATACATGCATACCGTCAGCGAAGCACGCAAACATGACATTCACACGGCTCTTAGACAGTAAATTTTTCTTTGACTGTTTCCTACACTGTATGTGTGTAGGGTGAATATTTATACTTGGGTGTGTTAATGCAGGCGGAATTCCAAAATATGCCTTAGAGTGGAAGAGGTTAAGACTTTTTTTTGTTGCGCTCACGATCTTCTAACATTACACTCTGACATACTGTAGTTCTCGGCACACTCTGACATACTGTAGTTCTCGGCACACTCATGTTACGCATATTTGGCACCACCTATTGTTGCGGGTGTAATATTGACACGTAAAAGTCTAGACCCTGAATATAAGACGCGCCAGTTTTTTTCATATGTTTGTCTAAGAAAAAAAAACATTGTCTTATATTCGGAAAAATACGGTATGTCTAGAGGTGTAGCCATGATATAAGCAGAATAATTGATAATGAATTGAAAACGGGCTGTTGAATTATTGAAAAATAATGTACACCTGCTTTTTGTGGTGAACGCATTACTACCACTGGTGTGCACTATTGTTCTATAATTCAACAGCCCATCGTCAGTCATTCCTTATATAAAGCTAGGTGACTTCTGAAACAGTTTAGAGGGTCTTACACACATAAGCTTCGGTATAAATTGTCATTTATTGTCAATTATTGAAAATAATCACAAAAGGCATGTTTTTAATACAGGTATTAAGTCTAGATCATGGATTAAAATTAGTTTTGCTGCGCAATGTTCCAGATTGAGCGATATTTTTATGCATTTGGTTTTGTGCAGGGATTTATGTTGTCACGTATCTGGTCCATTCACTTCCGGACACTCACCACCAGAGGTCTCCCACTCACAGCATGGACTCTTGCACTTCACTACAATCCCCATCATTCATTGCACTGACGATTCACACAGCTGATTCCACTAATCACGCTCACACTTGAGAACCATCACACACCCTCTCACACCCTTTATAACCCTTGGACTTCCTCTCTCTGTTGCCGGATATTGTTTCTTTGTACTGTATTGTCAGCGTGTAACACTCCCCAAGTGTTAGCTACTTACTGAGCCTTCCATTGAACTCTAGTCTTGCCTTGTCCTTCGTGTTTTGATTCCTACCTGTGTCACTTGGATTCTCCCTCAGCCTAGCCCTTAGGATTCTGTTCACACCTCGTCGACCCACACTTGCCCTTAGGGTTTCTCTGTGCTATGCCTCTGCCATACCTGTCTGCTGTTCATTGACCTTGCCTGTACTAAGACTACGTTTTTGGAATAAAGCCTTGCAAATGGATCTGTACGTCTCTCCTCTGGTTCGTTCTGTCACAGAATATCCAGCCAAACAAGGATCCAGCGGCTTTTCGGAAGAACACTGGTCAGGTATGAACCTTGCAAGACTCTTACTAGCCCTAGAACAGGGTAAGCGACCGCTAGAGGTATATATTCAGGAGTTTTTGGAGTTAGCATATTTTTCTCATCTGCCTGATTGCGTTCTCATTGACTTTTTTTGTGGCAGCATAAATCAACCCTTAAGATCTCGATTAATCCATGAGGGTCCTCGTACATCGCTCAGTCATTTTTTAGATTATGCTCTACAATTAACTGGGTCGTTTTTCACTGTGGGGTTCGCAGAGGAATGCACCATTCCTTCCGTGCCTATAATAGCAGCCGCACCAGAGCCCTGTTACGTCTCAGCAGATCTTCCAGAGCCCTGTTACGTCTCAGCAGATCTTCCAGAGCCCTGTTACGTCTCAGCAGATCTTCCAGAGCCCTGTTACGTCTCAGCAGATCTTCCAGAGCCCTGTTACGTCTCAGCAGATCTTCCAGAGCCCTGTTACGTCTCAGCAGATCTTCCAGAGCCAAGCCAAGTCACAGTTGATCGTCACGAGCCAAGCCGAGTCACAGTTGATTTTCCAGAGTCTCGTCATGTCACCACTGACCAGCCAGAATCTTCTCACGTCCTGTCTGCCACACCCAGATATTCAAGGTCAGTGCTTCGATTTCCCAGTCTGGTTTCCAGTGTGAGGGATGCACAACTGGTTTCTGCAAGCACAGCTGGTATCCCCAAACCCACTCACTTTGATCCCTCTGATCCTGCACTGATTACCCTTTCAGAAGCGCTTCCCATGATGGGGATCGCTCTGTTGCGTTTGGGCTGCGTATACCACCTAAGAACTGCCCCAGGCTAAGGCACCCGCTGCAGTTAACTCCAGAGGAGCCGGCACGAGCTGCAGAACCTCTTGAAGCGGCGGTGTTCGCTTCAGCCCCTTGTATGGTGGTTGCGCCCAGTAATGTCCTCTCAGCCTGTCATGTCATGGTCAAAGGAACCATAGATGAGCACGGTACCTGTCTTGTTAATGAACTTTACCAGATTCTTGATGCTACCACTGTAGAACCTCCATAGGTGGCGGCGTCTGCTGCAGAACCTTTGAAGGTGTCAGAGGCGACTATTTATGAATTCTTGTCCAGCCCTGTTACCCATCCAGAACCTTCACCACTGGTCCTGTCCAGTCCAGGGTCTTCACAACTTCACATTAGCCACGTCCAGCCAGAGCTTCACGTCAGCCAGGTCCAGCCAGAGCTTCACGTCAGCCAGGTCCAGCCAGAGCTTCACGCCAGCCACGTCCAGCCAGAGCTTCACGCCAGCCACGTCCAGCCAGAGCTTCACGCCAGCCACGTCCAGCCAGAGCTTCACGCCAGCCACGTCCAGCCAGAGCTTCACGCCAGCCACGTCCAGCCAGAGCTTCACGCCAGCCACGTCCAGCCAGAGCTTCACGCCAGCCACGTCCAGCCAGAGCGTCACCACGACATGCCTGGGCTTCAAGCCGAGCCTGCACTTCACGTCAGGGCCGCCAAACCAGAGACTGTCCACGTCACGTCCGCACAGCCAGAGACTGTCCACGTCACTTCCGCACAGCCAGAGACTGTCCACGTCACGTCCGCACAGCCAGAGACTGTCCACGTCACGTCCGCACAGCCAGAGACTGTCCACGTCACGTCCGCACTGCCAGAGACTGTCCACGTCACGTCCGCACAGCCAGAGACTGTCCACGTCACGTCCGCACAGCCAGAGACTGTCCACGTCACGTCCGCACAGCCAGAGACTGTCCACGTCACGTCCGCACAGCCAGAGACGCTACACGTCACGTCTGCCGAGCCGGTGTCTGCTGTTCCTGAGCCGAAGCCAGTGTCTGCCGTTCCTGAGCCAGAGCCAGCGTCTGTTTCTGTGTTTGTGTCTGTCTCTGTCCCAGTGTCTGTTCCTGTGTCAATGTCTGTGTTTGTTCCAGAGCCAGAGTCTGTGTTTGTGTTTGTTCCTGAGCCAGTGTCTGTTCCTGTGCCCATGTCTGTGTTTGTTCCAGAGTCTGTGTTTGTTCCTGAGCCAGTGTCTGTT
Organism: Siphateles boraxobius; assembly: GCF_051911475.1. NCBI lineage: Eukaryota > Metazoa > Chordata > Actinopteri > Cypriniformes > Leuciscidae > Siphateles > Siphateles boraxobius. Next base: position 819,470 of record NW_027508810.1, on the reverse strand, counting down.
CCTGTGCCCATGTCTGTGTCTGTTCCTGTGCCCGTGTCTGTTCCTGTGCCCATGTCTGTGTCTTGGTCTGTTCCTGTGCCCGTGTCTGTGTCTGTTCCAGAGCCAGTGTCTGTTCCAGAGCCAGTGTCTGTGTCTGTTCCAGAGCCAGTGTCTGTGTCTGTTCCAGAGCCAGTGTCTGTGTCTGTTCCTGAGCCAGTGTCTGTGTCTGTTCCTGAGCCAGTGTCTGTGTCTGTTCCTGAGCCAGTGTCTGTGTCTGTTCCTGAGCCAGTGTCTGTGTCTGTTCCTGAGCCAGTGTCTGTGTCTGTTCCTGAGCCAGTGTCTGTTCATGAGCCAGTGTATGTGTCTGTTCCTGAGCCAGTGTCTGTGTCTGTTCCCGAGCCAGTGTCTGTGTCTGTTCCTGAGCCAGTGTCTGTGTCTGTTCCTGAGCCAGTGTCTGTGTCTGTTCCTGAGCCAGTGTCTGTGTCTGTTCCTGAGCCAGTGTCTGTGTCTGTTCCTGAGCCAGTGTCTGTGTCTGTTCCTGAGCCAGTGTCTATGTCAGTGTCTGTTCCTGAGCCAGTGTCTGTGTCTGTTCCTGAGCCAGTGTCTGTGTCTGTTCCTGAGCCAGTGTCTGTGTCTGTTCCTGAGCCAGTGTCTGTGTCTGTTCCTGAGCCAGTGTCTGTGTCTGTTCCTGAGCCAGTGTCTGTGTCTGTTCCTGAGCCAGTGTCTGTGTCTGTTCCTGAGCCAGTGTCTGTGTCTGTTCCTGAGCCAGTGTCTGTGTCTGTTCCTGAGCCAGTGTCTGTGTCTGTTCCTGAGCCTGTGTCTGTTCCTGAGCCTGTGTCTGTGTCTGTTCCTGAGCCTGTGTCTGTTCCTGAGCCTGTGTCTGTGTCTGTTCCTGAGCCTGTGTCTGTGTCTGTTCCTGAGCCAGTGTCTGTGTCTGTTCCTGAGCCAGTGTCTGTGTCTGTTCCTGAGCCAGTGTCTGTGTCTGTTCCTGAGCCAGTGTCTGTGTCTGTTCCTGAGCCAGTGTCTGTGTCTGTTCCTGAGCCAGTGTCTGTGTCTGTTCATGAGCCAGTGTCTGTGTCTGTTCCTGAGCCAGTGTCTGTGTCTGTTCCTGAGCCAGTGTCTGTGTCTGTGTCTGTTCCTGAGCCAGTGTCTGTGTCTGTGTCTGTTCCTGAGCCAGTGTCTGTGTCTGTGTCTGTTCCTGAGCCAGTGTCTGTGTCTGTTCCTGAGCCAGTGTCTGTGTCTGTTCCTGAGCCAGTTTCTGTTCCAGAGCCAGTGTCTGTTTCTGTGTCTGTACCTGAGCCAGTGTCTGTGTCTGTGTCTGTTCCTGAGCCAGTGTCTGTGTCTGTGTCTGTTCCAGAGCCAGTGTCTGTTCCAGAGCCAGTGTCTGTGTCTGTGTCTGTTCCAGAGCCAGTGTCTGTTCCAGAGCCAGTGTCTGTGTCTGTTCCTGAGCCAGTGTCTGTTCCTGTGTCTGTTCCTGAGCCAGTGTCTGTTCCTGTCCCGGAGTCGGTGTCGGTTCCTATTACTCCCTGGTCTTCTCCGCCGTGGCCGCCAGAAGGATCCTCTCCGCCAGGACCACCTGAGGGGTGTTCTCCGCCCTGGCCGCCAGAAGGATCCTCTCCACCGTGGCCGCCAGAAGGATCCCCAAGGGGTGTCACTGCCCTGGTCGCCTGCACAGCGTGCTCTGCTCTGGTGGTCTTTTGCTCCGCTGTGAGGATCTTTGTCTCCGTCCCGCCCCCTCCATCCGCCTTCGCTCCATGGTCTTCTCGGATGTTATTGGAGCGTCTGGAAGCCGCTCATTGGAGGGGGGCTATGTCACGTATCTGGTCCATTCACTTCCGGACACTCACCACCAGAGGTCTCCCACTCACAGCATGGACTCTTGCACTTCACTACAATCCCCATCATTCATTGCACTGACGATTCACACAGCTGATTCCACTAATCACGCTCACACTTGAGAACCATCACACACCATCTCACACCCTTTATAACCCTTGGACTTCCTCTCTCTGTTGCCGGATATTGTTTCTTTGTACTGTATTGTCAGCGTGTAACACTCCCCAAGTGTTAGCTACTTACTGAGCCTTCCATTGAACTCTAGTCTTGCCTTGTCCTTCGTGTTTTGATTCCTACCTGTGTCACTTGGATTCTCCCTCAGCCTAGCCCTTCGGATTCTGTTTGCACCTCGTCGACCCACGCTTGCGCTTAGGGTTTCTCTGTGCTATGCCTCTGCCATACCTGTCTGCTGTTCATTGAACTTGCCTGTACTAAGACTACGTTTTTGGAATAAAGCCTTGCAAATGGATCTGTACGTCTCTCCTCTGGTTCGTTCTGTCACATATGTATCTATTGATGTGTCTCTCAGCTTTAACTGATAAGAATTTTTGCTTCAAATCTTGCATCTGTCCTTCAGCATTGACCTCACCAGGTGACTGAATTTTGTTACATTTTCAAGAGAAAAAATGCTAGGAGAGCTTTCTCACAAGCAAAAATAATGATTAGCCCCTTGAAAACTGTTGCAGTGTAGCTTAATAACATTTTCTGTGCTAGTAGGCTATCATCCTAAATTGACATTGTGACTAACCACTAAAGCAATGGTGAGAAGGCAAGTGCGAATATTCAGATCAAAAACCCCTGACTTTCAAAAAGAGAGTAAAGCCAAAAAATGTGCTCAAGAAGCGACTTCGAGAAATAAAAAGGCTAATTTTCAAATTAAGCCGAGTGATTTGGGGGAAGGAAAAAAAGGGTCAGTCGAAGAAGTGTGTAGTGTGAGAGGATCAGCTGATTTCCATATTAATTGAAGAAGATGTGTGTGAGCCGAAGAGGTGAGGAGCTCTTGGCTGTGCTGCAATATTATCCTCAGCTCCACTAGTCACTAATAGCTGAAGTACCCAAACTCAGCATGACTAATAAGACGCAGGGGGATGAGAGGGGCTGCGGCACGTCCTCAGAGCACAGCGCCATCAATCACACAAAGCAAAAACAAGGCAATTAGTGAGACCACAAAAAATAAAAAAAAACATTAATTAGTTTATTAGTTGTAAGCAACAACCTTACACATTGGTTTGGCTACCAAAGCTAGCGAAAGTTGGTAATATTAAATATGAATGTTTTGACATCCATATGGATGTGGTTTGGTATCGCTGCTGTTTACTCAGGTAATTGGGGCAGTGTACCTAAGTACAACAGAACAAGAACTCAACAGTAGATCTGAGAAGATCAACAGAAAATGAAAAGTGACCTTGTCAATGTCAATGTTCATGGATCGCACTGAGAGTGTTATCCTCAAAAATGTTTCTCTATACGTAACCTTTCAACAGACTTTAAAATGACTTTCCTTTTCATCTGACAGTGCCTAGTTATTGTTAATCGATAGTCACATTTTAACCAACAGTTATGAAATATGATCACGAAACACCGTTAATGAGAAGGCCACCAGTGAATGGTTGGAGGCGAGTGGCAAAAAAATATAAATCACATTTGTTATTCAGGAATTTAATGCATTACATCTGTAAAAAAAATAAAAAGAAATTAAAAAAATAAATTATATATATATATATATATATATATATATATATATATATATATATATATATATATATATATATATTATATACAGTATTTACAGGCAAATTCAGGAAATGATGGACCCGCTTTATATTAAGAGTCTTGACTATGTGCAAGCATTTAAATTAATCATTCGGAACAATGCACTTATTGTGTACATGCATGTTTTTACACTAAAATACATGCATGTAATTGCAGCCAAAATTAATTTCTTTGACTGCATTTATAAATATACTGTTGACCATCCCTTACCTTACACATTGTAGCGAATTAGCTCTATGAAATATTAATAACCAATCATAACTTGTTATAATAGATTATGAATATTTGTGTCAGTTAATCGGGTTAACTTGATGTAGCTACATTAACATTACAACCAATTACTCAGTTCATTCTGTGAACCCTCAATATTGGTTATCAATTAATTATTAGAAATGTACATTTCCGGGGCATGGGAAATGTCTTTCTTTCTAAGTACTACTAAGAGCAAGTAGTTAAGATCGATATGATTATTGACTTCCAGATATGAGCTTGAGACACAGACAACTTTACGTGTGATATGAACAAGGCTTTAACTAGACTAAACATTTAAACTACTCTAACATACACATACATACATGCATACAGTTTACCAAGGGAAAGAGAGCTGAAGAATAATACAGGAAAGCAAGAAGTTATAGCATTGTTTGAAATTCAGCAGATCAACAGCCTTGAGCAAACCATCAGTTTAGTTAACGGCATAAAACAAAGACCAAAACAACATCCGAAGGAAAATCATGAGATGTGAAAATTAGATACATGTTTATACATGTCTCAAGTGGTATATATATATATATATATATATATATAATATATAGGATTAACAGAGTTTATTTCTCCTCCTCAGTAGAATTAAGAGAGTGTCACATCTCTCAGGAATTCCCTTTTAGAGGTTGTAAAAATCCTTATCTATTTAACAGGACACTGTGAGTGTCCGAGTTCTGCCAGTGGTGTTAGCTTCGGGGGAAGTTAGACAGATCCTTGCTGGGAGAGTGAGTTTGCCGGACCATTCACTAAACAAAACCAACAATCTGTGTGTGTGTGATTGGTCCAGACGCTACAACATAAACCTACCCGTACAACTGAGGGTACGTTTATACAATAAAGATATGCTTAAAACAGAGAAGTTTTTCCTTTGAGTTTTCCGCGTACAGACATTACCATTGTCAAAACGATCCCCATTCACACGGATCCACAAAAACGACCAATACATGGTGATGAAACACTATAGACTGAATAAGTTATACGCATGTACATGATGTCATCGTCTTCAGAGATTCGTGTTTTTGTTGTTTACACAGAGACCGTGTTCAAAAACTTGCACTTTGAAACATATTTTCAAAACTTTGCATTTTCAGTCACCCAAAACGCCGTTGTCAGGTAAACAAACGGCCAAAACGCATAAAAAGTAGTAAGTTTTTAGTTGTTTTTTGTGTAAACAGCCCCCAAACCTGTCCTAACCTTACCCGTTGGTTACACGCACCTGCAACTTATCCACTGGTTAGAACTTGTATTTAAAATCAAGGAAATCACATACTCTTAGTTACTTATTTTGAATAAGTAATGACTTCATGATTGCTAAAAAGTATGTTCTATATAGTACGAGTGTGTGTAGTATGAATGTAATCTGGATGTACTACAACCGCCATTGTGTTACTGTCATGTGACCAACAAGCATCAGTTTGACAAATCCTCTCCCGTGGCCTCATGGGATAGTAAAGTGTCTATCGTATACACACTTCAGAATCTCACCGGAAGTAGTAGGTCATCCGGGTACTTTTTGCCAACTCCTTTATGAGTACTGTGAATTCAGACATCCTCCTTTTGTCACATACAGTTTTTCGCCTACTACATAGTAGGGAAGATTTTTTTTTGGATGGAGCCATTTTCTCTGTATGGCCTTGTTTGATGTTTTACAGACTCACCTTCTCGTTGTTAAACCCCACTAGGTGTATTCTCCGAGCAATTTTTGTATTCCAGTTTGTGTTTAAAGACCGTGTTGACTGCCTGTGAACTCACCTCATCTGTAATCCAGTATTGCAATGAACTCCCGTTCCTGGGTTCATCTTCATCCTGTTGTGGTGTGTCATTACACCCAAATTCACTTCAATAGCAGCACAAGTGTTTTTCAATACAACGTGAACACAATAAGTACACTGTACCTAACAATTACTACTTTAGTACATTGTAGTTAATGATACCTATATAATGTGTGTGTCTCCTAAGCCCCTTTCACACGATGCGTTGATCCCGGGAAATTGCCAGAACACCTTCTGTGTGAACGCTAACACAACCCGGGATTGATGCCGGGATCGGTACCTAGTAACATTGCTGTGTTCAGTCCTGGAACGCAAGCTGTGTGAACAAAAGCCGTAATCAATGCCGTGTCTTAATGATGGCGCTGAAGCCGGGATAGTTCACCAGCCTGAAACGGTACGTAATGCGCTAGTTTATGATCAAATCAGATATAAAAATGCACAAGCATTGTTTCTTGAGAGAGAAATCGCAGCTCATAAGCAAACTATAGACGCTACTGAGACATTACATGTCACATCGATGTCACGTGTCTTTACAGGATTTTTACGGGTTGTGTGTGAAACGGGCCACAAGACGTGACTCAAACTCAGATCAGCCAAATGAAACCATGTTACACATTGGAGATCTGCCCATGAAAACTGAAAACATACCGTATGGCCCTCAGTCAGTCTGAAAACACAATGTCTTTAAATAGAATATGACACTATATATGTTGTATTGCTTATACCAGTGTTACCTTGGCTTAGGCTATGATGCCCACACTAATATGTTTTAGTTTGAAAACGAATCTTTTCTCTCCGATTTGGCCTTCCGTCCACAGTGAGATGACATTTTTATTAATGAAAACAAACCTTTTTGAAAACGCAACCCAGTGGATAAATTTGAAAACACCGAAACCAGAGGTATTTAAAAACAATGACATAAGCTTAGTCATATGACGCATATTGTACCAATAGATATTCATGTTTATACCGATAATGTGCCTGTTATGTGCTATTCACTTTCACACTCTTCATATCACAGTCCTGCTAAGATGACAGAAAGTTTACTCACATTTGCTGTACTGGAGTAAAACATGAGAGCAGTTTTAGTGTTTTAGATTAAACATATAATGGTGAGTGAGAGCGACCGGGATGATCAGTGAATGCTGAGATATTTTGCTAAATAAAATTATCCTGACAGAATAATTGCGCGATAACTTTCTAATTTATTTTTCCGTCTGTCTCATCTCACTGAGCTTTTGTGAGGTTTTACGCATGTGCAGTGAGGGGGATTTACTGCTGTCAGGCGTTTTCCAAGTTTCTCATCCACAAGTTTCTCATCTCATCCACATCCAACGCATGAAAACACTAGTGTGGATGGAGAGGGTTTTTAAACGAAAATGCCGTTTTTAAATGTATCCGGATTAATGTAGTATCATTAGCCTTAGTATCATTGAGATACTGAGTTTTTATTGAAGATTTAGTCATTTTTGGTCAAGCTTTTATTTCCTGTTTATGACACGTGTTTATGACACGTGTTTATGATACGTTTTAATTCATCTTTATTTCATTTTAGTTATTTTAGTAAATCAAGTTAAACTAAATGAAATGCAGAAATGAAATAAGTTAAAATGACTTCTAAATATTTTATTTCAGGTAACTTTATTTTAAATAACAACAATGTTTTTTTAATGTTTTTTTTGTTTTACTTAACTGTAATAACCCTGGATTATACCAATTATTAAAATAATTAGAAAATTTATTTTGTTTTCTTTATTTAAAAAAAAAATACTGAATGCATCAAGATTGTTATTGAAAATTGTAATTCACATCCATACATGTGTGTGTGTGTCAGTGTATATATATATATATATATATATATATATATATATATATATGTGACCAGTCACGGAAACTAGGGACACAAGTCGGTTCTGGGGCATTTTGAGTTATTCATAGATTCTGAGAGTGTACTATCCAAGCTTTCCAACGATGTGTAACATGTGGAAATCTGATAATATTTGGAGAAGTTGTGGCCATTTTAAAGTAGGCACTTAAAAAAGCTCAAAGAGGAGAAAACGAGCTAAAGATTGTGCAGTTCTCACCTGTCTCTGCTGCTGGGGGTGACAATAGGGCTCATTTACATCTCATTTAGATAAGCCATACCCCCTGTAAAGCTCCTCCATGTGCTTTACAGCTTTTTTTACACTTCGAATGAGTGCACTTCTGCCGCACTAGGCGAAAAACAATTGTGCTGCCCCTCTATTTGCAACGTACCAGCAACAACACACAAAGACCAATAATGCCATATAGCCTGCATATAACGCGAAACCAGCAACAACACATAAAGACCAATATGCCATATACATATAACGCAAAACCAGCAACAACACACAAAGACCAATATGCCATATAGCCTGCATATAACGCAAAACCAGCAACAACACACAAAGGCCAATATGCCATATACATACAGTATAACGCAAAACCAGCAACAACACACAAAGACCAATATGCCATATACATATAACGCAAAACCAACAACAACAAACAAAGACCAATAAGCCATAGGCCTACATATAGCGCAAATAGTACGCAACGCTCGTGTGCCCAAAATGTCAACAATATTAAAGTTTATGTAGGAGGCAAATGCCTGCTGGCATTTTTCTTTAAGCAGTCATTTCTGCAATTTTCCAAATAATCACATTTCACCTCCTCAAATTACTGTTGCAAATCTCTTTACACCACTTTCTTATGTGCGTATACACACACAAATGAAATGTCCGCAAGCACATTATATCATCAGCAGGTTCAGCATCTTAAATAACGACTAAAGAGCAAATGAAGCTTAACTTACATTTCAGAAACACGCACGGCAGGCCTTCATCGCAGCAGCAAAGGTCTTAACTGCATCCTCTATTTCGATTCTCCGTCACATATGAAACAGCCAGCCACCGCTGTCAGCGAGCCGAGCCGCCGTATTGAAGCACTGAGGGCGAGCGCGCTGCGCCCATACCTCCGGTTCAGTTTCCCGAGCCCACGAAGTGCGGCGAAAACATTTTCGGTGTAACTGCCAGACGGTTCATCTCGTCTGCGACAATCTTTGCGGCATCCATCTTCATTGAATTTTGATATCAGAGAGAGCTGGCCAGAGCACAGCATAATAAGTAGCCATGTGGTTGACTTGGAGGGCGGGGGCAAAAGCGCCGGGTTATTCAGTATGGAAATACACACAGACAATGACACGCCACGCCCCTACTGCATGCTAGAATCTCCGAAAACAAGCCGATTTCAACCTCAAAATGTAAGCTTTTAAATATACCAATACTGCTATCTCAAACATGGAGAGGCTTCTTCGTGATTTCAATTAACAGATTCTCCAAAAAATTGAAAATCACCAATTTTGAAAAAAAACTCTTCTTTCTCATTTTGCTCGAAAGTTGTGCTGCCGACTTGTGTCCCTGGTTTCTGTGACGGGTCACATATATATATATATATATATATATATATATATATGCTCTGATCTTCTCCTATAATGCCTAATAAGGTTGATGAACATAAGAGATCTGAGACCATTCCTCCACAAAGAAGCTCTCCAGATCCATCAGATTCAGTGGTCCATGATTGTGATTTTTTTTTTCTTCGTTCAGCTCATCCTGTCACACTTTCATTGTATTTGGTTTTAATTTTCAAGGACTCTTAGTTTGCTTATGGTTTCCTTTGTTCTAATTTCCCCACCACTAGTTTGTCACCATGGGAATTGATTTAATGATCACACCTGTTTGTATTCTGTTCAACATCACTGTGTGTTTAACTCCCTCATTTTGGTTTAATCATTCTCTGGTATAGTTTGTGCTTTGCACACTGTTTCTTAGAGTTTTGCTTTGTTTGCAAAGTGGTTTTAGTTTAATAAATATAACTTTGATTTTGATTCTTCATTTTCATTCGAACATAAAACGTTACAGAATACCAGACCATAAAATGAGAAGCATAAAAATCAATTCCGTCAATGTTGCCCCTTGGAGTGGCAAAGAACTAAAGGAAGGAGCCACAGTTTTTATCCAGATGCCTGGATGAATATGTGAAGGACTTCGTTGACACCAGCCACCATTCTGTCACACTTTCATTGAGTTTGGTTTTCATTTTTAAGGACTCTTAGGGGCTGTTTACGCAACACTGTTTTCAACAAAAAATTTAAACCTTTTAATGCGTTTTGTCGCGTCTGAAGCCCAAATGGAACTACTCATATCTCAATTGGTGTTGCGTCATTACGTCACTTGTGACGTCACATGTGACGGTGATGCCGGAGCTATAAAAGGACACCCGATCACAACAGGGTCAGCTTCTGATTGGTCGAAGCAAGTTGGGCTCAGGAGCGCAGGAAGTGCGGCCGAGGGACGCAGCGTCTCGTTTACAGTCGTAACCCGAGACGTTCCCTTTCCCGGTGTAGAGGGCAGATCCAGACTGTAATGTTTTGTATGAAGGTGTGTGGGGAGGCCCAGCCAGCGGCATCCCAGACCTCTTGTAGGGAGACCTCTGCTAGCAGGTCTTTAGAGGATGCCACTCCTCTAGTTGAGTGGGCTCTTATCAGGAGAGGCGAAAGGCAAGATGCGTGCCTTGTAAGGTGAGGAATTAGCCTCTAATATCCATTTGCTGATAGTTTGTTTAGAAGCAGGGGAACACAAGCAGCTGGAACCCGAGGACCTGTGTACATAGGCCTCCAGAGCTCGGACCGGGCATAATAGATGTAGCTTAGCTTGATCAGCCGACACATGCAGTGTAGGATGGAATGCCTGCAAGATTACAGACCGTGCCACATTTACAGGCACCTTAGGCACATAGCCGGGTCTAGGGGGGAGAATGGCTCTCACTCTGCCAGGCAATTGATGTGCCACGAGAGATGGTGGTCCTTCCATGGACCCCTGGTGTAGTGGTCCTCCATGACAGCTTCCCAGCTTGTGAGGGACACATCCGTGGTCACTGTTTTTCTATGACACGGTGCTCCCAACACAGGGCCTTGGGACATGAACCATGGTTTCTTCCACATGACCAAAGAACGAAGGCATCTGCAAGTTACTTTGATCGTGCGAAATGGGTGAAAAAACCCTCTGGTCCTGAGACACCACTGCAGGGCCCTCATATACAGCAGACCCAGAAGTCTTTGAAAATGTTTGACAGTGATGGCCTGGCCTAGCTTGATACTCATGACTGTGGTCAAGATGGTGTTTATACAAGCAGGAGACAACTGTGCCCGCATTGTAACTGAATCCCACACTACCCCCAGGATTGTTGTTCTCTGAAGAAGAATTAGTGAACTTTTCTTGACATTGAGCACCTCAGATGGCTCAGAACAACATCTCGATTTTGAACCGCCATCTCCTCTGACTGTGCCAGAATGAGCCAGTCGTCGATGCAATTGAGAATACGAATGCCCTGAAGTCTGTGGAGCTAGAGCAGCATCCATGGATTTCGCGAAGGTGCAAGGTGACAGTGCTAGGCCGAATGGAAGAACTTGGTATTGATAGGCTTTCACGATTGACACCTCACCTGACACGATCAACACCTCACCTGACACGACGAGAATGACACCTCGGTGTAGAGATCAGTGCAGAAAGGGAGGCTCCGGCGCGAAGGCTGTGAGCGGGCTTGCAGGAAGCGTTCATCTAACTTGCTTTTTCTCTACGCTTCTCCGCTGGGCAATCGATGTTTAATTTGGCCACTGCCCTGCTCACAACCCCCAGCAGTACCTCTAAGGCAGGAGAATGGGGTGGCAAATCCTCACATTGTCCTGCATTGATGCTCAAAATATCTAACTCCTTGGAGCCAGATAATTCCAGCATTGAGTCCTCGTCACTGGCGGAAGAAGCTTCCGACCCATGCGCAGGACCAATGGAGCTGGCTGCTGAGAAAGGGCTGAAGCCGTCTCAACATCATCTGTCAGCTCCATTTGCGATCCCTATGTGTGCAGGCGCCGCACTGCCTCGACAGATATGGGACCTGACCCACGGGGAGCGTGAGCCTGGCCTGATTCAACGAACAGGCTCGGGCAGGAGCGGAGCGTACTTTGGGCCAACAGATCACAGTTTGCACAGACAGCGCCATTGAGCGCTGCCCGTGCATGCTCCACTCCCAAACAAACAACAAAGAGTGTGTCACCCTCGCTCAAATAGCGCAGGCAAGGGGACGCACACTGTCTGAATTGCTTCACTTTATTCACCATTCTTTATATATAAGTGAGTGATTTTGACAGACAACACCAAAGAAGACAAACAGTCACATAGAGCGCTTGTTGAAAACCAGAAAGCTGACCCTGTTGTGATCTGGCGTCCTTTTATTTATTTATTTTTTTATTTTTTTAAATATTTTATTATCAACAAAAAGTTTGTACAAACATTTGTGTATACATTGACATACAACATATATATAACAAAGATTTTCATACCAGGGGGCTATTGTTGATTTACATGAAGATAGTAAAGCAATTACAAATTTTCAATGTTTTAATTGCTTTTTGCTTCATAGAAAATCGGAGTGAATCAATATAAAGCTCAATTTCTTTTCTGAATGAAATAAAATAAGGTCTTTTACAGGAGAATTTACATTTATGAACATAAAATTTTGCCATTAAAAGAATAAAATTAATTATATAAATCTGATTATGCTTGATTCTACTGTTCTCCCAAATACCAAATAGAATATGTTTCCAAAACAACATAAATTGGTTATCAATGTTTCTTGTTATAAAATCACAGACATTTTGCCAAAATGGTCTTACATATGGGCAATGCCAAAACAAATGAACCACAGTTTCAGGGCAACTGTCACAAAAGGTGCAATTAACATCAATATCACTTTTAAATTTTATAAAGTAATGTTTTACAGGGTATATTCTATTTATCAATTTGAATGATACCTCCTTAACTTTGTTTGTAATTAAATATTGATTAGGTATAAGCCAAACCTTTTTCCACACAATATCTTCTGTAAAACGATTCCAATATGAGTAAATATAAGGCAAAGACACATAATTTCTTTGAAATAACTCTCTTATAGATCTGTTCTTTGCGTTGAGGGAAAAACAGATATTACCTACATAAGTACTTACTATAGTTGGGGACAATTGTTGAGTATTAATTCTTTTTTGATGTCTAAACAGCATGCAGATTTCAGGAGAAATTGCTCCAAAAACTTTTGCATATTCCCCTGGTGTTACAGGAATCTTATATTGCACCAAAAATTCATTATAAGTGAAAAGAAAACCCCTTGAATTAAATAACTGATCCACCAATATGATGCCATTATCAAACCAATGTTTCAAGAACAATGATTTGCGCTTATATAATATATCCCTATTGTTCCATATATAATATTTATGTGGTGAAAAATTATGCTTGAAAATCAATGACCATGATAAAAAGGCCTGGCGATGAAATTCTGAGAGTTTCACTGGTACTTTATCAATATTATAATTACACTAAGAAGAAAATGTATATTATCAAGGTTAGAAAGAATATGGGAGGGTATAAAGTTCCAGATTGAGTAAGGATTTCTGACAATCTGACGAAGCCAATTAACTTTAAATGTATTATTTAACATTTCAAAATCCAAAACATTTAGGCCACCATTTTCATATGAATTAGTTATAACTGTTTTCTTTATGTAATGTATTTTGTTTTTCCAGATAAAGTCAAACAGTATTTTATCTATTTCTTTGCATATTTTCTTATTAAGATGTAAAGCCATTGCTGCATAAGTCAGTCTAGAAATTCCCTCTGCCTTTGTAAGTAAAACTCTGCCCCTTAAAGAAAGATCTCTCATAAGCCAATGACGCTAAAGGCGTTCCCCAATGTGTCGATTCTCGACGCAACACGAGTTCCATCGAAAGGGAACTTATTTTTGAGTATGATGTAATTTTTTACTTAAAAGGGAGGAAATCTGTTGCCTTAAAATTATTTATCATTAATCAACTGATCCCTTTTTATAGTGTGGTCTGATCATAGTTTTGTAGAATTTCTGATCCCAAGACCAAACTAGCATCTGCAGTTCTCCAACTTTGATCCTTACATTTTATTTGGCAGATTGTGGAGATGAGTATTCCAACAAATAAACTATTATCTTATAGCCATTTCATGATTTGTGCAGCTCAACAACCTTATGTCACACATTATTTCTGTATCCTCAGGTCTTTCCCATAGGGATGGATAACTATTGGAATTTTGCATGTGTATCACTTCATATTTAGAGGTAAAAACAAGAGGTAAAAACAGGAAGTCATGACTGTTCCTGATCACTAAGATGATCTTAAATGCATACTATAGGAATGTGAATATACTTTCTTAGAATTTGCCGGGGTGGCAATCATTTTGGCATACATATTTTGGAGAAACATTTATTGCACATTTATATTTTTTGAACATTTAACACAAAATTAGATAAAATGTTAGACTAAGAGGAGAAATGGCTGAAGTTATTTTTTCTCACTCAGTTTTGCTCATATTTACCAAGGGTGCCCATATTTGTGGAGCCAAATGTATTTGTCTAGTGACTATCAAACTAGATACAATCAAATGTGTTGGCCTGCAAGTACTTTTTTATTTTTTTTATTTTGAGGTACCTTTATTATATTAGATTATATTATATTTTATTATATTAGATTATATTACTAAACTGATTATAAAGTCTAAGTCCTCTACTTGTACACTCAATCATTTATCCACTGTTTTAGTTCAATCTTACATCCATTCAATTTCTCCTATTATTACAGCTATAATACATTCTTCATTATCTACTGCTACTCTTCCTTTATCATTAAAATTGGCTTTCAATCACTCCAGTTCTTAAAACAATACTGGTGTGGATCCTAATGATCTAAATAATTATCGGCTCATTTCCACTCTTCCTTTTATTAAAAAAAAAAATCTTGAAAGAACAGTAAGAACTCAACTTGAAATCCTTTTGTAAAGTTACGACCACTTTAATTCGGGCTTTAGATCTCAGAACATAGTACTGAAACAAATCTTGTTAAAATCACAAACAATATTCTCCTTGCAGCTGATTCTGGCCTTCTGTCTACCTTTATTCTGCTAGATATTAGTGCTGCCGTTGACACCATTAGTCATTCAGTATTATTAGAGATTGGCTTGTATTGGGATAGCTGATAATGCCCTTTGGTTTTCATCCTTTGTAAGTGATATAAAACAGTTTGTACAGATTAAGAATGCTCAATCAGTGTCAGTTACTCATGGTGTTTCACAAGGGTCAGTGTTGGGTCCACTTTTGTTGCAGCGCTGAAATTATATTTGCCAGCTGTATTCTATTTTTTATATTTATATATATTTTTTTCAGATTAAAACTTTTTTTTGGAATAGCTTTTAGTGATTTTATTGTTTGATTCGTGTGATGTGTTGTGTTTTGTATTTTATTGATTTGTGCTTATGCTGTAAGGTGACCTTGAATGCCTTGAAAGGTGCCTATAAATAAAAGGCATTTGTATTATTATTATTTTGTTTTTGTGTGAGTGAAGGAGAAACCAATTATCACTTACAACAATATAATTTTCACATAACAAATATATTTCAAAGCACTAGCATAGATCTTCAACAGCCAAGCTACGGTGGAGCTTGAAAAAGGTGGTTCATAACAGGTGAGATAATACACAGCTTAACTATCTCATTTTCTGCATCTGATTGTGCATGACAATCCCACTGAGCCCCCGTCATTGAACTCACTTCTATCAGGATCCCCATCAGCTCTTGCTGTTGCTGACTCAATGCCCGTCCTGGTCCCAAGATGCAGGAGACGATTCAAAGTTCTTTCGTTTTCCGTTTGGTTAAAGCCAGAATAAATTTACCTCAGGGCTGTTACGCAGAGGGAATCACAACCCGTGCTTCGACGAAACTTTATTGTTTGATAGACATGGCTGGGTTATGTTCCTTTTTTGTATGCACAACCTTTTTGAAATCGAAATCTTTCGTTTTTCTGTGACACCAGGAGATAAGGGTGCGTTATGAGTGATTTTTTTTTTTTTCACAGACACATACTCTGATAACAGTTCAAAAGAAAGACATTCTTCAAGCCCACTCATAGTGAACTCCGATATTTATCTCAAAAGCTTTGATTGAATATTAAAAGTGGTCTTGATATGTTACACTGGTATTTAGCAAAGCTCATTCAGGATAACAAGAGTCCTCTGAACTGTTCAAAGCCATGGTGTATTGTAGAAAAATTAATTCTTAATCTGCGTTTTGACTATTTTGCATACAATGCAGCAATATTGGATTATAAATGGACACCTACATACTTGACACTAGAGATAATGAAACAGAGACAGGCCAGTGATCTTTGCAGCTTAATTCATTTGAAATAATCAGGATGAAAGGGGAGAATAAAACTATTTAAAATTGATGTTTTTAGTTAAATTCACAGCCCAAAACTTTATTCTGCTGCATTGCCCCTAAATAACGAGTGATTTGTTACAATAGCGTGTTATCAAGTAGATGTTCAAATACAATTCTCAATCACAAAACAGGAGATATAACCGGTACATCTGATATACAATATAACCAAGACAAGCTGTTTACACAGACACTTTTTAATGCTTTGTGGTATAGTAGAAATGTGTCTACTGGAACCATCTGTATCAAAGAAAAACACTTATACACAGACATACACAGACTATATCAAATGTTGGGACAAAAACCTCAAATGGCATGACATTTAGTCGTATGACCTGCAACAACCAATACAGATTGATGTTAGTTGATGTTTGCCAATTTTAAAATAGTAAACTTTTTTTTTATTTGAAAGTAAATAAAGGCTCAGATTTTGATCATTTCATCATAAAAAGTGACCACATTGTTTCAAAATACTTCGAATATACCAGTGAAGTCATTTGGATTAATTTCACGGTGCCTTTATGTCCTTTTTGGAGCTTGAACCTGAATCTGGTTTCAAATCAAGGAAGCTGTGCAAAACGCTCATGGTTCTTTATAAAATCTTTCAATTATCTCTAAAAAGACAGACTTCAGAAGCTTTCAGAGCTCAAGCTTTTAAAAGTATCTTTATGACGTTCACATCAAAACCAGATGCTGTCAAGTCACCTTTATTTACATAGCATTTTATACAGTACAATACAGATTGTTTCAAAGCACCTTTACAGTGATAAAAGGAAAATTATGCATTTTGGCTGTTGTTCAGCTGAAGTCAGTTCAGTGTTGATTCAGGTCCATTGTAAAGATCATCAATTATTAAATTTCAACTATTAAACAGTGATGTCATCGTCCAGCTTAGTTTAGTTCTCATACAACAGCGTCAGTAGTCATATCAATACAATTGTTGAATATTAAGTGTCCCCAACTAAGCTAGCCATTACTGGTTTTATATATCAGTAACTCATATAAAACCAGTAATGGTATATCAGTTAGTAGTAACCTCTAGTGCTGGACATTACATCGAATATTAAAATTGAGCACATGAACAAAATGGCCAATAAGAGGTGTTTTAAGTTAGTCAAAATCCACTCAATACTGCTCAAAATTAGTTTTCTGAACTGCTCAAAATGCTCACTTACTGTGTTCGACATGTTCACAAATCCTTTCATTATAACTAACATCTAAAGAAGTAAACAAGATATTCATTGTTCAGTGCAGACAACTTTATTAATTATAACAGGTGTGCAGAGCTCAGAGAACTCGTGCTAAAGTGATTTGCAGCTTCAGGGATATTAAAGAAATCACTTTTTGTATACTTTCTGTTAATAGCCCCTTCAAAATTTCAATAAAATGTTTGTTTAATGCTACTAGCTACATGCTTCTAGCAACATGCTGAAAAGTTTCTGGATTAGAAACCGCATTTTAAATGCGGGATTGAATCCGAAAATGCGACAATATCCATTACAAAGGACTGACAAAAATATCTGCTAATGTATGTCAAACAAATTGGTATTAAGTATTGAAAACAAAGACTATGTTCAGACTGCAAAACTCAGTGACGAAGGAGGCGCGTTAAAAGACAATTTGAAATCCGATTTGAGCAGCTAGAACATCCAGACTGAGACACATCTGTAAAAATGTGATTGGAATGGCATTTCAAGCCACCTCCAAATGTGGCTTGAATCAGATTTGGGGAAAAAAAGGAGAGATTTCATGTTTTATTTTTATAAACCCATCTGGATAAAATCTGGATATGCAAAAAAATATATCTGTTTTTTGCTGGCAAGCTGACCATAATCTTACACACCTGTATCTGTTATGTGTTTTTCAAAGAACTGGCTTTGTTATAATTTTCATATTTTTATATTGGCACAGTGGTACCTTCAAGTATGATTTTAAATGTTCTTTTCGTGTTCATTTAGTACAAAGGCAAAGCTGTAAGTGCCACTATGTATATATTATTATATAATTTACAAAAGTTACAAATATAAAAAATATAGAAATATACATTTTCAGCTATAGTATACGGCCCAGCCCTATAGTTGTGACAATCAGCGGCTGGAGTGCCCGCATGAGCCACTGGAGGGCACTCTCTTCCTGCGTTATGTTCCACCATGGACTCATTATGTTTGATTATGGTTTCATCAGTTTCACCTGTGTACCCTCAGCAACCCTTTATCTGGACTGTTCTGTTCTGTGCCCATTTGTGAAGTATTGTTTTACCCAAACTCTGTCTTAGTTTGTACCTCTTGTTTCTCCGTGCTTGGACTCGATCTTTTGTGTTCCTTTAATAAATATCTGCGAATGGATCCGACCGCCTCAGCCTCTACGTGACAGAATACTTCACCACATCAGGATCCAGCAGATTACAGAACAACTCACCGCAAAATGGAACCAGCAGTTGCTCCAGCAGTCTCTCCCATAGTCGTCAGCAACCGGGCCCTGAGAGAATATCTCTCGGTAATGTTTCAAGTGAACCAGTCCGTCCAAAGCTATGCTAAGGACTTCCTCTCCATTTGCCATCTCGGAACGCTCGATGAAATCCAGCTCATAGGCCTGTTTCGGAACGGGCTGGATTACCGGATTGCTCAATGGATGCCGAGCAACATTACCGATTGGACTCTGGACCGGTACATTGCTGAGGCTTGCTTCGTGGACTGTTCCATAGCCACGTTCCCGTCCTATCCGGCCGAGCCAGCTCCTCACTGCAGTCTTACCAAACCTGCGACTCACGTATGCCCACTCGAGCCCGTATTCCGCACTGGTCCTGTTGGATTTGCCAATCCGGAGACCGCGGAGGTTCCGCCGGCCGAGCCAAGTGAGTCAAGTGCTGCCGAGTCAAGTGAGTCAAGTGCCGCCGAGTCAAGTGCCACCGAGCCAGGTGCCGCCGAGCCAAGTGAGTCAAGTGCCGCCGAGCCAAGTGAGTCAAGTGCCGCCGAGCCAAGTGAGTCAAGTGCCGCCGAGCCAAGTGAGTCAAGTGCCGCCGAGCCAAGTGAGTCAAGTGCCACCGAGTCTACCGAGTCAAGTGAGTCAACTGCCGAGTCAAGTGCCACCGAGTCAAGTGAGTCAAGTGAGTCAAGTCCCGAGTCAAGTGAGTCAAGTCCCGAGTCAAGTGAGTCAAGTCCCGAGTCAAGTGAGTCAAGTCCCGAGTCAAGTGAGTCAAGTCCCGAGTCAAGTGAGTCAAGTCCCGAGTCAAGTGAGTCAAGTGAGTCAAGTCCCGAGTCAAGTGAGTCAAGTCCCGAGTCAAGTGAGTCAAGTGAGTCAAGTCCCGAGTCAAGTGAGTCAAGTGAGTCAAGTCCCGAGTCAAGTGAGTCAAGTGAGTCAAGTCCCGAGTCAAGTGAGTCAAGTCCCGAGTCAAGTGAGTCAAGTCCCGAGTCAAGTGAGTCAAGTCCCGAGTCAAGTGAGTCAAGTCCCGAGTCAAGTGAGTCAAGTCCCGAGTCAAGTGAGTCAAGTCCCGAGTCAAGTGAGTCAAGTCCCGAGTCAAGTGAGTCAAGTCCCGAGTCAAGTGAGTCAAGTCCCGAGTCAAGTGAGTCAAGTCCCGAGTCAAGTGAGTCTACCGAGTCTACTGTGTCAAGTGAGTCTACCGAGTCTACTGTGTCAAGTGAGTCTACCGAGTCTAATGAGTCAAGTACGTCCAGTAGTGAATCTAGCCCTGTGAAGCGCCGTCGCAGAAGGAAGAGAGGGAGGACTCGTTTGGCTCGCCAGGCTCCGGTGGGCGTTCCCAGACTCCTCGCCCTGCCGGCCCCGCCTCTGCGCCTCGCCCTTCCGGCCCCGCCTCTGCGCCTCGCCCTGCCGGCCCCGCCTCTGCGCCTCGCCCTTCCGGGCCCGCCTCTGCGCCTCGCCCTTCCGGGCCCGCCTCTGCGCCTCGCCCTTCCGGGCCCGCCTCTGCGCCTCGCCCTTCCGGGCCCGCCTCTGCGCCTCGCCCTGCCGGTCCCGCCTCTGCGCCTCGCCCTGCCGGTCCCGCCTCTGCGCCTCGCCCTGCCGGTCCCGCCTCTGCGCCTCGCCCTGCCGGTCCCGCCTCTGCGCCTCGCCCTGCCGGCCCCGCCTCTGCGCCTCGCCCTGCCGGCCCCGCCTCTGCGCTTTGCCCTGCCGGCGCCCTTCAAGCACCTTCCTCCCGTGGATTTCCCCAAGTATTTTTTGGGGGGGGGCAGGAGGTACCCTGTGAGGGCCCTGGGGGCTGCGTCTACATGGACCTTTGCTAGTAGGTACCCTGAGAGGGCCATGGGGGCGGCATCTACATGGACCTTTGCTCTACTGCCTACGTCTGAGCTTCCTGGATTACTGGTTCCGGCTAGCCCAGTTAGGTGTGATCTACTCCGTTCCCGTGTTCAGTGTGCTCCGCCCTGTTCTCCTGTCTGTTGTGCTCCGGCCTGGTTCCCTGCCAAGCTTGCCCCGCCTGGGCTGCCTGCGAAGCTTGCTTCTCCGTGGTCTCGGGTCTTGCTCCTGTCTCCAGGTCCCCTGCCTCTCCACGGACCTGGCCCTCCATCCCATCCCCCGTTGACCTCCCCCCAGAGCTCTTAGGAGCGTCTGGAAGCCGCTCCTTAGAGGGGGGGTTATGTGACAATCAGCGGCTGGAGTGCCCGCATGAGCCACTGGAGGGCACTCTCTTCCTGCGTTATGTTCCACCATGGACTCATTATGTTTGATTATGGTTTCATCAGTTTCACCTGTGTACCCTCAGCAACCCTTTATCTGGACTGTTCTGTTCTGTGCCCATTTGTGAAGTATTGTTTTACCCAAACTCTGTCTTAGTTTGTACCTCTTGTTTCTCCGTGCTTGGACTCGATCTTTTGTGTTCCTTTAATAAATATCTGCGAATGGATCCGACCGCCTCAGCCTCTACGTGACAATAGTGACCACTACAGCAGCTCATCTTCTCTATTTTTCTCCGTCCAGTGTAGAACCAGTTACAGCTCTGCACTTTCAGTATTTTCTTCTCTTCTTACTTCCTCTGTCCTCACAATATCCATCTGTCTCTCCTGCATCAGCTGCCAGGACATCTGCAGCCTTCCAAAACTTTGGAGGTAGACATTTTTTACACCTACCGCAAGCTATTTTCAGCCAAATGTGCAATCAGAACTGCACAATGGAATGACATTGGGCACAATATTGCACTCTTTGTACTCCCATCAATATTTCTCACCAGGCATGAGAACTTGAAAACCGTTCAAAACCTGCAAGCCAGTAATAAACAAATAAACTTAAGATTTGTCTAGTTTCGAGCACAGGATCAACCCTTGTTCATACGCTGCCTTCACACTGGCAGTTGAAATCAGTAATACGCAATACGCCCCCGGCGGACGTCGTGCTACACCGTTGAAAAGCGTCGGAAGCGAGTAGAACAAAAATGGCGGAGAGATTAGAAAAGTTGATTCTGTCAGTGTCAGAATGTACAATTCTGTATGATCTCTCTGATGAGGGTTATAGAGACTTAAATAGAATTATACATGCAAGAATTATACAATCATATTATTACATAAATTTAATTATAGCCTACATTTTAATTGTATTAACTGCCCTTATAACGTTAGAAAATCATGACAACTTATCGTTATAAAATCATTTATTTTGTTAAAAGGTAAGAATTCAGGTTTGTTTATCAGTACCATAGCAACGCTAACTTCCGGTGGAATTGTCGGATAGGAACCGTCCGTGGCCTTTCACAAGAGTAACATTTTTTGGATGCATCCGGATGACCAACTGACACGATTTTCTTCGCACCACACTCGTTCAGACCCGTTTCGGACCCATTCGCATGCGGTCTGTGAATCTCCATATTAAATGAATGACTTCCGGTCCTTTCGGAGCCGTATCGGAGCTGATTTCAACTGCCAGTGTGAAGGCGGTGTTAGGGTTTAGAAGGTTTACCATATACCATCATTATATTATAATAATATACAGCCCATCCTTGTGTATCCTGATTTAATAGAATATCTTACAAAGAAAGTGAAAACTGGATTTATAATTTGACCTTTTGACAGTTTAACCCACTCAAACTCTCACCTCAATGCAATCAAAATATCGGCACTAAAATATCTGAAGCAATGCGCCATTATAGACCTTTTAGCCCCACATAGCAACCCACCCTCAAGCATCAACAGATTAATTCCATTCAACAGATTCCCTCTCCTTTATCATTTGTGTTCCTGAAATCAGTCAAACGGCAAGTTGGGGAGCCTTGTTTGCTCTAGCAGAAACCAGCCTTCAAAGTCAGGCCAATGTCATCCTTCCACATTCCTCAATGCCCCAATCTATCACAATTATTAGTTTGTAGTCGTCTGTTTGGGTTCCCTATTAAGGCAGCACATACCTGATGAGGAAAGGATTGGATTTAAAAAAGAATTTTGACTGGAGCTGTTGCTGAGGTGTTAGCGCTCATGCTGTGGAGCTCATGCTAATACCTGGTTTTGCCTCCAAACATTTATTTTGTAGAGAGACAATTAACAATCTAGCCTTCATTCACCACACTAATAATACGTAAATACCCTTTAAATAAAATAATTATTGAGGCATCTTATGTGGATCTCAGCCTGTAAACCAATCACTGTCATATTAGTCGATCATATTCCTTGAAGCAAAAACTGATAGCTGACTTTTGGTTTCCTTCCAGAAAGGCACATTTTGGATGCAATAAGATCACTGTATATATACACTGTATATAATGGGGCGTATGATTTGGGCTTTGGCAGACTAAGATGTATAACAAAATGGCATATCTGCCATAAAAAACAGTTAACATTTATAGTGAAACAACATATCTCTTTAATAATGTTTTAAAGCTAATTCAATCTGTCAATTTCAGTCAACAAATACACTCGGCTGTGCTGTTAAGGAGCTACTCCCAGTCGAAGCCTCAAAAATTATTCATATTCAAGTTAAAACTAAGAAATATAACAGCTCTTTCATTTTAAAACATTATTTTCACTAACTTGCTACATTAGCTTCATCGTGCTCTTTGATGTAAGAGCCTTTTATTTTTATGTAAAAAAAATAATAATTTAACATGAAAAACAGTTCCAAGAAATGCCTCTGTCTGTTGTACCATTCTCTCAATCCCATGAACATTACTTTTATACAAGCTTTTATAAGGACAAGTTGATTTTGGATTACTTAGAGCTGCATTAAATACAACATATGTGTAACCTATATGTAGAATAAAGCACAAAATCAAAAAAAAATCAGAATAGGACAACGATAACTATATACCGAATCCAGCACAGACAACAGTGGACAGAAGTGCAGAAGTACAAATGTGAATTTAAGATAAAATAATTGGAAAAAATTTTATTTGGTAAGAAGATACTCATAGTGTAACATTAATGTCCAGATGATAAGGATTAATGTCCAGATGAAAGTTACAAAACAAAGGTTTTTATTATAAAACAAACTCAAATAGTCCACAGATGAAGAACAGGTAACATAAGTGCGTGTAAGACACAACAATACCGGACAACTAAGTGAGCACACAGAGGAACTTAAATACACAGTAATAATGAGACGATGACCAACAGCTGTGATGATTAATGAGTGTCCATAGAAACTGATAACTGGCGGGAAACTAGGAACAACGGAAACAGGAAACGTCTTGGTTACTAATGTAACCCTCGACTTGCTACGGCTTGCTCCACGCAGAGGCCTAGGTGAAGGCTGCTGCTGAGGCTTAGCAGAAGCGGAGGACGCCGCAGGAGGTCGGCCTCGGCGACGAGCGGACAGAGGGTCTGCGGCCGGCGGACGGGTGTGAGCAACAGCGGTCCACCGGGGCAGGATGTGCCGGATGGCCTCCGTCTGCTTCTGGGCAGCTGAGAACTGCTGGACAAAGCTCTCAACCGAATAACCCAACCTGGGACAGATGGGCATCCAGGGACCGATATTTGTGACACGTCACAGAAACCAGGGACACAAGTCGGCAGCACAACTTTCGAGCAAAATGAGAAAGAGGTTTTTTTCAAAATTGGTGAATTTCAATTTTTTGCAGAATCTGTTAATTGAAATCACGAAGAAGCCCCTCCATGTTTGAGATAGCAGTATTGGTATATTTAAAAGCTTACATTTTGAGGTTGAAATCGGCTTGTTTTCGGAGATTCTAACATGCAGTAGGGGCGTGGCGTGTCATTGTCTGTGTGTATTTCCATACTGAATAACCTGGCGCTTTTGTCCCCGACCTCCAAGTGAACCGCATGGCTACTTATTATGCTGTGCTCTGGCCGGCTCTATCTGATATCAAAATTCAATGAAGATGGATGCCGCAAAGATTGTCGCAGACGAGCTGAACCGTGGCAGTTACACCGAAAATGTTTTCACCGCACTTCGTGGCCTCGGGAAACTGAACCGGAGGTATGGGCGCGGCGCGCACGCCCTCAGTGCTTGAATACGGCGGCTCGGCTCGCAGACAGCGGTGGCTGGCTGTTTCATGTTAATGAAACTGGCAACAATCTCCATAGAACATGAACTGGCACAGAGAATCGAAATAGAGGATGCAGTTAAGACCTTTGCTGGGATGAAGGCCTGCCGTGCGCGTTTCTGAAATGTAAGCTTAATTTGCTCTTTAGTAGTTATTTAAGATGCTGAACCTGCTGATGATATAATGTGCTTGCGGACATTTCATTTGTGTGTGTATACGCACATAAGAAAGTGGTGTAAAGAGATTTGCAACAGTAATTTGAGGAAGTGAAATGTGATTATTTGGAAAACTCCTGTCATGACTGCTTAAAGAAAAATGCCAGCAGGCATTTGCCTCCTGCATAAACTTTAATATTGTTGACATTTTGGGCACACGAGCGTTGCGCACTATTTGCGTTATATGTAGGCCTTTGGCATATTGGTCTTTGTATGTTGTTGCTGGTTTTGCGTTATATGTATATGGCATATTGGTCTGTGTGTGTTGTTGCTGGTTTTGCGTTATATGTATATGGCATATTGGTTTTTGTGTGTTGTTGCTGGTTTTGCGTTATATGTATATGGCATATTGGTCTTTGTGTGTTGTTGCTGGTTTTGCGTTATATGTATATGGCATATTGGTCTGTGTGTGTTGTTGCTGGTTTTGCGTTATATGTAGGCTATATGGCATATTGGTCTTTGTGTGTTGTTGCTGGTACGTTGCAAATAGAGGGGCAGCACAATTGTTTTTCGCCTAGTGCGCCTAGAAGTGCACTCATTCGAAGTGCAAAAAAAGCTGTAAAGCACAGGGGGGAGCTTTACAGGGGGTATGGCTTATCTAAATTAGATGTAAATGAGCCCTATTGTCACTCCCAGTAGCAGACCAGTAGGTCCCTAGTTTCCGTGACCGGTCACATTTATCGGTGTCCCTCATATCCGCCTGGTTGAGCCAAAGGTGGCTTTCCTGGACAACCAAGGTGGACATCGCCTGACCGACGGAACGTGCGGTTTCTTTCGTCGCCTAGAGGGCGGGGTCAGTTGCCGAACAGAGCTCCCTGAGTAGCACCACCCCGGTTTTTGAGAACCAGCACGGCCCGCCCCGAGAAACCAATCGTCCAACCACGCAAGCCCGACCTCCTCGGCGGCTCGGAAAAACATAGCCGCCCATTCTGGATTGGACTCGGGCAACACTACACTCACCGAAGGGGGCAACGCAGCCAAATCCTCATCTCCAGAGGACTGAAGCTCCCCCTCCTTTGCTGCAACCGACATCTGTTAGTCAAAAGGAGCTCCAAAAGACACGACTGGTTGTCTATGTGAAGGACCACCACGGTCTTTTGGAGGCTCCGTCGGCGGCAGTGTTAGTGAGGCGTGAGGGGCCCACGGAGATTGCCTCGGCGGAGATGCCCCCATGGTAACCCTCAGATCACCCTGGCTAAGCACCAAAGTAGGCCTATTCTGAGGTCCAGAATAAGCACTAGATCGGGGCATAGGCGAGGGGACTGCACCTCCCTTGAGGTAAGCGAGTCTCGATCTTAACGCTGCCATAGTCATATTCCCGCAATGGGAACATGAACTATTCACAAAGGTTGCCTCCGCGTGCTGAATGCCTAAACACGGGAGGCCGCTATTGTAATAATAATAATAACTTTATTTTGTATAGCGCTTTTAAAAGTCAATTCTCAGAGCGCTTTACATAAGTGAGAAAAAAAGAGAATAAAAAAATCATGATAAACACAATACAAAGCAAAGCAAAGTTTACAACCCTAAAAACAATGTAAAACATAAGTATCAAGACATATAATAAGCCCATGTAATACATCACATAAACCACCACTGAAATCACCTTTCACTCAAATGCTTCCTTAAAAAAAAAGTTTTAAGAGATGATTTAAACATTTTCAAAGATGATGCATTTCTTATTTCGGAAGGCAACGAGTTCCATATCTTTGGGGCTACTGAAGAGAATGCCCTATCACCCATAGTTTTTAGGTTCGTTACCGGAACAACTAAAAGACCAGCGTCGGCCGAGCGAAGATTACGTGTCGGAATGTAGGGTATTAGAAGTGCGGTAAGATATTGAGGAGCGAGTCCATTTAATGCCTTGTAGGTCAACATAAGAATCTTAAAATCAACACTAAATTTGACAGGCAACCAATGAAGGGTCTCTAAGATCGGTTTTATATGATCTCTTTGTCTTGTCCTAGTCAAAATACGTGCAGCAGAATTTTACACCCACTGAAGTTTGTTCAAAATAGATTTTGATGCTCCTGCTAACAAGCCATGGCAATAATCAATTCTCGAGAAAACCAGAGTATTAATTAATTTTTCAGCTACAGGAAAAGGCAGCATGGACCGTAATCTGGATATATTTCTGAGATGAAAAAAATAAACTTTAACAGTATTACGTACATGCAGATCAAATGTTAAATTAGAATCAAATATTACTCCCAGGTTTTTAAGTTTCGATTGGAACTATATTACAGACCCATCCACATGTAAAGCTGCAGGCTTCACTCTGCGTAACTGGTGGGGTGAAACAATGAGCATCACATCCGTCTTATCGCTATTTAGACATAAAAAAAATTCAGACATCCAATTTTTGATATCAGAGATACAGTTAGAAAGATGAGATACAGCCACATTTACATCAGATTTTGAGTGAATATATATCTGGGTATCATCCGCATAAAAATGAAAATCAAGACCAAGAGACCTCAAGAGATGGCCAAGAGGAAAAATATAGAGACTGAAAAGTAAAGGACCTAAAATTGAGCCCTGAGGAACCCCAAATTTTACCACGCCAACCTCTGATCTGCAGCCACCCAGCACAACAAATTGTTTGCTATCTGAGAGATAAAACTTAAACCAGCTCAGAGCAGAGTCAGATACACCAAAAACAGACTCTAATGAGAAAGTAAGCTACAATGATTAATACTGTCAAAAGCGGCACTGAGATCAAGCAGAATCAGTATTGATAAGCATCCAGAATCGGAAGCCATCAATAAGTAATTTGTGACTTTAACTGATGCTGTCCCAGTGCTATGCATTTTACGAAAGTCAGATTGAAGAGGCTCAAAGAGGTTATTTACAGACAAATGAGAGAGCAATTGTGAAGCAACAATACGTTCTAAGATTTTAGCAATAAAAGGCAGATTAGAGATGGGACAAAGATTTGATAGATTCTCAAAATCACGGCTATTTGTTTTTGGAACAGGGTTTACAGCGGCAATTTTAAGTGCAGATGGCACGGCACCAGAAGACAAAGAGTAATTTATAATACTCAATACAGCCGGACACAAAGAAGAAAAGCATAACTGAAACAACCCAGCTGGTATGGGATTAACATTTGTAGTGGTAGCTTTCATTTTTAAAACCACATTACACAGGGATTGAGAATCTAACATGGAGAATTCTGAAAGATAAACACCAGAAAATTTAATGTTACTTAATTTTGGGGTAGCAATTGTATTAATAGTTGTAATCTGATATCTTATCCCCTCAATCTTATTGCCGAAAAACACAAGAAACTTATTACATAATTGAACAGAAAAGGAGACATTGGAAATATTATTTCTGTTAAAAAAATATTGATTGAGTTAAACAAATTTCTTTTGGGTTATCTTGATGACTTGCCATAATCTGGGAAAAGTGAGCAGACCTTGTCGATACAATTTCAGACCTGTATTCACCCAAGCTTTATTTCTAGGCCTGGTGGTATACAGTTAAACCACTAGAGCGCCATCTGCGCTCCATTTTGCGACACTGAGTTTTCATTGCGCGTAAATCATCATTATACCACGGGGCAGATGAAAAAATTGTATTCAGCCTATTTACTTTGTCATCCAATGCATCAGATTGTGAAGTGCAGCTAATAGCAGAGTCAAAGTCAGAGAAGTCAGTAGGCGCAATAGATCTCCACTTACGGTAATGAATAATACGGGAAGTAGAAGTAAATAAATCAGGTAGCTCCAAATTAAAAAGTATGGCTAGGTGATCGGATAGCCCAAAATCGGATACAGACAACCCATACACAAGTGAACCATTTTGAATCACAAGATCCAACAAGTCACCTTTGTTGTGCGTAGGACAATCCACAACTTGATGTAACTCAAAGCACTCTAATAAAGATGTAAAGTCTCTGGATGATGAAGTGTCTTTTTTGTCCATGTGCAAATTAAAATCACTTTTCTGAAAATTTAAAACCAATACAGACAGTAATTCAGCAAAATCAGATGTAAATTATTTGTTACCCTTGGGGGCCCTGTACACAGTCACAATGACCATTGATATTGAAGCAGGAACGCTTAAGGCGAGGCATTCAAATGAGGTAAATGAAGGGATATCCACAGAACATAATCCAAGAGGCTGTTTAAACAGCACAATGATACCACCACCTCTTCCCGTTGAACGCAGAAGATCGCAGAATCCATATCCCTCAGGAGTCAGTTCCGTAAAGTGTAGACCATCAGACTCTTTATGCCAGGTTTCTGTTAAGCATATGAGATCCCAATTTTGTTCCATAATTAGATCACATACAGTCAAGGCTTTGTTATTAATCGAGCGCACATTTATCAGTGCAATGTGCAGATTATTATCAGATATTAATATCAGATTAACGGGAGAAAGGAGCGGCCACCACACACGCTAGCATACCCTTTCAACCGGAAGTTGAGAGATAATTAGTGTCCCGTGGGGACATATTGTGGCTGTCTGCTGGCGCCAGGGAATGACCGTATCCAGAAACACACAAGCGGAATGACATCCTGAAAAGGATGCAGGGTCACACTTGTGTTGCTCTTTCAGTTAGAAAATTTAAAAAAAGAGAAAATAAAAAACTCTTTCCGTTCTGAGGCACCCTGGGATAGCCGCGGTGTAATGTATACCCAATGAAACCGACACACACACACGCACAGAGTGTAATGCTGTGAAAACAGCAGTTTGTGAGCTGTAATGCTCGCAGCCACCACTGATCGCACCGTCACACCAACTCAAGAACAGAGTTCTTTTCTTGATTTCCAACAGCAGAGTCTCTTCCAGCAGCACTCGTGAAGTCAAGTAAATTCTCGGCTCCAAAGTGAAAGATAATGTGTGCGAGAGCCGGCTTCCTGTTTATACCCACGCTGCGTGTATTCTGGGGCACGCCGTTTCACGCACGCCAACGTCCATTGGTTCGTTCTGTAGACACTCGAAGATGATAGGGCTCCCTAAAGTGATCCCAATTACGTCGTCACATCAACATTACGTCGAACGTGAGCGACTGATAGGGAACTGATGATAATAACTAAAAGTCCATAAGAGTACAGCTAAATACACAGATTGTGATGCATAAACTACGAGGGAAGCAATTTTATCAGTGATTGTTTGTCTTTGTTTATTAGTTACTGTTTGTCTTTGAAGCAATATTTTATTTAAAAGGCTTAATCAAAAAATACATGAAGACTACATGGCATTGTTTTGCATTAATATTTAATGCTTTAAATTGTTAAATACAATTGATAAAAGGAGATTTTTGGGGTTTTGGTGTGGTATTGAGTTTGAATTTCCAAAAAGTCAATTCAGCTTGTTAAATTTAGTTGTCAAATGATTATGTGCTGTTCAGGCACTACTGCTAATCTAAAGTGAATTAATTATTCATGCCAACATTTTAACATGAAGAAACAAAGCAACTCCCCCCTCTGAAACCATTTCGCTCACTTGCTTCATTAGCTTCAGCATACTCTTTGATGTACTGTACAGGCCTTTTCTTTTTATGTACAAAAAAACCCCTTTTCAAAGAAATGCTTGTTCATTTTCATTTATTTACTGGATCACCATATCAATATATTGTATAAGTCTGCTAGCATAGACATTCAGAATGCATTTCCTCTATACAGTTGCCAGAGACTTATTGCATTGCAGTCAAAATGTGACTATTTCAGATTTCAGAATCATAGTTGAAATGACTAGAAAATATGAACATCCTACCCAAGTTGACTTCAGATGCTATAGCTGCAACATTACTTTGCTCAACCACTGTTCTTAGTAGCATGACAGTAGTTTAGCTGCTCTCTAAGCAGTATTGCATTTTCAGTAAAACACTACATTTTCTAATGAGTAGCAATGACCACACATCACTCTTTTAATCTTAAAACTGATGGAATAATCAGACACACTCACCTAAAAGGTCCTCTATTTTTCCTCACAAATGTAACATTGGAAAGTCAGATTAATTTTATGAACTGCTTCATCCTAAAAGCTCCTTTCTCCCATATGTAGTGCCGGGAAGTCTGATTTAATTTAACTAATCGGTTCACTCTAATCGCTCCTCTCTCTCATATAGCCTACTGCATAGAGTTGGAAAGTCATTAGGGTTGGATTCATAGAGTCCATAATACATATCCATAATACATATAGCCCTAATATGTCGAAGCAAGATGGCGGTGTACCTTCTCTTAATTAACAACACAAAAATACAGCAAGGTTTTTAAACTCTACTTCTAGAAGAACAAAGAATCATATCCTGTAATGCAAGCCAAAGGGGATATGGGATATATATATATATATATATATATATATATATATATATATATATATATATATATATATATATATATATATATATATATATGTATATATAAGTATATATATATATATATATATATATATATATATATATATATATATATATATATATATATATATATATATATATACATACATGCACACTCTACCAGTCAAAACAAAACAAAATATGTTGTGAAATAGTTTTACAATTGATAATGTAACAAAAGATTATTTTTCAAATAAATGCTGTTCTTTTGAACTTTCTATTCATCAAAGAATCCTGAAAAAAAATGTCTACATTGATAATAATAAAATTATTGATTAATTTATTAATAAAATTGAGCATCAAATTATATTAGAATGATTTTTGAAGGAACATGTGACACTAAAGACTGGATTAATGATGCTGAAAGTTCAGCTTTGATCACAGGAAATTACATTTTAAAAATATATTAAAATAGAAAACAGCTATTTTTAATTATCATAATATTTAACAATATTACTCTTTTATGTTGTTGTATTTTTAATCAAATAAATGCAGCATTGGTGAGCAAGGCTCACTTGTTTTAAAAACATTAAACATCTTACAGATCCAAAACTTTTGACGGTAGAGTGTATATATATATAAATATATATATATACACCAAGATGGTTCACTCATTAATGAGCGTTTACGCCATGTTGGAATAATCCTAATTATGAGATTCTAACATGTAAAAAGCATCCATGTTCTGGGAGAATTCATAATTAAAACTTATAATTAAAACTCAGGTAACACTTTATATTACAACGCGCAAACAACTGAGTAAGTAAACCGAAATTACGGTGTAAGTTTCTGTAATTATAGTGTACTTCTGTGTAGGTATAAGAGAACAATATGTTAAGTTTTGGGTAATAAAGGGGTACAACCAGATGTACAAGCAAATTATTTATAATGTAATTATTTTAAAACTAACAGGTACCTTTTCTGTTAATATATTCCAGGCAAAAATTCATAAAAGAAGAGCAAGAAAAGAAAGAAGAAGGAAAGCAAGAGAAGCAAATAAAAGGGGGGATATAATGTGTTACTTTGTTGTTTGAGTATAATGTAGAAAAGACAATGTTTTATTAAGATGAAAAGTGTTTTTAATTTTTTTTTGTAAACTAAAAGTCAGAAATTAAATGGGATCCTTTATTGTATATTTACTGCACTTACCCAGTAACTTACCAGAACAAGGGGGTAACAAGCGCCACTTCAATATACAGCCCGCAGGAGTTACACTTACCCTGTAAATACACAGTGTCATTGCAATACAATGTGATAAGTACTACATGATACGTTCTAAATTAAAATCATAGCAGAAACTATTTTTTTTTGGCTTAACGTTAAGTAGTTTAATAAGAAAAGCCAATAAATTCAATTTTTATCATAATGTGCTTACATACAGCTATATATATATATATATATATATATACACACGTTTAATTTCAGAGTTGGGTGTTACTGTATTCTAATTACTTTTCGTGGTAACACAGTAATGTAACTCATTACATTTTAAATTTATGTAATTTGATTACAGTTACTGATGTCAATAAAATAAAGTTACTTGTGTTACAAATGTATTGTTAAGAAACAAATATTTAGTAAAATGCATTTCTAATCACGTTTGGCCGGCTGCGTCAGCATGCGCTTTAATGAATTACCGGAGAACACGCTTCATGAGGCACACACACACACACACACACACACACAGCGCTACACGGTTTGGAGCACAGTCTGGCCGTTTCTCAATAGAAGTCGCCTACGCAAACGTCGGACTTGCGTCCTTGGTAGTTCAGACTTGCC
The DNA here is from genome assembly GCF_051911475.1 of Siphateles boraxobius. Lineage (NCBI taxonomy): Eukaryota > Metazoa > Chordata > Actinopteri > Cypriniformes > Leuciscidae > Siphateles > Siphateles boraxobius. The sequence goes on along the minus strand of NW_027508810.1, from coordinate 786,690 downwards.
AAGTTTGACTCAGGAGAACGAATTCCCGGGTCCGACGAAGTCCGGTTATTCTGCAAACGGAACCGCGGCGTTCTTGATCGCGTCACTCAGCTCGCTCTGGCTACTCCGGTTATCTCTTTATGTAGCTTTATATTTATAACTTTATATTTCAGGCAACAATAAAACGAAATATGGTATAAAGTACAACTCTGCCTCTTTTCGTCAACAATAAAACAAAATGTTATAAAACACAACTCTGCCTCTTTTCATTTAAAAAAATCGTAAACATATTAATGGCCACACAAATGTGGTTCAGGCAACGCGTACATTGATTATCTTCACTGCATATATTTATAACAACAAGATATATAAAACACAACCCTGCTTCTTTTTGTTTTCATTTTAAAAATATGAAACATTATTGATCATTAAAACTGACATTTGACAGAGATAGGCTTGTCATTTAATTTTATTATACATGTAAATACAGTGAAGAGAATGTATAGTAAAATAAATATAAAAATAATCTATATATTTGAAAATATATAAAATAATAAAATTACACAACCCTGTCTCTTTTTGTTAAATGTCAGTTTTAATGCTCAATAATATCCAGTGTAAAAGTATAAGTAGCCTAAAAGGTATAAGAAGCTGTATAATGCTCAATAAAGAAAACAGTTCAGTCAAACATAAGTCAGCTCTCTAATAGGCTACAAAGTTAAAGTCACCTCTCGATGCATCCTGGGTAAAAGGGGCGGATCAGGAACACATCAGGGGTCTTGAACTGGACTTGGCTAGATGTGAACTCTGAATTGGAACAGTACTTGGGCAGCGACTGGTGACGTTTCACAAGTCCACAAGAACATATTGAGAAACAGCCCTCTCTCCTGTCTCGCATGCGCGCTCTTTCTCGCTCGTTCTAGGTTCCTGGAGATTTGAACTAATTCAGGTTGTATATCTGCTAGTTACCCCTTTATTACCCAAAACTTAACATATTGTTCCATTATACCTATACGCTTTTTTTAATGAAATTTTACAGAGGCAGTGCATGTCAGATTTTGTTGTTGATTCGATATATGTTATTTAAATGTGAGTTTGGCTAGAAGTTTTTTATTTTTATTTCAGTAGGTCTATTTCCCCATTCAAGCGCATACAGGAGTTTATCTCGCTGCCCGGAGGTGTTACAAACATGGCCAACGAGTGGAATGACTACTTTGGATATTGACTTTAACGCAACCTTGGCGTTCCAGATTCTCTTTTAAAGCCCAGGCTCTGGGCTTACTCTTAGCCTACCATTAACAAGTAATGTTTTCCACATCAATGTAAACTACAAGTAGAAGAACACGTGATATTAGAAACATAAAACCAAGGACAGAACAATCAAAACGTAATAAACATGACAGATGATCACTCTTTACATGAACATATAATATCAGCAAATGGTTCAATCGGCTTTCGGTTCATAACGATGATGGCAAAGCACTGTCTATACATCTTATTTTGCAACTCGGAAGCTATTTTCATTGAATGTGCGAGACTTCCAATTCATTAGCTGTTATAGTTAAATAACTAAAAGAATAGCAAAGTGCAGTAAACGGTAAAACTATTTTCGGACTTTTATATCGGACAACATTCAACACATACCAGTTACAACATACAATAACAAAACTCAATATCATAGGATGAATGTATGACTTTCCAAACATTTATTTATGGCCAGGAATGATTGAGAAATCAATGTAATGTCTGTGCACTAAAGAGAGACGTGTACATCCATCTCTTTATAGAGAGAGCGGAGGGAATCAGGATGTAAAGTGTGTGTGTGTGTGTGTGTGTGTGTGTGTGTGTGTGTGTGTGTGTGTGTGTGTGTGTGTGTGTGTGTGTGTGTGTGTGTGTGTGTGTGTGTGTGTGTGTGTGTGTGTGTGTGTGTGCCAGTGCCTTTCCACGGCCAGATTAGATCCCCTTCTTCAGAAAAGAAGAAGCCACTTACATATATCCACTGTGAAATCTGGGTCATGTAACAAAACCAGCTGAGAACCACTGGCATATGGAAGAGGCTATTTGCACTAAGTGCAAATAGCGGTAAATGCATTTACACTAAGTGAAAATAGCAGTATTTTCTTTGCAATATTAAATTGAAAATTATGTTAGATGCGATTTATACTTCAATAAGCCTATTTGCACCTCAGAGTATATAAAGTATGTTATCAAACAATATGTAATAATGACAACATATTCAGTGTAGCTATGATTATATTTAATAAAATCATAAATTGATGCTGCTTTATTGGGAGATTAGTGTCCCTATTCCTAAAGCCCACCCTACACCTATACCTAGCCTTGACCATATTTAACCTGCTGACCAGTAAATGTGTCCTCGAAGACATGGAAGGGAGATAAAGATCGATTGGTGGTGTTATGCCCAGTTCACACTGCACGATTTTGAATTTAGCCCAGATTTTCACTCGCCGACAGGTTTTTTGAAATTGCCAACAAATGCCTGAAATCGGAGGCAAATCATTCGTGCTCGTTCATGCGAATGACAATCACGCAGTGTGAATTATCAAAAATGCAATCTGTGACAATTCGACGATGGGTCTCTGACGCCCGTGGCGTAAGATATTTGGCATGCTAAATATCTAGACCTGTCGGCGATTCAAAATCCTGCTGTGTGAAATGTGTTCTAAATTAACCCTCTCCTGCACGCATTATGATAGACCTATAGAAAAAAATATTTGACTCTTTTTATTTTCTTAGAATGGCTTAACTTGAAGTGCTGTAAAAATATATATATATATATATTTTTTTTTAATTTTAAGGTCCTTTATGATATGTTGCCATACGGCAACAACGTACAACAGTGGAATTTTTTTAGAAAAAAAAAAGCCATTTAAATTAGATTTTTTTCCGTAATAGCCTACAAATGCATTGGCAGTATGACAAGCCGTTTTAACTTTTATTCATTTCCAGGATACTAATTATTACTATCAACAATTACATTTTTACTAGGTAAAATGATAGTTATTGATATAAGGAATTAGATTTCTACTATAACAATGGCAATTTTTGATATCAATAATTTAATTTTCACTAGTGACAATGTTAATTTCTGATATCATGAATCTGATTGTTACTAGTAAGAATTTTAGACATTTTAGATATCTAAAATAATATTGATATCAGATTTTCAGATATCAAAAATGATTTTTTTACTGGTAGCAATTCAATTGTTGATATCAAGAATAGACATTTCAACTGACATTTGAATTATTGATATCAGGAATTCACATATTTACTAACAAAGAAATGATTGATATCAAAATTATATTTCTACTAGTAAGAAATCAAGTATTGATATCAACAATTGATTTTGAATGGCAGCCATGGTGACATTTTAGTGAAAATACAATTATAGATATCAAGAATTCATATCCTGGAAATGAATAAAAGTTCAAACAGCTTTCCATATTGGCAGTCCTTAACCTATGACTAATCAACATTATATCACTAGCATTAATGTTGTTATTGCTACAGCTTAACAGATTGTAGCTGACCTGTCTAGCTAGCTTAACTATTGCAATAATGTCATTCCACTATTGCACAGTGTTGCCGCTTGGCAACACAGACATTTGATCGATTTACCAAAAACTGATTTCATAAAAACTTTTTTTGGTGAATATGTCATCATAACTTAACTGAGGTGATGTTTTGATTTTTTTTGTGTATGTGATATGGGATGGTCCTTGTTTGTTACTGACGTTCTAGATTGCTTACAGCAACTACCGACAAGAGACAGCAGTCTGTCACAAATCGCGCCACAGAAAAAAATTGCATGTCATTTGACTTAACCAAAGCACATCATTGGCTAAACTAAGGTCTTCTCATTCCAACAAAAAACATTAGAATGTTTTCTTAAAGAAACATTGGCAATGAAATTAACACAAAGAGTATGTTGCCAAATGGCAACACCATGCAGTAGAGGGTTAAAATTACATCGGCGATGACCTACAGCCAATGTGAGAGCAAGACACAGGGCAGCGGGAAGTTCAGGGAGGAGTTATAGACCAGATTATCAGTATTTTAATGCAGTGCTTCCCAACTCTGTTCCTGGATGCACACCAACAGTGCACATTTTGGATATCTCCCTTATCTGATCCATATATTTCTGGTTTTGGACTCGTTAGCTGATGAGTGATTCAGGTCGGTTTGATTAGGAAGAGTTGGAAAATGTGTAGTGTTGTTGTGCCAGGAACAGGGTTGGGAAACACTGTTTTAATGGATATATTTACAATTGTATCAAACAGAAACAAAGCACAAGCATTTGCTTGACCAGCCACAGTGGAAGCACATTGCAAAATTATTTATTTACCTCCAACACATCACACAATGCCATGTCTCTCTCTCATGCCAATTCCAGTTTCGCCCAGGAACTCAAATCTCACGCACGTGTGATCTTGCGTTATTTCCTTATCACTTCTCACGTGTGTTTGGTTGTGAATTGTAAATTGCGGACAAGACAGAGTTGTCGGTGATTCTTCCTATTGTAAAGCCATGCAATGTGTAACCCCCTGTCGTTGATTCATCGTGCAGTGTGCACACAGCAGCAACTGAATGCTACCCCAGGTAGTCGTCCAGTGTGAAAAGAATAATGATCTGAAGAGTTTGAAAATCGTGCAATGTGAACTCTGCATTAGTGTAAATAGCCTTTGCCAACAATACCAATAGACACTTCGCTCTCACATATACTCTATACCATTAAACCACATTTATGTCAAGAAGATGCCAGACTGAAATGTATCACTTTGATGATAGTTCAGAAGACACTGCAAATGGAAAGTATTTGATAACCTTAAATATTTTCAGCGTCATCTTAATCTTTTGAAGCAGTCATTTTTGTTCACATCTTAGGTCAAAGTAACAAACACAGGAAACTCTGGAGATTAGCAATCCAACTAAACAGCAATGAGAACAGACAAATAACATGCAAACTGAGGAATATATAAACTTACACAAGTTGACTGAAGGAGAAAACATGAGGGTTAATCAATCAAACAATGGGTAACTATGACAACAAAGGAGAAGCAGGATTATAAGGAATAAAGGCACACGGGAAAACAAACATTAACTTAACAAATATGAATATCAAGACTTTTATGCAAACAACATACTGGGCTCGTCAGCATTTATTTATTTATTTGTAAAACCACTGATACATATTCACATTTTCTAATTAACTGCACTCTTCTCTGGAGATCTAGAATGATTTCAGCTCTCAACCCCTGAGGCTATTAATTAAAGCATACAGACTCAACGTACGCAGCCACTCATACTATCTGCCTTATCTTCACTGAGGAAATATAACAGACAATTTGATACATATATTATGTTTAATGAAATGAAATCTCACTGTAGGCTTTTAATTAGCACACAGTCATGTTCTCTGACTATGTATTTACTTATAACAGAACCATTTTTGCAGCCTGTAAAGATATTTGGTCTCTACAAAACATATGAAAAAAAAGAAAAAGATTGTGAACAGTAATTTGTGAAAACTGTCCACACTTTAAATAGCATGTGGACTATAAATAGTAGGGCTGTAGTCAAGTCCACCTATGTCGAGTCCAAGACAAAGACCAGGACGACCTAGTTCAAAGAGCTTTGAGTCCAAGTCAAGAGCGAGTCCAACTGAGACCGTCAAGACAGAAGAAGAAAGAAGAATCCTCTTCAGGACCACGTACTTAACTATCTATTCTAAGATAATCATTGTATCATTATTACGCAATCAAAAAGCATGTGTGCATATTAAAGTGTGCATATTAGCTGCCTGGTTGTTGTTTTTTTTAAATCCACCACAGGTTTAGAATAATCTTTTTATGAATAAAGGCCAGTATCACAAGGAAATAGAGCAGACAGCATTAGTGGCTGCTGTCACTTTAAAACCAGCAGCTGCTGACAGAGATGCGGATCTCACAGGGGCGCAACTACCCAGTGTTAGAGGGGTATGCAGCAACAATTTTGGCGCCCCCATTTGTTTCCATGATAAACCAGCCTTATGGCATAAGTAATGTTTTCCAGATTCTAGTCATGTATTGTGCATACCTTATATTAAGCCTACCAGTTGTTATTTTTCTGTAATACAATTGAGATATGTCATGCATGGGATTGGTACCATAGGGTTAACCATTTTGCATTAAGTTAGCAAACACTTGCCAGTCTGTTAACATTAATATTTGCAAGCCTCCAAGTTTGGTAGAAAATCTATGCATGATTCCATGGTAAAACCAGAGATATTGCATCAGTTGTTTTCCAGATTCTTGTGATTTATTGTACATGCTAACTTATATTTTTCAGTTTTCAGCTCAGCAACCTCGGTTTTGCATATTCTAAGCTAGCTAGCTACATATTCTGGCTGCTACATTCCCAGTGTTAGCAAACACTAGTCTGTTAACATGAATATTTGCAAGCCTCCTCCAAGCACAGACGTCACACTTTAAATCCTACCTGTTGCCTTTCACCATCCACTTATTTAGCTACTGTCGCATCCCTTGACATGCCATCTCCTTTTCCCTCTTTCTTTTTGTATTTTTAGCCCTGACAGCTTTTTTGCTTTATCCATCTTTTTCGAGTTTCAACGACAACTCACTCCTGTGCTGCTCACTCAGCGCTCCCGCGCCCCCGCCCGCTCGCGATATTACCCTTCTATGTCAAAATAAATTCTATGATGGAATCTTATGAGGGCGCCTGCGCCTACTCTAGCCTGTTAGTCCTCTAAAATGTATATAACTTTTTTATATTCAACTTATAAAACTTTTATATCAATTTATATAACTTATATAAATTAGATTATTTTTTTAACCATCACTTTGGCGCCCCCATGATGCGGCGCCCCTATGCGCATACCCACTTTTTGTGCCACTGGGATCTCACACGTGCCTCATTCCCTCACAACTCTTTACGTACATTTAAGACTAACTCATTTAAGACTGCTCTTGATGATACTTGACAAAACTGACATTTTGTGTGGGCATTAATGTGCGTGTTATTGTTCGTTCAAGCGCGAAAGAGAACTCGATTGTGGCACATTGTCTGTGCGCTGACTGGAGAAAAATGAATCGCATGTTAACGCGTTAACGTTAACAGCACTAATCTGAATATAAATAAATGCTGTTTCTAGAGTAGCAACATTAAATGATACAGCAGAAAAGTCACTAAATATTGTCTTTTTACTCACTAAGGTTTTATTGCACGTTCTTACAGTAACAAACTAATGTTCAGTAATGTTGTCAACTCGTTTCTTCAGGCTACACCACGACCCCTGTGTCTGTGTGTGTGTGTGTGTTCATTAGAGGGGCGACAGAGAGAGCAGGGGCTGCCGCTATGCTGCCCCACGGCCCATTTAATAGCAGGTTTTGGTGGCCATAGCTAAATAACATGTTCATATCGCAATGACACTGAAAATACGATTCATCTTTCAGCCCTACTTTCTAACTTCATAAAAAATACCTTAATGTAAAGGCTATCTTTTACGTTCGGATTGGAACATGCCTGCCGTTAGCTAAATGAAAATTATTGATGCCTCCGCAGAGCGCACACACGCGGAGCCAACCATAGGGCGGAGCCAGACACATACCAGACGACCAATGTCAATGTCCATTCTAGATGGATTGTGAATTAAACCAATATTGTTACCCGTTTTCTGAACAAGTGAACTCTTTTGTTAAGGAGAAAAAAAAACTGCTGCTGGACTCGGTCGAGACCAACTGAACATTTGGCAAGACCAATGACCAAGTCAGAGTCCAAATACCACCAACTCCGAGACAATAGAAAAACGTCTCGAGACCGGACTCGAGTACTATAGCACTAATAAATAGCATGACAAAATCTGTTAACATTTCCTGACATGAAACCTCACTTTACAATATTTCACATTCATACCTTCCCTGACCCAAAACAATTGACGTGAACATTTCAACATGTGATTATAGACAACAGTATTGTTCAAACAGGTGAACAAGAGTGAATTAAAAAAAAAGACTCAAAATAAATGTTTATTGGCAGTTGGTAATATGCAGGAGGTAGACAAAACAAAAAACAAAACTTAATTTAAATCAAAGTTATGTCATAAAAATATAAGGGCTGAATCATGTGTAATCCTATGTGTTGATTTGCTTTTCTACTTGCAGCATGAATGTCTCACACTCAGAGGTGTTTAATACTTGGTTTGTTTCAGGGGTCTCTACAAGGGCGGTTCACTTATATTTTGCTTTAAGGGCACATGGGAAGCCAGTTTCCATTCCTTCCGTGCAATTATTGTTTCATTCTGTTACATTAAATCTAGCTTCCTGTGTGAACAGCCACAATGCAGCATTGGGCTCAGACAAAGGATGTGTCCGAAATTACATACTTTTCTACTTTATAGTAGGTGAAAAACAGTGTGTGACAAAAGTAGTACATCCAAAGTCACGGTGTTCAAAAGATTAGACAAAAAGTATCCGGATGACCTGATGATTCTGGAGAGACTCTGAAGTGTGCATACAATGGACATTTTACTATCTCATAAGGCTACCCTGATGCTGTTAGGTCACATGATAATTCAACTTAGCCTCAGTCAATGGATGATTGAAAGAATCCAAAGCAGATTTATTGGAAACACAGGTGAGTATACAGGATAAGACAATGGATCCAGATCAAACAGGTATTGGTAAAGGTAATAATGGTAATGGCAGAGCAGAGCCTGGTGGAGCCAGTTGGAGTGGGAACATCAGTGTAGCCAAAGGGAAGGAAGAGCCCAGTGAAGTTGAAGGGGTGAAGGGATAAAGCATAGCTGGAGGACCAGAAATCCATGGCGCAACCAGGGTGATGACTGACCAAGGCGGAGTTGGAGGGACGAGGGAGCAAGGTGGAGTCTGAGAGATGACAGACCGAGGGGCTGAGGGACCATATAGCCAAGGTGGAGCTGATGGGTCGGAGGGCCGTGGTGATGGGATGACTGGGAAGCCCAAGGCAGATCTAAACGGCAGGGCAGAACTACAGAAGGGGGAGCCAAGGGACTGAAGGGAGACAGCAGAGGTGAGGCAGAGGAGGCACCTAATGGCAGCGAACGTGACTTGCAGATGGGCAGAGCCAATGGTGATGAAGGACACTTGAGGCTAGAGCTGCGTTCCAGTCCACTTTTAGACACGCACTTGCGAACTTCCCTAAGCACTTCCCCTCGGGGGAATCCCTGCCGCCATTTTGAAGTGCGTTCCACTTCGTGAAGTGGACGAGGGAAGTTTATATGGACAGACCCTCGTTCCCTCGATTTTGACAGAGGGAGCGAGTCTACTTCATATGTACACTTCAGGCAGTGCAATATACCACAATGCAACACAATTGTGACGTCACAATATCTCTCGCATGCATGCTCGCTCTAGAATACGGGATATTTTAACTCATTTTCGGTATAACTAGTCGATCACTAGTGGCTCAACAGGTAGATGTATAGATAAACTCATCTTTCAGCCATTTGACCGACCGGGTTGACACTTCAGCGTGAGAAATCGGGGGTTTGGCGTGAGAGCGTGTGAATTGGGTCAATTGCGTAAAGTCTCATGCTGAATGAGTGAGAGTTGACAGCCCTGTATCTTTGAGGCATTTAAGTTCACAGACTCAAATAAACTTATTCTTTGTAGTCAGGTCCGAATCTTCAAGATTGTGTAACCCTGTAGGCATTTTTGAGGAAAAGTTGTTATACCACATTTTTAGAAAGTTCAATGTCTCCTGAATAAGGATCCACCGTATAACATAATGGTCCCATTTTCTTGCAATTGTTATCGAAACAATTCATACTTTGCAGTCACGTGACTACCATGGATACCTGGCAGGCAAAAAACTCTGACAAAATGGCTACAAACAGTGGTCAGCCAGGGGAATTGCAGCCTTGCAAATTTCCAATACTACAATCAATTATATAGTGAGGCTATTTTGTTTCCATAGCACATTAACAAAACGTTTAATAAAACTAAGAAACTAAAAACAATACAATTACTAAATATTAATAATATCACTAAAATGACGAAATGATCCCGAGCTCCATATCATTTTAGTGATATTATTACTATTTAGTAATTGTATTGTTTTTAGTGTTATGTGTCATTAAACGTTTTGTTAATGTGCTAAGGAAACAAATAAGCAGTCTTTATTTCACGAACAGCACAACTCTGCCATCTGTGAAAATCAAAAGCAGCTTCAAAAAACTTGTTTAAAAAAAAAATTCATTCAGCAAAGGAGAGAAAGTACGTCCCAGTTTATGCTGTAGTGGAACAACTGCAGATGGAGCCACAGGTCCTCGAGCTACTTCCTGGTTTCCATGCTCTCACTGGGAGTGACTCAACTTCATACATTCCAGGACATTCAAAGAAGACATGCTGGGAAGTTTTCATAGAGTATTCACATCTACTAACGGGGCTTGGCGAAGGTCCTGAACTGAGTGACCACACCATTCAGAATGCAGGACTGTTTTTCTGCAAACTCTATGGTGTAAAGGATGCTGATAAAATCAATGAAGTTCAAGCAATCATGTTTGTCAAGGGCATGACAATAGAAAGACTGCCCCCAACCAGAGACGCTCTCTACTTCCACATTCAGCGCTCTCACTTCCAGGCTTTGGTCTGGCGGCAGGCCCACTTGCAGCAGCCAGTTCTGCCACCCCCTGAAACCATGGGATGGAAGACAGAGGGGAATTCCCTTATTCCTCAACTCATGTCACTACCCACAGTTCCAGATGCCTGTGAGGAGTTAATCAACTGTGCCTGCACCACAGGGTGCAAGACAGCCCGATGCGGCTGCAAGCCTAATCCATGCATTGCATCTTACAAATGCAGAACGTCCAATGATACTTGTATGAACAAATAACTTTTGGAATATCTGCGATCACGGTATTGTTGCTTGATTTTGTTGAAATTTCAGAGTTCCAGCAGCCATTTAAACATTAAAAACTTTCCCTTTTATGTTAATGTTGTCTTTTCATTGTTTACATGTTTAAATAGTCTGAGAATGCAGAGTTTAGTTCTAATGTTTAATGTTTAAACTGCAATAAATGCATTAAAAAATGTTTTTTCTTTTGGCAGCCATTTTGTTTTTATTGTTTATGCCAAAACAGTGATTTTTACAACTTGTTATACGGCAGAAATGGATTCAGCACCTAAAAATCATATAGAAACAACACTTGAAGTACCTTTCCTCAAAAATGCCTACTGCATCTTATCCAGGGCTATTTATCTATTTTGGGACTCGACTATTGCTAATGGCAGAGTTATTCTTTGAATCACTAATGATGAATGAATGGTATTGTAGCAAGGAACATCATTTCTTTGGTTTGGGAAGGATATATAAAATGAACCTGGGAGCTGACAGCACTCTCAACTCTGAATTGGATCAGGTTTGGGTTTATTATTCCACAACTCTTTTGCATAAAAGAAAGGTATTAATGCTGACACTGTAATGAAACCGTCTCCTTACACAAGCTCTTTTGGAATGTCATTGGTGCACTGAAAGCACAGAGATAACATTCCTTCCATAATGTGAAGTGGCATACGTCTCACATGATACACTATCTGGAGGACTTGTGATGTTTCAGACAAGCGGGTGGAATGTGATTTTAGTTTCACATATGGGTGGGTTTGATAGAGTCTGCTGGAATGAAAAGCATTGGTCTTTCATCACTGTTGGACAAGTCTCGTTCACTTCCATTTATAATGAGTCTGTTCAAAAGTCCATCCATTTCACTGTTCAAAGCACCATGTATTTGCTCTCTTTTTAGTTATTGCATTGTGTTTTACGCATATTTTTTGTAATGTATTTGCAATGTCCGATTAGAAAGATCTCTTTACATGTATTTAAAAAATATTTAAATTAATTTCATTTACTTCAAGAAACAATAGTTTAAGTGAGTCTAAATGACCACGTGACAGAGATCTAAGTGATTGGATTAACTTTTTTCTCATGGCATATGATAAAACTCCATATGGTTGAGTTGGTCCATACAATTTCCATATGGTTGAGACATATCTAGAGGCCAGAATATTTTAGTTTTGCACATCACTTACATTTGCTTCAGAAACTGAAAATAAGGCAACACTTATTTTGATGGTCCCCTTTAGACATTCTATTAACTATAAGTAAATTTGCAATTCAATTTCAACTACCAATAATTTGAGTATTAATAGACTGTCTGCTTAATATCTATATTTTGATAATCCCTCAACAGAGACTCCACTATAAGTAACTTTGCAGGTACATCTACATATTCTACTAACCCTATCCTTATCAGTCTACTTGTGCTCAACTAATAATTTATTGAGAGTTAGTTGACATGGAGGTGCAACATTACTTAGTCAACATCAATTCTAAAGGGAATCATCAAAATAAAGAGTAACCGAAAATAAATTTCAGTTTCACTTTTTTTTAAGGGTTTACTGTATAATTGTCCGAATATTTATTTCTTTGTGGTTGACGTGTGCTGTCTTGTCCTGCCCTTTTCATTGATTTGCATCAATATTTTGATATTACATTTCATTTTACTATAAAATTACACTGCATGTTGTCATTAAAAGCGCAGTAAATGGCTGTGTCAACTCACACATGAAGAAATCATTTACATATAAGGCCTTAAAGGCAAAGCAGCAAATAAGGGCTCATTCAACGAAAAGAAATCTCACTAAATAACACTTGATGAGAGCCATTCATACAGGACATAAACCCAGCTGGGCAAAGTGCAACAGAACAGTTGAATGAACAGGTAAAAGAAGCGTTTTATCTTGACATGCATCTTAAAAATGCAGCACTCATGGCATAAGATGCTGAAGAACAGAAAGATGCGACACGGCAGCCAGACATCAGTTTGCGTGTGTACAGCACAATCACCAACAATTAAAAAACATTTTAATTATTGAGATTCAGAAAATGAATTCTACTTAGGCTACCTGAGACAGATTGACAAATATAGTGATAGACTTCAAAAACCAGTTTCTTGCCATTATTCATAGCTTTACTAATCTACCATAATAATGTAATGTTTTTGAATTAACTTAAAATTTGTTTTTCTCTGCAAATATTGATTTAATTATTATTATTTTTATTAATTTGATAATTTGGATAATTCATAATTTAATCACAGCCCAACAATATATTAATTAATTAATTTTCCTAATAAAAGGCCTTAAAAAGTATTAAAATGTCTTAAATTCAGATTCGATGGGTCTTAAAGTAAATCTCAAAAAGGTTATGGGGTTTAAAACTTCTTTAATTTTATTGAATGGGCCTCTGGTAATTTAAAACAGAAATTTAAATACATATCGAAATCAAAAACAATGATTTCCTTCCTTAGTTTCCTATTGCAAGTGGAGGAAGTTGATTATTATGTAACCTGAGTGAAGTATAACCTCATAATCCAAATGCTGATGAGTTTCTCCAGCGCCTTGAGCATCTCCTCTTACGGCCTAAGGGGGTAAAAAGATTGGAAAGATTAGAAGTTTGGAGAAATATCGGGTAGGTGAAACGGATGAAGTCATGTTAAATTGAAAACATTTTGTTTTTGGCAATCTGGAAATGTTGGATGTGTATAGAAATCCAACCTGATTTTTTTTTTTCCCACTTCAGCCTACTTCCTGATGCAGGAGGCAGCATACTCAGCTTTATTTGAGCTGCTGGGCTATCAAATACCCTTTCTTTTGCTCGCATACTGCATCCCACAAACAAAATGGTGAACATAATTGCGTAATGAATCTTAAAGTACTCTGCCAAGCGTTAACTAGCTCTTAGTACAAGCAAGTTACAACGTGATTACAGCGCATTTCATTTCAGCCATAATAACATTTCATTACCACACAATCCCAAATCAAAACCTCAGTTTACATGAGCGATGATGCTGCCACCCCAAAGAAATAACAGACATAAAGAAAGCCGTGCTCACGTTCTAGATAGCATTTGAGAGTCTGCAATATGTCCCCTGATGTGAGGGCACAAAATTCCTTTTGACAGCTATGAAATACAGTAAACCCTCGCCCGCTGCGAGCAAGTATTTATCTATAAAGCCTCACATTTTGATGCCACGAATGTTTAAAAGTGATGACAAGCTTTCTTTTTTTATACCTCGAACAAAATATAATTTCATGCTGGATTAACTGTATTGACCAGCTGAAGGGCAAAATAATTTATGTGCATGCGTCTCCGGGTAGTAAGATCTCCAATTAGGTCATCTCTATTTGTGTTGGGTGCGAGTGTGAATGGGACATTTCTTTTGGTCCCCATGAGGAAAACAGCTTATAAATCATACTAAATGATGAAAATTAAATTTTGAAAATGTAAAAATGTAGAAAGTTGTGATTAGGGGTATGGTTAGAGTTTGGGGATAGGATATACAGTTTATAGAGTATGAAAACCCAACGTGTGTGTGTGCGTATTAGAATGATGGATACATTGTCATGATCCGGCCTTCTTGTCCTTAATTTCGCCTAGTCTTGAGGCTGGATCATGACAGACCCGTGTTTTGTGTACAAGCACATGGCCTTTTGTTTGGGCCATGTGCTTGTGTTGTCTCGTTATGTAACTCCGCCCCCTTGTTACCCTCGTCTTGTCATTATTGTCTAGTCAGTTTCACCTGTCTTCGTCATTAGTGTTCCCTATTTAATCCACTTGTGTTTGCTGTCTTGTGCTGGTTCATTGTTTGATGTTGTATCTAACCGTGAGTAACCTGTTGAAAGACTTGTCAAGAAAGAAGTTTTTGATCCTATCTTAGCTGTTAGTTTACTTTCTGAGTATTAGTCTAGTATTGTCTTTTCTGTCTTGTTTTGCCCCATCGTGGGTTTTTGTTTTCTGTTTTTGTTGTTAATAAACCCTGTGTGTATCATTTGCTGTCTGCGATTTGGGTTCATCCTTCATCCACATAACAGAATGAACGAGCCAAGAAAGAACCCAGTAGACAGCATGTCCTCCCGGCTCCGGCTACAACCGGAACAATGGTGGTTGTCGGCTCCCACCGATGGAGAGAGGGTCAACTGTCCAGCCCCGTCCCAGAGTGGGTGGATCCTGAAGAATTATGCCCGACTCTGGGATCGTTTCTCCCAGGAGGATCCGCAGACTTCTTCCTCGGGATTTCCACCCTCTGCCTGTCTGCCTGTGAACCCAGAGGGTTGTGTTTTGGCCGTTGTTTCACGGGGGAACCAGGCCAGTCCCGCCGCGACTCTTGAGACACCTTCCACGTCCATAAATCTTCATGGTAAGCGTGGAAGGCACCCGTCGTGGGAGTCAGCATCGGAGACTTCCTGCCCGGAATCCTCCTCACCTGCTGTGAATTTCCCAGTTTCTGTCACGGTTCCTGCTTCACCTCCCTCTCCGGTCCCCAGTCTGGCCACATTCTCCACTCCGCGACCCAGGAAGAAGAGGAGGAAGGGAGCTTCTGGTTCTCCATCTCTACCTCCTCCTGAGTCCGCGATGGATCTCCAACCGCCCGCTGAAGTCAAGAGCGCTGTTCCTGGCTCCGCTGCTGTAAGCGCGGTTTTAGTCTTTGCAACAAGAGACATAGTTCTACAACCTGCTGCAGAAAGCGCTGTTTCCCAGTCGGCGTTGGGGAGATCGATTCCAGAGACTTGTACTGTGAATGTCGTCTCTGAGTCTTCAGTCATGTCAGCTGAAGAGAAAGCAGCGGCCGATTCCGCTGCAAAGGCTGTGATACAGTCCATATCAGCCCATCAGGAGATGCCAGTCGTCATCGCTGCCAGAACCCTGTCCGAATATCTTTCCCGTCTTGTCAGAATTCTAGATGTCCCAGTCAGTCCTGCCTTATCCCCAGTCCCTGTTCCAGATGCTCCAGAGAGCAACGTTCCCAGTCCAGTTATTGTAAGCACTGATCCCAAGTCTGCTACACAGCACCATTCTCAAGCCAGCCGCTGAGAGCGCAGCACCCACGCCGGCCGGCCACTGAGAGCGCAGCACCCACGCCGGCCGCAGTTGGTGCTGTTTCCGAGTCTGCAACATTCAACGCCTCTCTAGAGTCTGAGGTGAGGAGTGTCGCTTCTTGGGGAAGCTTTGACTCTGATACGGCCTCTATGAACTCTGTTCCAGTTCCCGGTCTACAGCCGCCTGGTACACCACCTGTCTCGTGCCCTGTTCTTTTCCCTGCTGTTTCCCCAGTCCGGATTCCTGTTCTGCCGCCCTCCGTGTCGGTATCTGTTGCTGCGCCCCCTTCTGCAGTACCCCCGTGTGTTGCCCCGGTCAACCGTCACCATTATGCCCCGAACTGTTTCCCCCAAGACCTCTCCTCATGTGTCCCCGTCCAAGTCTGCCCGGATTCCTCGTCCTCAGCCCTCGTCCCAGAAATCCAGGACCCCCAGCCCACCTATCCACCCTGGACTATCCCCCATGAACTCTGCGTTTCCTCTGCCACCCCTTCCGTGTTTATTATTTCTGATTTGTCATCCAAGCCCTGTTGTTTTTCGTGTTTGCCACTACTGTTATTTGTCATGTTTTGTTGGTTTGTGTCAATGTCACAGTCAGTCTTGTCTCGCGTCTGATATCCTCTTGAGGAGCGTCTGGAAGCTGCTCCTTAAGTGGGGGGTTCTGTCATGATCCGGCCTTCTTGTCCTTGATTTCCCCTAGTCTTGAGGCTGGATCATGACAGACCCATGTTTTGTGTACAAGCACATGGCCTTGTGCTTGTGTTGTCTCGTTATGTAACTCCGCCCCCTTGTTACCCTCGTCTTGTCATTTATTGTCTAGTCAGTTTCACCTGTCTTCGTCATTAGTGTTCCCTATTTAATCCCCTTGTGTTTGCTGTCTTATGCTGGTTCATCGTTTCATTGTGATACATTGTTTGATGTTGTATCTAACCGTGAGTAACCTGTTGAAAGCCTTGTCAAGAAAGAAGTTTTTGATCCTGTCTGAGCTGTTAGTTTACTTTCTGAGTATTAGTCTAGTATTGTCTTTTCTGTCTTGTTTTGCCCCATCGTGGGTTTTGTTTTCTGTTTTTGTTGTTAATAAACCCTGTGTGTATCATTTGCTGTCTGCGATTGGGTTCATCCACATAACAAACATGAAATGTTAAAGTGTAAATTGCAGGTTAAATTTTTCAGGAAGATAATGCAATGTGCTTATTAAACAAAGATAAGAACCGCCCACCATTGTTTTGTATTTTTTTTATACCAAAATGCTGAATATAATATGAAAAGTTGGTACTTTTTACAGTAGTTTTAAGCACTCCATCTCCCTTCCACTAGGCTGGGCGTGATGTCATTAAAAGGGACTCCAAACCTACAGTTACAGTTAGTCTAACGGCAAGTAGGCTAGCAGTTAAATGGAGGAGACCTAACTCAGTAAGCAAAAATGGTGTTGATGATTGAAATAACCCAATCGTAAACATACTCGTGTGTGCTGGCTATGAGATTACCCTGATTCTGCCTGAAATGAGTGTAAACTATTCGCAAAACAAACGGGTTCAGGCAACATGCGTCAAAACCAGGATGCTGCGTGAGGCACGCCAGTTTAATTGATTATTTGTTGATAATTTTTTACTTTTCACACAGTTTTAAAAATAAAAAACAGACAGTACAGTAAACAGTACTCATAACTAGAGATCGACCGATTCATCGGTTTTGCCGATTAATCGGCACCGATAGTTGATTGGTGTAACTATCGTTATCGATAAAAATCTGCACCGATAGTTTGTCCGGGTTGCGTCCATTGCTGGAGCGGCTGAGAAGTGTGCGGAGTCCTTACACAGTACGAGAGCACTGAGAAGAGACTGCTGGCATTATACAGAGCGAGAGCTGACAAATAACAAACCATCACTGGCTGAGTTGTTTACGTTAGCACATGAGGCTTCGCGCAGCAAGGCGAGAAAACGCAGCACAGAGAGTGCTGACACTTCAGACGCACATTTAAAACACCGACAGCGAAACGGTATGAATACATAACACTAAAGTATATTGCCATATCATTATAAAGTATTTAATTTGTTGACTAGATGCTGCATCAGCAGAGAAAGAACAAAAGTATGTTTGCCGTCGAGGCTGAGAGGACTCTAACCTTAGTTCCTCAGTCAAGTGGTTTAAATAATGTAACAAAAACACACGCAGACCTGACCCAAATGTTTTATGTTGCAATTGTTACCATCTATTTGCATTATTTTATATCCAGCTGGTCACTTTTATGCATTCATTAGGCGACGAAGTTGCATATTTAAAACTAGTGACGTGATTGCTTTCTCAACATTGATATGTTCATGTAAGTTAGCCGACAGAAACATAAACAACTCAGAAACGCGTTCGATTTAAGTTCTTTTTTTTATCACTACAATACATCTTGTTATTTTGATTAGATAATCATCAAGTGTTATAAAACAGAAGCAATAAAGTGAGAGACCATACATAGGCTATATTACGTATACGTAATATAGGTCTTTATTTAATTTTAATGGCCATCTTTAAGAATGACTCTTTGGAATTATATGAAATGGTAACACTTTACCATTAAGTAAGATCACATTTTAAGCAATAATTAAGGTTAAGAAAAGTAGTAGAAGTATTATTCATTGTTAGTTTGTTAATTTCAACATTTACTAATGCATTTGAAATGGAGTTTTAATACTTATTTTATCTATTTTTACCTTAGTTAATGTTCTATGAACTAACATGAATGATAAAGGTTCAATTGTATTGCTCATATTAATACATGCAGTAAAAACGTATATTGCATAATTCATATAGTTCATGAAAGCTAGCTAATACATCCTTGTTAACAAATGCGACTTGCAAAGTGTTACCTATGAAATTTACGTGATTCTAGGTTATAGCTAATGAAACTTGTAATATTTTAATGTTTAAATTATTTTCTATATAGAGTTCATTCTGTAGAACTTCTTATTTTAATATATTCATATTTATATATTTATTTAAATTAGCATATTTCAGTTCAGCACTTTTTTACTTGTGAGTGTTATGTTTGTTTTTAATCCAGTATCCATTTTTAAAAATATTTTATCGGTTATCTGCATTTATGGTCAAACATAAATATTGGTATCGTAAAATCCCCTATCGGTCGACCTCTACTCATAACTTCAAATTTTATTATAATTGTATTTCATATAATATACAATAATGTAATTTTTACTTTATATCTACGTTATATCAAATGTGATAATTGCTAGTACATTTAAAATATCAAAATATGCTCCCCATACACATTTTAAATGAAATAACGATGTCATAATATTGTGAGACTTACACCATTATGGAAACAATAGAGAATGAATCGACATTCTCTGTGATCGATTCGCGCTTGGGTAGTATTTTTCGACAAGGCAGCACAAATCGTCTGAACACCGGTCGCGGCGCGGGTCGAGCTGCTTCCACTAAACTCCAAAACGCGTTGACCTCACGGCAGCACATACTCTCCACTGCTGATTCCATTGGGTGGCACAGCCCACACAAACACCTGTCAAACACAGCGATAGGGACATCGATCTCTTTTTCTTTTTGACACTGAGCATCGCTAATTAGTTGCGATTTAGCACACGCAATATCGCGATCTGTCTGCAGATGCAAAAGCGCCATTGTGCCTATGCAGTGTGTGCATCTCTACAGATCCGATTAGGACTACTAACACCATGTAAGTAAAAAAATGTCTTCAGTCGTTGTCCCTCCTTGCTATTCTACATGACGACAAGATTTTGAAAAGACTTTGGCTTGTTCCCTAATGTTATCCGGGTTAGCACCAGGTTAACCTAGGCTAGCTCTAGCTACTCACCAGGACACCTGGCCAACCCTCCACTCATTTTCCTCACACAAAGCATTGATAACTCTTTGAGGGCCATGATTTCTGGCAATTTCCTCCCCTCTCTCATGTCTGACTGGTTCAAAATTGTCCATAGTCAAGCCACAAACAGTAGGAATCTAGCAGAGTGTGGGTTGCTACTCCCTTTTATGGCGTCATCACCCAGTTACGGTAAAAAACATGCTACCTTTGAAGAAACCCCAATAAATGTTATTTTAACGCATTTTAAGACAGAAATGTTTAAATATTTACATATTGAGCACTTTAATCTACACATTAATTGGTTGTGGTGGTTAACCTGCAATTTACACTTTAAACTTCAACCCAAAATCAAAACAAAAATAACTCCACATTGTAACATAACTTTCATGATGTTTAAGCACTCCAAATGTGACCAAATTATCGGCTTTTCAACCCTCTACGCACAAAAGGCAAAAGAATTGCAATAGGCTGGTAAATGTTTCTGCTTACTCGCCAGACTGATATGCGGAGGCTGCAGAGAAGGCGTCGAGGTGGCTCTGGATCAAAAGAGCGGATCCGTGGTTAAATGCTGCTAGGGCACAAGCTGAGGCCTGATCAACCTCAGCTGGGTCGCCTGAAGGAGGGTGTCTGATGTTTCGAAAGACCCGAAACACCCAATGAGATCAGGAACATCACTGATTTTGTGCCCTAGCTTAGCATCAGAAGATGTATCATTACAACTGCCAATCTGAAGAAATCAGTGACTACCAGGAACAGGCTGGTTGACAACCAAGAATAGGTTGGGGACATCTGGAGAGACAGATGGCAGCTCGGGAAGACGGCAACCGGGGCGGTATGGGCTAGCACCCCTAGCCGCAGCCTCTGTGAAGAGGAACCCAAAGCTAGCTACGGAAAAATTAAATGAGCAATAGCCCCAGGGGAGCCCGAGAGGGGGGGGGGGGGGGGGGGAGAGAACCCCAGTCAGACGGACCTAAGGTTATCGACCAACAGCAAAGGAAAAACGACTACGAGCGCGGTTTGTCAGTGTGGAAAGATTTGTAAAAATGCAAGAGGCTTGAAGATCCATCAGTCACGGATGAAATGTCTGGAGCCACGGCAAGTACCACAATGCACAGGCATAGTGCCTGGTGAGTCAGAGGAGGAGCAGGGCCTGGAAGCACCGCATAGAGCCCAGAGCCTCCATGTGGTACAAACTGTCCCCCCAGTCATGCAGCCCGAGAAGAGGAGGATCAGGTGGCCTCAAGCATGTAAAACAGCCGAGTGGCAGAAGTTTGATGAGGATGTGGACAAGGTGCTGGAAGTAACGGCCAAAGGTGATGCGGAGAGGAGGCTGCCTCTATAACTATAACGACCATCATAGTGAGCATGGCGGTTAAGAGGTTTGGTGTGGAGGAGGTGAGAGGAGTAACAAAGCCGTACACCAAAAACCAGAGGGCAGTCAAAATTCATAACATCAGAATAGAGCTGAAAACCCTAAAAAAGCAGTACAAGGAAGCTGGTGAGGAGGAGCGTGGGCTACTGACAGAGCTGCGCAGCATCTTAAGGAAGAAGCTTGTTACCCTGCGCAGAGCCGAACGGCACAGGAGGCGGCGAAGGGAGAGGGCTAGGAGGAGAGCAGCCTTCATTAGAAACCCATTCGAGTTCACCAAACAGCTCCTCGGGCAGAAGAAAGGTAGACGCCTAGTCTCATCTAAGGGTGAAATTGACCAGCACCTTGCAGATACATTTAGTGACCCCTCCAGAGAACAAGAGTTGGGGCAGTGCGATGCCTTGATAACACCACCAGAGCCTGTAGAGGCATTCGACCTGAGGGAGCCACTCCTGAAAGAAGTACAGGAAGTAGTAAGGAAGGCAAGGTCTAGGTCTGCACCAGGACCAAGCGGAACATCGTATAAGGTGTACAAGTACTGCCCCAAGCTGCTACATCGGCTGTGGAGGATCCTAAAAGTCATCTGGAGGAAAGGGAAAACTCTAAAACAGTGGCGGTGTGCAGATGGAGTGTGGATCCCAAAAGAAGAAGACTGCAAGACCATCAGCCAGTTCAGAATCATCTCGCTTTTAAGCGTTGAAGGAAAGATCTTCTTCAGCATAGTTGCGAAGCGGTTGGCAGAGTTCTTCCTAAAAAATGGATACATTGACACCTCTGTGCAGAAAGGCGGCATACCAGGTGTTCCAGGCTGCCTAGAGCACACAGGCGTGGTTACACAGCTCCTCAGAGAAGCAAAGGAGAATAGGGGTGATCTGGTGGTGCTGTGGTTAGACCTGGCCAACGCCTATGGCTCTATGCCCCACAAGCTGGTACAGGAGGCTCTGGAGAGGCACCATGTTCCTGCCATAGTGAGAGACCTTATCCAGGATTACTATAGAGATTTCAAGCTGAGAGTCTCATCTGGGTCAACAACATCAGAGTGGCACAGACTGGAGGTGGGAATCATCACAGGCTGCACCATTTCAGTGATCCTGTTCGCTCTGGCAATGAACATGTTGGTGAAATCTGCTGAACCGGAGTGCAGAGGGCCCAAATCCAAGACTGGAATGCGGCAACCACCAATCCGTGCCTTCATGGATGACCACACAGTGACAACGGAGTCAGTGCCTGGAGCCAGATGGATCGTGAAGGGTCTGGAGAGGGTAATTGAATGGGCCAGGATGTAATTCAAGCCAACCAAATCCAGATCTTTAGTGCTAAAGAAGGGCAGGATGGTGGAGAAGTTTCGTTTTATCATCTCAGGAACTCAAATCCCGACCCTGTCTGAAAAACCAGTAAAAAGCCTGGGAAAGATCTTCGACAGCAGCCTCAGGGATACAACATCCATCAAAAACACCTGCGAGGAGCTGGAGAGGTGGCTGAAGATTATCGATAAAACTGGGCTCCCTGGAAAATTTAAGGCATGGGTGTACCAACATGGGATTCTGCCAAGAATACTGTGGCCTCTGCTTCTGTAAGAGTTTCCGATCTCCACCATCTCAGAACTAGAAAGGAGAGTCAGCCGATACCTAAGACGATGGCTGGGATTCCCGAGGAGCTTAAGCAGTATCGCCCTTTATGGAAACACCTGCAAGCTGCAGCTCCCGCTAAAATCCATCGAAGAGGAGTTCAAGGTCTTGCGTGCAAGAGAGGTGCTGCAGCTCCGTGAGTCTAGGGACCCCAAAGTCTCTGGGGCAGGTGTAGAGGTCAAGACGGGCAGGAAATGGAGGGCAGAGGTGGCAGTAGACCAAGCAGAGTCACGGCTGCACCATGGAGTCCTAGTGGGAGCAGTGGCCAGAGGAAGGGCTGGGCTAGGAACCTTTCAAGGGCCCCGGTTCGACAAGGCTCGGGGGAAGGGGAGGAGGCAGCTAGTTCAAAGTGAGGTGAGGGCAGCGGTGGAGGAGGAGAGGTCCAGCAAAGCAGTGGGAATGGCACGTCAGGGTGCCTGGATTAGATGGGAACAAGCGGTGGAGAGGAAGATCACGTGGACTGACCTTTGGCGGGCAGAGCCACACCGCATCAAGTTCCTGGTCCAGGCAGTCTATGACGTCCTCCCCAGCCCGTCCAACCTGCACACCTGGGGGCTGGTCGATACACCAGGATGCGCCCTGTGCCAGAGAAAGGGAACCCTTGAGCACATCATGAGCTGCTGCCCAAGAGCTTTGGGGGAAGAACGATATCGCTGGCGGCATGACCAGGTGCTCAAAACAATTGCAGAGAGCATCCAGGTTACTATCAGCAGCTGCCGGAGGTCAAACCCTGCAAACAAACCATCAGCTTTGTCAGGGCCGGGGAGAAGCCAGGAAAATCTCTCAGGACAACAGCAGGGCTTCTGAACACGGCACAGGATTGGCAACTAAAAAGTGGACTTGGGCAAACAACTTAAGTTCCCCCAGCATGTCGTCGAGACCACCCTGAGACCTGACATTGTCGTGATATCAGAGGCAACAAAGAACCTTGTCATGTTGGAGCTCACTGTGCCATGGGAAGACCGAATGGAGGAAGCCTTTGAGAGGAAGAAGGAGAAATATGATGGCCTCGTCAGCGACTGCCACAACCAAGGCTGGAAGGCAAGGTGCTTACCTGTGGAGGTGGGGTGCAGAGGCTTTGCAGCGAAGTCCCTCTACGGGGCCTACACTGCACTCGGCATCACAGGTGAGAGAAGGAGAAGGGCTATCAGTAATACCACAGAGGCTGCAGAGAAGGCGTCGAGGTGGCTCTGGATCAAAAGAGCGGATCCGTGGTTAAATGCTGCTAGGGCACAAGCTGAGGCCTGCTCAGCATATATATTATATATATATATAATTCGACTAAATCAGCTTATCTTTGTAAAATGGCGCATCTTTTTAAATATCTAAATGTACACTCTTAAAATCAGTCAATCAAGCATTATATTATGATATTATGACAATCAATCATTATTTAATGATAGAACTTTAGAAATTAGAACTACAACTTGATAGTCATGCATGAATGCATACTTACCATTTTAACTGAACTTAGGACTGGTGGTGATGCTTAAGATATTGTTGGTCATAAAAAATAGATAATAGTAATTTTTATTAAAATATAATAATCCTGGTACTATTAATAGCAATATACAACACATGAGCTGCTGGGTTCATGAATGTTAATCATGTTGTCAGTGTTCTAAGTGATGTGCTGAAATTAAAACAGGGCTGAGCGCCAGCCAATGAGAGTGCCGTTTGTGCTTTAGTTACACCCACTACCGGAGAAACCCGCATATCTTCTGCTTGTTCTTATAAGCTAATAATAATCCCAGATAAATTCAATTTTCGATTTTTCGCGGTATGAGACTCTAGAGTTTCACACTAGAGTTTACGGTAAGTCAAATACAGGTACGCTGAGCTGAATTTGAAATACTAGTACAGATCGCTTGACAGAGAGCGAAACTCAAGTGCTCTGTCAGAGTGCTCAGAGAGTGAAAATTATATCTATGCTTAACTTATAATTATGATCTAACACAAACAGGCGAGTAAAATCTACGAACATTATTTAGTTGCCCAGAGTGAAATTTACACGCATATGCACTGGCTAAACAATGGGTAAGTTGCTAAATGCATCTTGTTCACATGTAAGAGCCCTGTTCATGTTGGACAGACATTTTATTGCATTTTGTGTCTGTTATGAGGCACAAAGACACTCTTTATGTATATGCCCCCATAACTGCCGTTTTAGCTGAGTGGGAGCTCTGGGCATTTGCGGGAACAGCTCCATGTTGCAAGCACCCATCCGGTTCGTTTTTTTTTCTTTCTATAGACATACTCACAAAGGTATAACGATCAAGATTAACTTAAAAATTGCCCGGAGTTCTCCTTTGACATCTCTAACATAACGTTATGCTAACGTTAGCCTAACATTAGAAAACGTTAATTTCTAGCTGCATTGTACATCATGTCACTTAGCTTCATTAACGTATCTGTTAATAACCGAGATAACAAATGTTAGCAATGTTGTGCTGAATGATTCATGTAGAATGATTCACGTAAATACTGTAGCACCAAACTAACTAGGGTTGGGTATCGGTTGGGTTTTATCCGATACCAGTACCTACTCTGTATTTTTTTTAAAAGGTTCCGGTGCTTAAACGGTTCTTGAAACGGTACTTAAGAAAACGAAACCGCACACACTTTGTCAAAAAATAATACACCTTTTTTTACAGGGCCAAACTGGACACAATATAAACTTAAATCTTTAAACAATATAAATACAAGTAACATATGGTGGTAATAATAAATAAACCAATATAAAATAAAAATTCACATTAACATAATATCAAATAAAACAATATTGTATCAAACTATGTAATAATACTGGAGATTAATAGAGATTACAACCAGGGTAATCTAATCTCGACATGGCTCCTGGTTCCCATGTTTTGTCTTCTTGAGCCAGTCATGTAAGTTATCTGGTCGTTGTACTAGTTACGGCAGTGCTTAGTTTGGCGAATTTGGTATTTCGTTTCCACTGCGTCTCAGCTACGCAGCATTGAGGGAACCTATGAAAGAGAGCGTCTCTGGTTACTGGTGTAACCTATGTTCTCTGAATAGGGAACGAGACGCTGCGTTCGCTGCCAAGATCCTCGCGCTGCCGACAAGCTTCCTTTTTCGGCAGAGAAATTTGAGTAGCAGATGATGCGCGCGCTAATATAATATGACGACGTAAGAGCTTTGAGGCGGCGCCCGCGCCATCAGCTAATGCATTGGTGTGATTCTATGGCTTCAGACAATCGGCACACCCAGAGGGCGTTCTGACGCGTAATTTTACACGTGAAATGTAGCCAAACCTTGGAGCGTTTTGTCTTCGGCATCTTCATTAATCCCCTCGCTATCACCAGACGTTCCGGGAATCTCCCGCGCATGCACGGCGGAGAGGGAGAGAGCGAGAGACCTTGCGTGTGTGTGGCACATGACACAGAGAGTCAGACACCGAAATCAGGCACCGAAATTGTCGTTCTTATTCGGTCTGGTTACTACCGTTTACGCCGGAACCGGTTCCCTATTGGCACCGCTTTTCGGTACCCAACCCTAAAACTAACGGAGAGGCCCTCTTGGTAAAGATGGTAAAAAGGATTGTCCTCGAAACGTATGCAACTTAGACCTGTACATATTTAATTTGATCATGAACCATTAATTACATATTTAAGCACAACATTTTAGACAACTTTCTACCAAAACAACTGGGGAACTGTGTGTTTTTTTTTTTTTAGCAAAACATGTAGCCTTTTCACACCTCTTCAACATAACTAAATATAGCGCCTGTCACCGAATGTTGACTGTTTGTCCGAGTGAGTGGAGGCGGCGTGGCTTCGCCATTGGTGAATTAGGAAATCCTACTAAGGCTACATGGTGCGTCCTTCGAAGGACGCATGCATCCTTCACATTGGGACACAGCTGATAACGTATCTGATAGCAAAATTATTTTGAGACATATACTTCCTTTAAGTTTTGTTGAGGGAGACCGGTTTAAGAACAGAAAACGCAAAGCGCTGTTAGAAACTTAGAACACCGTTTGGTTTTCGTATTTTGTGTGAACACACCATTAGAACACCGTCATCTTTGTGTCTCTGAAACGTCTGTCAGCGCAGTGCTCTTCTCATTAGATGTTAGATGTGTGATGAAACAGTTCGGATACAAATGCAAGTAAAAGGCGTTTATTGAAGATAGTCAGGTCAAACACTGAACACAGATCCGGGAATAAACACTCAGATGGAGAAGTGACACAGGGACGTTGATGGGCAATCCGGTGAGTGGTGGTGATGATCAGCGTGCTCAGGAACCAGGAACAATAAACAATCCAACAGGCGAAGACAACGAAGAAGATCCACACGAGGAGACGAAGAGAGCCACACAGGAACAGGACACGACACCGGGGAAGCCACAACGATCTGACAACATGAGAAGGATCTTACTGACATATAAAGGGAACGGTGATGAACAGCAGCTGGCACGGACAATCAATGGGATTGGAAAACCACGCCCACACAGACACGCATACACACACACAAAACAGCAGAAAGAGACAGTGGATCCATGAACCGTGACAAGATGTTTTTTTTTTTTCATTCACGCTGCTTTAGCTTAAATAATTTTGTCATTTATATATTTTTTTTACACATAGGCCTACTGTTTAATGTTTTGAACAATGAAAACTTTAACATATATTGTAAGCTTGTTGTGTATATTGCCTGATCGGAAGCTTCAGAAATGGTGACAAAAACGTTTTAAAAAAAAGTCATTAACTTTTTCGTTAAATTTCATTTAAATAAACTAATATTTCAAATAATATTTTTTTTGAGCCTGAATATTCAAATGCAATATTTTTGAAAAATGCCCATCCCGAGTACAGACACAAAGTACTAGTATGGACCAGTTAGATCAGAAGACGAAATTCACCTGCAGAGAATAAGGATGTCACAACGATAATGAGCCACTCACACAAGGTATAAGGTTGAACTAATTGTATTGTTTTGTTTGTGTTGAATTCAAACTTGAACTCGATAACTGGAATGTATATAAGAACATAAATAAAATACAGGAAAGAAAAATAAAATACATTGTGTAGCCTACCTCCCAAACAAAAATAAAATAAAGACTCAAAGGTAAGTATAATCACTTGTCTTTTAAACAATGTTTACGCAAATCAATAAATTGACCTCTTGTTTGTTCACATTTGATCACATTTGATCAAGCAACACAGTTAAGCGAACACGAGAGTTAACGAAAACCATGGAATCCAGGAACTCCAATCCGGAAGCAACGATTTCAATGCAGAATCGACTCAACGATTCACAGCAAGCAAAGATCTCTGTTTCTTCAATAAACAACACATTGATGTGTCAACGCGTTAACAAGACTGCTTCTACGCAACTGTGTCACACATTATAATTCAATTTAACAGTCTCTTTAACATCAAACTTCACTTCTCCTCTTGCTACATCGTCTCTGGATACATGTTAAATTCGAATACATTTTTCTCAAATGGATAAATCAAATACTCAAATTTCTTTGGAGAGATCTGAGTCACGTTTGCTCTGCCGTTTAGAGAGTGTGCGAACTCTGACTGCGTGCGAAATCCAGAAACCAAAAAAATGCGCTACACAACATCCTTAACTCTCATTGGTCGGTCCTCCCAAACAAATTATTTTATTTGCCTGATTTAATACACATGAAAATAACTAATACAATGAATATATATATATATATATATATATATATATATATATATATATATATATATATATATATATATATATATATATATATATCTTCTCTTTCACCAAATTCACCATATATTTGTATAATGATGAAGTGTCAGGACATTGATAACTGGCATGTAGCACAAACTGTGTGGGATGAATTACACATGTTTATTTGATGTTTATTACTTTAGTTATATGGGTTATTTCAAATCCCTAACTTCAAATATGTGCAACATTAATTTTGAGACTTGCCTTAGGAAACACTATAAATAGAATGTAAAAAAAAAAAATTGATTGGCTTGCAAGTTTCTTAAAAATGAGAATGCCCACTGCTGCCTGTCAGGGTTGTGAAACATCCATGATTGAATTGTGTAAGTATGAAGAGGCATTATTGGTATATCGCCAACTCAGTTGTCCGCCAACTCTTTCTCTCCCGCTACTCACGATCTGTTCATCTGGCTCTTATGCCAGACACCAGCACAAATATACACACACACTGCCTGTAAATACAGTGAGAAATGGCATGCTACACTCATCCAGTCATCATTAATCATATCCCCTAAGAAAGAGTATAGAAGGAACAATAGTAACAGTGAAATATGTCATATGAAAATGTTTGATGTTTCAATATGCTTCTTCCACATCATAATTAAATATGCGGACAACCGTAAGCCAATCTGTAGGTTGATTCCTCCAGAAAGTGTAAACACTGTATCTCTGTGGTGTTGTCAAAACATCCCAACATAGGAACAACGGTTTGGGGTGGGACTATCTGTTTGTTCAACCAATAAAAGACAGGGATAGTTTTCGCAAACCTGTTTGAAAACAATCATTAGGTGTGTTCGACTTCAGCTCTCTTGGCAGGATTTAACCAGTTCCTTTAAGACAAGTCATTTCACCCGTTGGCCATCTTTGAAACGCCTCTCGGGCATGCAAGTGCAGCTCCTGTCTTTTTGATAGGGGAAACATAAATTTCTCCAAAACTGTTCGCCAAGCTTATGATTCAATTTTATATTTGAAACTACCAATGAAATCTGATAACAACTGTCTCATACATTTTGTTTCTAGATGCTGGAATCATGACAGATATATTTCAAGCTGGATCAAGCTAATGCGCATGCGCAGTGGAAGCACGCGTCTGACTGATTCCGGAGCTTCTAACGGCAGCTGCAGTGACGTGGCGATTGGCTCTTATTACTAATGCGGGACTTATTCCCCATTCATAGAAGGCGTTGCCCTTTTCCCCAAAACAACACAAATGACACGACTTGTGTAATTCTATAGTCTTTGATTTAACCGATCAGCAAGATTTGGGGGGAGTTGAAAACATAGTCGTCATGTCGGAAACTTTCTTCCCATAGTGACAATGTTTGTGTAATTTATCACAGATGAAGTGGATTAGATGCAATATTTGTGAAATATTTGGCAAATATTTGGCTTCGCTTATCCCGTGCGATTGCGCCACACGAAATACAGATGTGGTGGGGTAATTTCTAAATCACACGAGGTTCCCAGATAAAACTAATCCTGTGCGAATAAGGCTTTAAAAAGTGCACATCGAAGGAGATGCAATAATCCAATTTATCCAATAGCAATACAACCACGTTAACACAAACAATAACTGACAAAGGACTGAACAGAGAAGGTAAATGAGTAGTAATGAATAGAGGACACTAAACAGGCACAGCTGGATGAAGATTAACTAATCAGAAAACATAGGAACTAAGGAGAACTCATACATACAGTACAGGAATAACTAAACAGAACATAACTGTGACAGTTGTCATCAGCACCTCATGAAATCAAACACACCTATTATATTTACAATTCTGTTTGGAGACATTATAAGCAAAGAAATTACTTTTTTCCATCTTTAACTCTTTCCCTGCCAGCGTTCTTTCAAAAAAGTTACCAGCCACCCCCAGCATTTTTTAGTTTGATTTTTCACAAAAGTTTCATGGCCCCTAGAATATTGTGTTGTAGCTATAGCTAAACATGCAATATGTCAAAAGAAAGAACGGTGTCTTTGCTTTTAAACAAACAAACCATTTTATTCTAGCTTCATGCATTATTTTGCAATCAGCACTTGAATATGGGTAAGTGTCATTAAAAAAGCAACATTTTGAGCAAAAAGCTGAGAAAAATCATGTTTTTTTCAAATACTAGCTCCAGATCAAATTCAGAACAATGATCAAAACATTGGTGGCAGTTTTGATTTATGCTGTTTAATTGTGATTATCCTGTTGTTTCACATATGCATGTGATTGCAAATTAGATCGCTTGATTCTGCGTCTCCTTCGCCTGTGTTTTGCAGGAGATTCAGCACTCTTTCAGAAGATGTGTAATAGCGCCCCCTAACGCATACCAGTGAAAACATGGAAACACAGAAAATTCTTTTTGGCGGGGAAAGAGTTCAGAGACAAAAAAATAATAACAAAACAAATCTCAAATGCAATGCTTTTGAAATACCTTTTAACTGTCAGCATGTCAGTCTTGACCATGTTACTTTTGCCATCAGCACTTTTATGTCTATAAATCTACTGTATATATTTTTCAATTAGCGTTCAGGCATGCTGGCGTGGAGGGTGATGTTGTCTGTCAGCGGTATGACTGCCACTCTTTGGCCTCTTGCCTGGACGTGTTCACACACCCCAGTGCTGTTGAGGTGGGCAATGAGGGAAGATTTATCGATGCCGTCCTTATGTATGCTGACCCACGCAGTGCAGGAACAGAAGCAAAAGCAGCAGGGTTGGAGCCCACTGTGAAGCCATTTTCCAGCAATTAAACTGCACTGGTAATTCATGCCCATTGGCTGCTGAAAGAGAAAAGTTGCAGGGTACATGCAAAGGTGACATTAAGATTCTATTGAACTAATTTACTGAAATAAATCAAGAGAAAAAGTCTGAAATCCTCAGATTGATATCATACACCCTAAGTATGAGCAATAGTACAGATACTTGCCTTAGCAAACACAACTAATAATAACACATTTCTCAGTGACCCAAATTGTGAGGACTTCTATTTTATAATAGACTCGCTTACAGTAAAAGACCAGCAGGATATAAACTCATTAAGGGCTGCCATGCGTTGACAATTCATTAGACTATTGAGAACATTTCTTTCTTTCAACCCCTCTTGGTGACTTCATGCATTTTTTTCAGGATCAATAATAGTGACAGATCATTACAGATCATTAATACAGACACAAGGTTCCTCCACATTTAGCTTGAAAACAGATGTGAGGGTTTTTTGTTCTTTAAAAAAAGGCAATATTCTGCTTTATGTCACATTAGGTATGTAGATCTAGTCAAGGGTTCATTATTTGGAAAAACATTGGGGATGTCATTTTTAGGGATGCCAAATACATACAGAGAGCATGAATCTTGCTTCACAACATTTTATGCTTTTCAGGCAATCCAGTTTTTCAAACATGAAATCTATTTTTATGAACTGTTCAGAGAGAGAGACTGTAAAGCAACAAGCAAATTGTATTAATAAAAATGTTATTAAGTTCGGAAGCCCATTAATTCAAATAGCAATAACAATTATTTTACCCATGAAATGCTTTGTCAACAAGAAAGACCTGAAAGTCACAAGACCTGTGGTTGAGTATACTAATAGCTCCATACATGTGTTGTATTTGCTAAAAACTGTGTTAAACGTATGGTTTTATAGTGCTATAATCACAATATATTGCACAATAATCAAATCATGTGTGTGGTAACTGGGTGTGAGCTAATAATATACGCGAGATGCCTTCAGAATCAACAGTTTCTTCATGACCATCTGTTGCCTGAAAGTCATTTGCACCTGCTATTGTAAAAGTCAGAATCGAACAAGCGATGGAGCGCTGTGGCTCTTTCTAATCTAATTATTCCCAGCGACTGTCATAGCCTCTGATGTACGGACAGGCTAAATACACAGAACAGATAGCTTCATATAACTAAGGTTGACTTAGTTTATGAAGACCCCTGTTAAGTAAATAAAGAGCTGGATGAAATCGAGGATGGATTAAGCTTGAACTTCCAGAGTCTAGTGTAAGTTTGCAATAGAAGAGTGATAGTCTTTATTTGACTCGCTAAAGAGCCTGGTGTATTCTTACGGACACAAAACTTGATCCTAAATTTAACACAAGAGCTTCCATTGCTATGGAAGTAAAATAATGTCAAATGTTTTTGAAATAAAAAGCCTGCTGAATTGCACTACTTGAAAAAAAAATAGGCATTGCATTAACCATGCTTGCATTTTAATGCATTGTATTTTTAGGGCTTGCATTTTTATGGGCTGAAATTCAACATGGTTGAATATTTAAGCTGTGAATATTTCAATTAAAAACATTTCAACACATTTTCATTATTAAAAATTCAATACTCCATATTCACCCTTCATATTTCATTTCCAAAATATTCTAACTGTTTAAAAATACAACCCATAATATTCAACTGGCAATTTTCGGTCCATTTTATTCCGCTTTGCAAATTCGCTTCCACAAATTCGGTGGTTCAAATTCGACAGTAAATTCAACATTGACGTCCAGGAACTGCAGGAAAAGCAGTAGATTGCCGATCATAATCTCCATCTGCTGTTAATCGACCTCACCAGCAGGGGGTGCAAAAGCGCGTGTTGTTGACGAAGGCAAAATTAGAGCAAGTCATTCATTCATAAAACTCATTTACAGCAATGTGATGGCTGTTTTTGTTAAATTCGGTGCCTTCACGGTTACTTTTCCTCTGTAGCATACATGCATATTTCTCTACCGTGAACGAGATCATAATGTTATTCCCCGATGCGGATATACAGATCCAATGTTACATTTTTGAGGTTGACATATATTTCTCTTGGTTGTTTAGTTGCCTTAACTTTATATTGTGGCGATGTGCTGCATGCAGGCTATTATGGTTTTCCTCAATACTTCAGGATTCCCCTGCTGGACATATACAACGCTTAACGTAGCTTAATGGAGTATTGATGTAAAAGTCCAAACTCACAGGCAAGCAGAAGGACTCAGAATAACGCGCACAGCTGAGCGTTTCCCAGTGATAGACTGGCATAAAGATGGCTTGATGTTGGACATTCGCACATTTAGGGACCGTCTCTAAAGTTACATACGACTTTGGTATACACGTTTTTAACTTCAATAGCATTTGAATTGAACGACTTAGAGTCATAAAACCAACTGTAAAATGTTCATGTAGTGTCAGGCATAATGCGCACCCTTTGGATTTTTGATATTTATTCAAGTAAATTTAAGTTTGCTATTGAAGTTAGAAACGTACATGCCAGTGTTGTATGCAACTTTAGAGACGGTCCCTAAATTTGCGAATGCCCAATGTCAAGCCAATTTTACATAGTCATTTAGCAGACGCTTTTATCCAAAGCGATTTACAGTTAAGCTAACAATAGGAGGACAACAATATGCAAGTGCTATGATCCCAGTTTAAGCTAATGCAATACACGTAGGCATTTTAGAAGAGAAGAATAGAATAGAAAGTGTTAGTATTAATTGATCAAGGGTTGATTTTATGCCAGTATATCACGAAACGCTCAGCATGAAACTTTGCGCGTAAAGTTTATAATCTGAGTCCATCTTCTTGCCTGTAGCCTATATAGTAGCCTACAGCCTACATCCCCAATAAGGTGCAAGATTGGTCTTTCATATCACTGTATGTGTTAAGCGTTTTGTCCCAACGGAAAGGGAATCCTTGAGTATGAGGTATTGAGGGAAACCGATTATAATCCTGTTCATGGTAGAGAAAGCTGATGACATGTAGAATACACAGGGAAAGTAACAATGAAGTTATTGAATGAAACATAAACACACGCTTTTGCCCCCCTGCTGGTGAGGTCGATTAACAGCAGATGGAGAGTATGATCGGCAATCTACTGCTTTTCCTGCAGTTCCTGGACGTCAATGTTGAATTTACTGTCGAATTTGAACCACTGAATTTGTGAAAGCGAATTTGCAAAGCGAAATGAAATGGACCGAAAATTGCCTGTTGAATATTATTGGTTGTATTTTTAAACGGTTTGAATATTTTGGAAATGGAATATGAATATGGATTATTGAATTTGTATAATGAAAATGTGTTTGAAATGTTTTTAATTGAAATATTCACAGCTTAAATATTCAACCATGTTGAATTTCAGCCCATAAAAATGCAAGCCCTAAAAATACAATGCATTAAAATGCAATCATGGTTAAATGCAATGCCTATTTTTTTTTAAGTGCAATTCAACAGGCTTTTTATTTCAAAAACATTTGACATTATTTTACTTCCATACATTGCCATGTGAAGAGATATCCAAACCTGCATAGAAGAGCAAAGACATACAGAACTGCAAGTTTAAATATACTTCCAGTATTTAAATATTATTTATGCACTAGAGTTTTGTCATTGGCTCAAAATCACAGGATTTCTGAAACACAGCTGAATAACTCAAGAATTGCATTGTTTTTTGCAGTGCAAATTGCACTGAATGGTCAATACAGTCACGCTACATACATTTACATTTATTCATTTAGCTGACGCTTTTATCCTAAGCGACTTACAATTGCTATATTTCAGAGGTCGCACGCCGCTGGAGCAACTAGGGGTTAAGTGTCTCGCTCAGGGACACATTGGTGTCTCACAGTGGATTTGAACCCGGGTCTCTCACACCAAAGGCATGTGTCTTATCCACTGCGCCACCACCACCCCAATACATAATAACAGCTATGATGATAACGTCTCGGTTACGTATATAACCCTTGTTCCCTGAAGGAGGGAACAGAGACGTTACATCAGAATGGAACTGACGAATTTGGAACTCACCTGAGAACCCAATAAACTTCAAGTGTAAACTAAACGAGCCAATGCATGTTGGCGTGCGAGATTTGTATCATGTCTTCCCTCCGCAGTGCAAATATAAATAAGATCAATGGTGGTACAGCAAATGTGGCGACGGGAAGTAACGTCTCCGGTACCACGAATGGGATAGGGACGGGATTTTTATCAATACAGGGTTGTGTACAGAGACTGCTGACACATATTTATGTTCATAGGTCCCCTTTAAATAAGATTAATAAATGCTGTATAGACGTATTGTTCATCTTTAGTTCATGTTAAATAATATGCTTCATTAATGTTAACAAATTAAACCTTTTTGTAAAGTCTTACCAAAACTACTGATATGTCTAGTAAAAATGAGGTCACACTTTAACTATTATGTACTTACATAAAAATAATAATAATAATATTAATAATAGTTAGATAAAATGCACTTATTGTGTTGATGTATGGCAGACACGTTTTCTGCTATTGTGGTGGATAAGGGTAAGGTTAGGACAGGTTTGCTGGTATGGTTCCGTTTAAGGGTGGGTTGAGTGGGTTCATTACAAATGTAGTTACATCCAGGTATTTTTTAAATATAAAAAAATGTCAAAACATGCATGTACACAATAAGTGCATTGTAAAATGATTCATTTAAATGTTAGTGCATAGTGGTTAAAAACACAATATACCGTGGGACCAAAAATGGTAATAAAAGCCAGCTTGGCTTTCTAGATCCATTATGAGGAGGTCTGTCTTAATCTTTTATTAATGAATGCTGAAAATCATGTCTTTTGATGGTCTCCTCTTCAACATAACTGGCACATACACAGTTTTCATTTTATCTATTAATAACAGCGTGCATGGGATGCCACTCAACAGAGTTTACTTCATTACATTGTTCCATGTTCTTTTTTGAAAGATTCCCAATGCACATGTACTGTAGTGAGTCCTTACTCCGTACTTAAGCGACCTGTATAGAGAGTTTTCCAAAGTGTTTCATAAATATGTGGTGGTAATGAATATTTCAGATTTCTTCTTTTATTTATCAAATTGTGGCCACAGGACATTACCGATGTTTTATACATTCAACACTTTGATAAGGAATGTTCAAGTCCCTTCATGTTTCGCTGTGTTGACTTAAACGATAATAAAGCCTATCTGGAATACTGAAGTCTGTTCCAGCATTGCTCTTTCTGGGATGATTGTTGTCTCAGGGTGAGGTACAAGTAGCGGTGAGCGATCTGCACAGTGCTGATAACAAACACATGCAGTGAGCGCAGCGCATGATCAAAACATGCCCGATCTTATTTTCTCACAACAGTCGATTTTGTCCCAGTTCCTTCATACATGCATCTGTGTTTAGCTGCCACAATGTAGATAAAGTGACTCACTTAAGCTACACTTAAAATCTATGAATGACATTGCGTAGATAACGAAATATCACTTTCGACAAGCCTTGAACCAGGCCACACTAGTGTGACCACCATCAAACAAACCAAATGTGGGACGATTACTAAGTTTGTGTGGGACGATGTGGGAACTGTTACCAACACTAAAACATAACCTGAAACTCTTATATAATGTCAATTTAACTTAATAAAAACATTTGTATTCTGCCTTTCAGCTGAGAAAAATACTTTATTTAGTCCCTTCCAGACAACAGTTACATCACAATGCAACATAACATGTCTTTATTTTAAATGACATTTAAATTCAACATCACTGAGCCCAAACGCAGCAGGCATCATGCAGATCACTATTTTTTAAATAGTTCTGACCAAGTCCAACTAAAATCCAACAAAATAAATAATGAACAAATAATATATATATAAAAAATGAAATTATTTCATTGACAGTCTTATATATTAAGAATATATTACACCAAAAACTTTCATATTTTTAGAAAGGATGTGAATTAAAACAACCACAGCAGGCAAAAAGTTGATAAATTCTGGTAAATTAAATTTTAATTTACCAAATTATTCATTTGTTTTCTGACAAGGAACACATGGAACAAATCACAGCTCCACATTTTGATTGACAGCGTCACTGTCACGGTGTGGGTTCTGTCATGTTTCCTGTTTGTTCCCATGTCTTTTTCCATGTTTAGCAGTTCCCCATTATGTTTAATGTCTATTAGTCTTCCCAGGTGTCTCCGATTAGCCACGCCCCCTTGTTATCGTGTTTAGCTTGTTTGCCTTGTATTTAAGCCCTGTGTCTTTGAGTTCTTGATGTTGTTATTTTGCTGTTGATTGTCCTGTTCACGAGTTCTGTTCTGGAGTCTTAGTCCTAGTCTATGTCAAAGTTCTAGTTTATTTAGTAAAAACACTGCTGCACTTGGATCCTGCTCTGCATCGTCACAGTCACACCCTACTAGTGACCGTGTTTACTCCTTTCTTTTCAACCATTGGGTAGGATTTTAAAAACGGCTGTTGTATTTGTACTTCCGATGAAGCACTGTTAAATATAGGTTAAAAACTATGCTGCAAATATAAAAAATATAATGCTTTCTTAAAAAGGCAAAAGAACGCATGCACATTTTCTTAATATGATAATTAAAAACAAACAGACTGATAAAAATGCAGGACATTTTCTCAATATGCGACGTGGGGGACAAGGGGTGAAAAATGCTGTGCGGTACAACGCAAAGCGGGACAGGTGGTTACCCTAGGCCATATATATATAAACATGATGCTTATTGTTCCACTCAGTTCGCCAGGGGCCTATACCATGAAGCTGGTTTAGGTGGCTAGCCAGCTATGTTTCAGTTTAGTTTGCGTCAACCCTGGGTTTTAGGGACCATGAAAGTGGTTTGGCTTTTAGCAGTGTTCATCGCCATAGTAACTTACGCTCCACGGCCAACCTGGTCAGGTTATGTTCTAGGTAAGAGGTTGCAAACTGAACTTGGACCAATCAGCTGTGAGCAAAGTGACACATGCCTGATGCGATAAAGTCACTCCACGTGTTTCTAGTCCAAATTAAAGGGTCACTACATAGCAAATGATTTTTAAAGACAAAATTGTCTAGTTTTTAGTGATGCTTATTTAGAATAATAAATTTATATGATTTAGATATTATTAAGGCCTATGTAATTATTATACCCTAAATCAATCACAGATGTACAAATTTAGTTCATCAATTATTTATTAAGCAGTTTAAATGAATAAATATATAAAGATAATATAAATACACTCTAGCATCAATAGATGAAGCTATAAAATAACTACATGTGAGCTTAAATGTTCAATTCTCTCTATACCTTCATCAGCTGTATAAAATAACTTAACAACTTTTACTTGCACTGATATACAGTAGCGAGACTTTTTCTTTTAGTTGTCCTCTTTCATAGACAGCTGTTTTCTTCTTGCTGTGTAAATTTGTTTAAATTCTTACTATTTTAATACTTTTATTTAATAAGTGAATTGCGCTGCTTCTCTCGCGAGAAATTAATCTCAGTTTCACTCTCTCAACATGTGATTGGCCGTTTGCTACTGATGTCACACTTAAACTCCTAAACTCAGGATCAAAGCCTGAGTTGACAGAGAAAGTTGATGATCAGCATCATGGTACCAACAAAGCCTGGTTGGATTGGTTTGGTTTTGTCAACTCTAAACTAATCCTGTAACCCTGAGTTTGTTCAACTACCATCATGGTACAGGCCCCTGTATTAAATCAAACTAATATTAAAATTAATATTAATAAATTAATAAAAATTAACTATGTATTAAAATTAATAATAAAAGCACAAGCCGTCTTGCATATGTCTGCATGCTGCAGCATAGCGTTTTACATTAAATCAAAATCAAGGATTATTTTTTGGCTTCTATATCTCGTGGAAAAAAGGTTTTCCCCATAGCGTAAGATATTACGCAGTACGAGAGATACTCTCCTAAGAGAACTATAAATGAGTTCACTGAAGACAGTAGGCTAATATGTTATTCATAAAATAATTTATGAATGTTTTATTTTTATATAATAAAATCTAACCTTGTGTTTGTGTTATATTTCTTTTTTATGTGATGTGTTTTTTTGTTGTTGTTGCTTATTCTATTATACTGAGCTTTTTCCTCCCAAAAATGGAGTTTTAGAAAATTGAAGAAATTATCCATTTTAAAAAATGAAGTTTAACAATGCAAAGCATCCCTCATAAACAGCTGGCCTGGTTGAATCATCGTGGGCACGATTTGTTAAACCGAGGGAACAGTTTAAGAATTCGTGAGTACAGTTTATAAACTGAGGGTACGGACTGCACAACCGTCGCCACGAGTTGATTTTTTCCCCCACAGGAGACTTTCCGGGCTCCGTACTATGGGAATATAAAACCCAGTTGAATATAAAAAAGTGCAGTTCAAATGTTACTCCCGCTCTTCATCGGTAGCTGTCACAGTTGCTAGGCGACAAGAACAATCATCCGTAATTTTTTTAAATAAAAATGCTGTCGTCACCGGCGCGCAATGACTTATGGGGTAGGATCGGGGAGGATAGACCG
The DNA here is from genome assembly GCF_051911475.1 of Siphateles boraxobius. NCBI lineage: Eukaryota > Metazoa > Chordata > Actinopteri > Cypriniformes > Leuciscidae > Siphateles > Siphateles boraxobius. The sequence goes on along the minus strand of NW_027508810.1, from coordinate 746,932 downwards.
AGAAGGCTCCATTTATGTATCCTTCCTTTCACGGGGAAACGAAGGGTGCATTTGGCGTCGCTTTTGAATCAGGGTAGCATTCGTCGTGCCGCGATGATGCAACTGGCCTTTGACTACGGCCTTCGAAGGATGCTCCCAGGCTGATCAAACTATCAGAGTACATCATAACAGAAAGGCTGCAGTTCTTAGAACTTTGAAAGACTTAGTAAAAAACACTTCACTACACTTAATCTTTGATTATTTTTTTAATCATTATTTGTCTAATCTAAGGATAATTTTTACGATGTCAACATTCTGATTACCTCGATTGATTCATGTTTAAGATGGGTTCAGACTACAGGAGTATTAAAATCCTAACCGATAATGAAATCTGGTTGCATCAGACTCACAAGGAGAGTCTTTACAGAGTGTCTTCTCAAATCTCGAACATGCACACACTACAAGATTTAAAAATAGTGGCGCATCACAGATAAGATTCTGAAAGGGATTTCACCAAGTACAACATTTTTCTAGATCTTTGTTGATCCTGGAACAACATTCCAATCACCCAATCAGATTTGATGGACAAGTTTATGGTTTGTCAAGTTTAGGCTTACAACCAGGGCTAGATGCTTCTACATCAGTGTTATTCACTGTTAATCATTTCATTATTGAATTTATGGGATTGAAGTGGTTGGGTTTATGGGTAGGGATAATTGCGTTTGTTATAACTAAATTTCTGGACAGGAATGTTGTTCTAGGATCAACAAAATATGTTGATCCAGGAACATGTCTTGGCAAAATCACAGTGACAGGGCTGGGCTGGACAGCGTAACCGACCAAAGTCCTGGACAAGATTTTTTTCTCAAATTGTCTGGAGGGGTAAATCGGTAATAAATCAGCCTCAAACTCATGTAGCTTTATGAAACAAATTATTCTGTAACAAATTACTTAATTTTCTCTCTACATCCATTTAGAATATATTTGCAAAATCTAATGAAACTTTAAAAACTTAATTTAAATTAAGATACATAAGACATAGATATCTTATAGGGCTTAAAAAGGTTATTCTTTATTTCACTTACTTTCTTGTTATATTTGCTGCTTTACCTCAGAATTGCTTTTCCTCAAAGGACCAACTTGTCTATAATAGTTCAGTGAAGGGCAGTGGAGCATGCCTTCTCTCCCGGAGGTGCATTGTCTATTAATAGGTTTATGGGACATCAAGCACCCTTCCCCCTATTTCCACCAACTCTAGTTCATGTGCCTCAGCGCAGCAGCGCTCTGTGGAATACTGGAAACACTTACAAAGCATCTCCTGGAGTATCTTGTGCCTCTGTGTGCTACTTTCACATCTGCACGTCGCCTGAAGGGTTCTTTCCCCAAAGAAACACGAATAAAAGGTTTTGTGTCTGTGACAGCTAAAGGAAGCTGCCTTTGAAATGATTATTTAAGGTTATGATTGACAGGCTGGAATGTTACAGTGTTTTCAGGAATTGTTAGATCGCTGCAGAGACAATAGCGAGATCAAACTCACAGAGGGTTAGAATCATAGATCTCACTCAAATATAAAACATAAGTCTATAATACTAAAGGCATGTAGGGGCGATTCACTAAACAATCGCGCCACTTTTGCTTGTGACATTTTGGCACAAAATGTGCATCTCATTCACTAACCACATACAAATTTAGTGATTTAGTGAAATGAAACATCTCTTTGCTTTGCTACAAACTAATTTTGTTTTAAAAAAGCGATATGTTTGCTTTCATTTTCTGTTGACCATGGCAGCAGTTATTCATCAAATGATGGAGAAGGCCATTACAACTGGGTTGAAGACTATTCAGGTGTCTGGACTGCAGTGTTGGAGAGATGCTGTTCAGTTCCTGCAAAATATGCCTCATGTGCAGCATCCTTCAATGGGAATTGAGCCATGCAAATTGTGTCGCTGAACAGTGTGATAGACAGCCGATAGTGCTTTTCCATTCCTGGATTTCAAAACTGTGTCCTTATTGTTCTTGATATTATGCATTTTATAATTATTTATGTGGAGTTTTACGGTTTTATTTCATGGTATTAGAAGAATGGGCATAACCTTTAGGGAAGTGCACACCGTGGGACTAGGAGACATCAGTTTTGTGCAAATAACAATATTTCTTGTTTTTCCCATTCCTCTTCATTGTGTATATATAGATCGTTTGTAAACTCTTGGGTTACACTTTATTTCGAAAGTTCACATTAGACAATTATCTAACTTTAAATAACTTTGCATCTATATGTGAACTAACTCTCATTAATTTGCAACTACGTGTCAACTAACTCTTAGTATTAGGTCAGTGTTTGTAGACCATTAGGTTAGGGTTAGTAGAAAAAGGGGTTTGGGTTAGTAGAATAAGTTGACGTACCTGTTACCAGTAGAATGTTTGTCGGGGAGCATCAGATTAAAGTGTTAGCAGATATTTGTCACATGTATGTTGGTTTCATTGGGGTGGTTTCACGGACAGAGACGTCCTAGACCAGGGGTGCCCAACCCTGCTCCTGCCGATCGACTGTCCTGCACAGTTTATCTCCAGCCCTAATTAAACACACCTGCCTTTAATTTTCAAGTGATCCTGTAGACCTTAATTGGTTGCTTCAGATCCTGAAGACCTTGATTGGTTGCTTCGGGTGTGTTTGATTAGGGTTGGAGATGACCTGTGCAGGACAGTCGATCGGCAGGAGCAGGGTTGGGCACCCCTGTCCTAGACTAAAATGGCCCTTTAAACCAGATCAACACATTACTTTTCCTGTCATGGTTTTAAATATTCCTAGACTAGTCTAGTCCAGAGTTTAATAAGCTGGTTTCCTGGATGAAGACTAGAGCTACTCCAGGACTAATTTGAGGTTTAAATAAAACACCAGGTGGTAGGTTTAACTTCAGAATAACTTTGTGTTTTAAATTAATTATTGTATTACCTGGATTCTTACAGTTGTGGTCAGAATTACGAGCACCCTTGGCAAATATAAAGAACATTTTCAGAGAATAAATCACAAAAACCTAAATTTTCATTGAAGTTATACATACACACACACACACACACACACACACACACACACACACACATATATATATATACTGTATATATTCTGACCCCAAGACAACTATTTCTACCAGAAAGACTCGGAAGAAAATATATGATATCACAATGACATTTATTAATTATTAGACCAGAAAATGAAAACGTCTCGGGTTAGGACTGTAACCCATGTTCCCTGAGAAGGGAACGAGACACTTCATTAACTACGACACTTTGGGGAACGCCCTTAGTGTAACGCATCTCAAGTATGAATGAAACTAATCCAATCATGATTGGTGTTGCGTCATGACGTAACATGTGACGGCATACACAGATACAAAGGGACGCCGGCACACAACAGAGTTAGCTTCTGGGATGAAGCAAGTCGCTCAAAGACAGGGGAAGGCGTGGCGGAGGGATGCAGTGTCTCGTTCCTTTCTCAGGCAACAAGAGTTACAGTCATAACCCGAGACGTTCCCTTACGAGGGAACTCGAACTGCGTTGACTTTGGGGAACGAGTTCCCACTTTGCCACAATGAGCCCTGCCTATCCCAGTGTGAAGCTGCGCACAGGCACACTTAGAACGAGAACACTAGAGTGCCTGGCATAGAAGAAATTTCCAGGCTATAGAATCTGATAAAAGTATGATGGCCCATCCTGCTGCATCGCACACTTCTTGGATCGGGACCCCTCAAAGGAGAGCTCTAGAGCAGTGGTTTTCAAACCCTGGGTCGCAAGACTTAAAAAATGGGTCGCCAGTGATTTAAATTTAAAAAGAAAAATGTAAATTCCGTTTTTTTTTTTATATTTTAAAATATATAAGTACACTAAAAAAACATTCAAATTCATGCACAATAAATAATCCACATGTCACCTGACCAAAATGAAGACAAAACAACGAAACAAAACTGAATGCTTCTCCTGACATGCGTGTTGCCATCTCGTCCTGCGAACCGGCTTGGGACCAGATTATGCAGAATAAGCAGGCCCACCCTTCTCATTAATATACACAAAACACGCACTCGTTCGCTCCATCCGCAACACACACACACGTTCGCTTCATCGGCAGCATCACACAAACACTCGTCGATCCTTGCGGCTTCCGCAACACACTCTCGTTCGCTCCATTGGCAGCAACACACACATTTCAGATCAATATATTTGTTTTCCTAAAAATTTTAATTAACACTAACTTTATTCTCATTTGAATTATAAATATGTTTGCTTTTAAACTGTGTGTGATTTTGGTTGGGTGACAGTTGTAGGTTAAGTTTGACAAGAGTTTAGCTAGTAGTAGCGTAAGCACCGCTCAACTGTGATGTTTCCATGCACATTTTTGCGCATGTGAAAAGGATGATTTTTTCCTGTCGATATTGCAACGTGACTGAAGTTGCTACAAAGCCAGTGCTCGAAGTGGGGCGGTACTCACCGGTACGCAGTACCGGCACTTCTACATTTTACTCTTAAGCATACCTGCACTTTTTCTTGCGTAGCGCTACTTCTCGCATGTAGCCGGTTCTCGACCACTGACAGAAAAAGCGCCAGGGTCACGCCCGTTAATATACTTCGTTTGCAGTGCGTATGCAGTGCGTATTTTTTCTGCACCCATGTTAACAGGTTCGAGCTTTCACACTGCACGCGCATGCGGTCCGTCATGCGCTCCTGGTGCTGTGCGTATACAGCAGTGCAGTGATCGTTCCGAGTCTATTTTTGATGTGCTGCACGCGCTGAATTAAAGTGACAGCTCATGGTTCGTGGTCAAAACACAGATTGACATGAAAATATAATCACCATAAATGCATTTAATTAAATAAAATGTAGTAATCTAAATGTATTTTTGGACTTGCAGACTTGGAGCAGTTCCGTTTTCGCACGCACGTGCACACACGCATGACTTGTTTTAATACATTTATGTTGTTAATACATAACAATAAGTTGTGTTGTAAGTGTTGTTTTTCACTGTAGAAATCTCAAATGTCATGATTTGCCTATGCAAGAGAGTACCTGTTAGGTGCTGAGAGATGGAGGACCAAAAGGCGAGATTCACAATAATACAGTCTTTAATGAAAATGAGAAGAGAATCACTGAATCAATAAGGAACAAATCTTCTTAGGATTCTCAGGAAACAGTCAAAACAGAAAACTTGGCTCGTAGTAATAGAACATAAACTGCGAGTAGATTGTCACAGGATCTCCTGATGCGCAGCAACGCGTTAGGCGAAGTTGAGGTCCCAGTGGAGACTGCAGAGGGAGAAGAGACCCTCCGAGAGCGAGGGTACCGTCGACTGGATACCACGTCTGGTCAGGAACTCAGCGTCTGAATTGGCAGGACAGAGTTCAGTGAGCGTGTAAGAGAACAGATAAATATACCTGCTCGAGGAGAGGCTTCCACACGAATCTCACAGGACAGGACAAGACAAGACAAGACACGACACGACACGACACGACACGACACGACACGACACGACACGACTCGAACAGAGAGGTAAGAGGAATGTACTCTGAATGAATAGCTTGCAATAAACTGACAAAGAGACAGACAAAGAGAGGGTAAGAAATAGTAAGAGGCATTAGGGGAAAGGAGGAACAGGTGAGCGGAGATTAAGGTAAACGGGAACAGCTGAACCTGATGAGACTAAAGTGATGGTGTAGAGAATGAGTGTGTAATGTGACCACAAAAGGGAGACAGAGTAGGGAGGAACCCGGATCATGACAGTACCGGCACCTTTCTTTTCCCACTTCAAGCACTGTACAAAGCCTATAATAAAGAATAGTTTACCATCAAATACATCGCGATACGCGAATGTAGAAACATTTTGATTCTAATGAGAGAGTTACGTGAGCATAATGCCCCTTACTTTTACTTTCGCTTTAAATTATTTCGTTTTGGCTTGTTTATTTTTTTTTTTTTTTAATCTTGTTCTGTTCTGAATATTACATTTAAAGAGTTTGTTGTGGAATATGTTTTGTGTATTTTTTAAGCATGCAGCAAACGATAGGCTATTAATTGGTTAAAATTCCTGTATGTAGGCCTATAGCTTGATCAAATTAGTTCAGAATCGACTTTGCGTTGCAATCGCAAGGATCAGCAAGTGCACGTGCATCATCACAAGTGGTTAAAAAAAAGTGCTGAGCTGATTTTTTTTCTGCGCACAAGCCTAAGGGTTGCGTAAAAAAAAAAAAAAAGGGTCCCTCTTGAAAAAGTTTGAAAACCACTGCTCTAAAGGACGGCATGCCTCTTGAATTAGCCCTCACGGCCAAATGTGAAGGCAAGCTGCCATAGAGGTAGCCATAGAGATAGCCTGAACGACCCAGTTACTGATGGTCTGTTTGGATGCTGGAAGCCCCTCCTTGGGCGACCCGAAGCACACCAGCAACTGGTCTGACTTCCATCATGAAGAAGACCTCTGGACGTATATCTTAAGAGCTCTGACAGGGCAGAGCAAATGAAGTCTTTCTTCATCCGCCATCACGTGAGGTGGAGGATGAAAGCCTGCAGGGGGCTCGACCAGCCCTTCAAGAACCACTGCCAGGTCCCATGTGGGAACTCTGGTACGAGCCGCAGGTCTCATCCTCCGAGCCCCACGGGGGAAATGTAAGACCAGCTGATGTCTCCCCAGAGGTCCATCACCCAGAGGAGCGCGGAAAGCCACAATGGCAGCCACGTACACCTTGAGTGTGGAGGGGGTAAGACCAGCCGAGAGGCGATCTTGGAGGAGCTCCAGCACTGAAGCCAACCGGGCAGTTAACTGGGTCCACCTCACGCTCTCTACACCAGGTGGAAACACATTCCACTTTAGGCCGTACAATCTCCTCGTGGAAGGAGCTCTGTAACTAAGTATGGTCTCAACCACTCCAGCCGACAGGCCAACCTCTAGGTACTGAGTCCCCTCAGGGGCCAGGCCCAAATTTTCCACAGGTCTGGTCGAGGGAACATTGAGCCCCTGGCCTGTGGAAGCAGATCCCTCCTCCTGCCAGGAGTGCTATGATGTCTGAAAACCATACCCGGGCCGGCCAATACGGGGCCAACTAGAAGTAGACTGATCCCGTCTCGACGGACCCTCTCCAGAACTCCCAGGAGCAGAGCGATCGGGGGAAAAGCGTACAGGCGTAGCCTCTGCCACGTCTGTACCATGGCATCCATTGCTCTGAGATAACAGCTTCCCCTGAGACCACAGGAGGATCTGATGCACCAATCTAGATAGAGGGCGCAATCTCAGAACCCCCGGATGAATCAAGAAGGAGAGCACCGACACATTGTCTGCGTGGTGACCCCTGAGGTCTGGGAGGAAGCTCCTCAGAGCCCTGCAATCCATGACCGAGCCCCAGCCCGTGAGGGAGGCGTCTGTCGAAGCGGCGTTCCGGTGACATGACGCTCCCAGCACATGGCCTTGGGACAGAAACCAAACTTTTTTCCACATAGATAGGGAATGAAGGCATCTGCGCGTAACCCTGATCATGCGGAACGGGTTCCCACTCGGGGAAACCCCTTGGTTTTCAACCACCACTGCAGGGCCCTCATGTGCAGTAGGCCGAATGGAATGACATTGGACGCTGCTGCCATGAGCCCTAACACTCTCTGAAAATGTTTTACAGTGATGGCTTGGCCTCGTGTGTCTCGTTTTCGATACCCTGAAGTGGAGGACCGGCAGGGAATTTTTGATGTGCAGAAGGAACACTGCATGGCCGCAAGCCTGTGGGGCAGACAGAGCAGTGTGCGTTCGCTGCTCATCATTTTAATTCCTCAGAATTAAATGCAGCCATAAACACGGTCTGAATGGTAGGCTGAATTAAAATATCTAACTTCTTAAAGTCAGATCATATTTCATCATTTTAATTTCTTAAAATTAAATGCAGCTATAATTACCAGACAATACTGTTTTAATGTGTTATACGGTCTCGTAATCTACACACTGCCTCGGCAAATGTGAGATTTGAGTCGTTACAATATATTTGGCTTTCATTCCTCAACAAGAAAATCAACAGGTGCGAGGCTGAAACATTCAACAGCGCACGGATATACACGTTGAGATATTTCTCAATGAACAGCTGCCAGCACCCTCAGGAGCTGACTGTGAATCCCTCACACCCAAACAGTATTATTTCAGTGTGTCCCTTTTATTGCAGACCTGTAATCTATGCGCTGCCTCGGCAAACGCGAGATTCGAGTCGTTCACAATATATTTGGCTTTCATCTCTTGAGAAGAAAATCAACGGGCGCGAGGCTGGAACACCCGAAAACGCATGGCTGTGCACGTCGAGATATATCTCAATGAACACAGCCAGCACCCTCAAGTGCTGACTGTGCATGCCTCGCACCCACACAGAATCTTTATTGCAGAGTAGACCCGTAACCTGCGCGCTGCCTTGGCAAACGCGAGATCCGAGCACCTATAGATTCTGTATTGCATTGCAGACCTTTAATCTATGTGCTGCCTGTTGTGTTTATGTACTTGTCAGGAGATGGCGCTGTAGTCCACATGTGGTTACCTATAAAAGGTGTAGAGTAAGAATGGAAGTTGTTACACCTGCTGCCTAATCATGTAACCACATGGCACGGTTGTATTGCTTGTGGGTTTGAATAAACCTTGAAGAAGTAAAAAACTTTCTTGTCTTCATGATTAACAGGACTTAGACATAAATTGGCGATGAGGATTTTTCCTGTTCACGTGAAAGATGTCTGCTGTTGCTTCTTTTCCTACGCCATTCTTACCATGTCCTGGTGAGCCGTCTATTCCTCTTGGCGTCTGGTTAAAGATGTTTGAGAATTACTTGCTTGTCGTAAATGCATCATGAGACGAGTGGCCAGTTGCAAGAAAGCGAGCTTTATTTCTTCATTGCCTGGGAACAGAAGGTCAGAGAATATTCTATACTTTACCAAACCAAAGAGAAACAATGGAGGATGCTATTGAGACTTTGAAACTACACTTTATTCCTCGACTTACTGTTGTGGCTGAGCGTCATGCATTCAGAAAACGAATTCAAGTACCAGGGGAAACAATTCTGCAGTTTGTTGCTTCTCTTCGGGACTTAGCCACCACATGTGAGTTTGCATCTAAGAGTGATGAAACTTTGCAAGATCAATTAGTGGAGAATGTAAACAGTCATCTTATTAGAGAACGTCTGCAATTAGAGACTGATTTTACTCTTAACAAGGCTATTACGATTGCTACACAAATGGAGGCTGCTGGTGAACAATTTAAACATTTTTCAAATCAGACGTCAGTACCTGTGCAAGCAATACAAGCAACAAGTGTGCCTGCTGTTGATCGTTACAAAAGACAATCACCTTTGAAACCTATGTGCCTTCAAAGTCTTCTGCTAGTTCCTTGGCTCGTGCATGTTATCGATGTGGATCTACAAAACATCTTGCAAATGATTACAGATGTCCTGCAGTTTCTGTAAAGTGCAATAATTGTGAAAAGTTGGGACATTTTCAAGAGTGTGTCGTTCACAGCAAGCACGTTCTGTACATGAGATTGAACTGCCTGAGCTTCAGATTCTTTACATGCATGATTCAGTATCTAATAAGATAAAGTGTACTACTACTATCATGACTGCATCAGCCTCTGTACCTATAGATTTGATTGTGGATTCAGGATCTTCCGTTTCCATTCTGCCAAAATCTGTGTATGAAAAAAACTTTAAACAAGACTTTTTGCTGCCTCCTCCTGTTAAATTGGTGACATATTCAAGAGATCCAATACCAGTGCTTGGTTGTCTGCCTGTTACTGTTACCAGAGATAATATGCACTGTAATACATTCAATCTTTATAGTTGAATGTGGCTCTGCTCTTTTTGGAATGGATTTAATGAATGGACTGCATCTCAAGTTTGAAGGTTCTTCAAGGTTCTACAGTTATCCTTTCCCCCATATTGATGAGATGATGTCTATGCTGCATGGAGCAACTGTCTTTTCTACAATTGATTTAGAGAATGCTTATTTCCAGCTTTTGTTATATGAAGAAAGTCGTGATCTGACTGCATTTATCACCTATGAAGGATTATTCAGATTCTGTCGAGTACCATATGGCCTTGCTTCAGCTCCATCTGCGTTTCAGAAAATGCTAGCAACTGTACTACAAGGATTGCCAAGCGTTGTCACAGTGTGTGGTTTGTGTTCCCCGGGTGTCCACTAGAGGTCTCTTCCCCATACTGTCACCATTCACTCTGGAACTGCATCCCCCACAATCCTTGTCTGTAAGCCACAATCCTTGTCATGTAACCACCTGGCACGGTTGTATTGCTTGTGGGTTTGAATAAACCTTGAAGAAGTAAGAAACTCTCTTGTCTTCATGATTACCAGGACTTAGACATAACACTGCCTCGACAACGCGAGATCCCAGTCACAGAATCTTTATTGCAATGCAGACCTTTATTTAGGAAAATTCTTATGGGAAAAACAACACCAAATAGGACAGACAGTTTGACACAGAGCGCTTGCTGAAGAGCAAAAAGCTAACTCTGTTGTGTGCCGGCGTCCCTTGTATGCCATCACATGTTACGGCATTACACAACACCGATCAGGATTGGATTAGTTTCATTCACATTTCAGATGCGTTACGCCAACGGCCGTTTCACACCGCAAGCGTCAGCGGCGCGTGAGCAGCGCGTATTTTTTTCGGCGTGGATGTTAATCAATGAGTGCGTTCACACCGCGAGCAGGAGCAGCGCGTGAGCAGCACGTCAGCGCAACTACATCGTCACTGAAGCTGCAGACGTGCGCGAGTATTCACACTGGAAGCGTTTGTACAGCGTCACAACAGCGGCTCCCAGGCTACACATAAGGCTACATATAAGCAAGCATTTCTTTACAAGGACTTTTGAAACTTTTGTTTTTAGAATTTGGTGGTCATAAACACATTTGAAGTTTGTTCAAAGCCCAAACTAGGGGTGGGCAATATAGCCTCAAAATGCTATCACGATATTTCAAGAATATTTGCGATAATGATATTTATGACGATATAGACACTTTTTTTGTTGTTGTTGAAAATTTCCTTATTATGTTTATCTCGCCTAAATGTTTGCTCACTCATTGCGTTTTTACAATGTGGTAATTTTGTTGTTAAGAGTTTACACAACACAGGAAGCTTGATTTCAATCTTTGAATTAAATGTTAAATGTGTGTAGGTCTAACACCAGTATTCAGAAATACTACAGAAACATAATAAAGTAATCAAATGTAAAATAACACAGTCTTTTAGTTCTGTTTCCTGATTTAATTAAATACATAGGCTAATAATTCTCATTCATTACAATTAAAGCTATCTTTTGTTGTTTTGACGACAACATTAATGACAGACGCATAGCCTATGGCTGCTGTCACTTTTACAGCTAGTGCACGGATCCATTGCTGTTTTCATTATACTGTCTCTCACACTGTCACATGCGTTTTATACATAACCGACTGTGTTTATGAGTATACTTACCAAGACCGGAAGTTTTACACAATTTTGCGTTTTTCCCCCCATTAAAGCGATATAATCCGCGAAAAATAACTTTAGTTTCTCGCGAGCTGTAGGCTACTCTATGTATGCACGCAGTGCAACTCTCTCAGAGAGTGCGCGAGTAGCTTACTGGATAGTTTAAAACCGCTTGAATGTTTAAACTGATAAGAATTAAGAAGACTTGATTATAAACTTTAGTTACGATGCACTGATGGCCCGATTGTGCAAGAGACCATTCAGTCACGTCCCGACTCCTAAACGCGCGCGAGAGAAGACGCGCGTCGGCAGCCCCGCTGAACACTCAAGCTGTTTGTGAAATTGCTAAATCGTCATCGGAGGCTGACAGGCTGCTCTCGCACTCAGACAGGTATTGTTGTTGTGCGTGCTAGGGAACGTAAATGCGCCAAACGTCATGCGTCATATGACACTTTTTTATCATGTAAAAATGTATACCGGTATTATCGTGGACGGTATGATATGGCACACCCTTAGCCCAAACTGAATAATTAAAAACAAGTTTGATGGGTACATTTTCTATAAAATTTTATTTTCTTTATGTTAGTCTTCATTTCCTTTTCTGACATACTGCAATTCTTGTTAAAACACACTAGACATGCAAATTCTATGCGTTTTGGGCACTTTTTGTGTGAAATCATATTAATTGTGTCCATCAAAAGTGTGCTTTCACTTTAATTGAGCGTGAGCAGCGCAGCAAAAATAGACTCGAAGCCGAAACCCCCGCTTCACTGCTGCTCACGCGACGCTCCTGCTTGACGCTCAGGCGCTGTTCCTGCTCGCGGTGTGAACGCACTCATTGATTAACATGCACGCCGAAAAAAATACGCGCTGCTCACGCGCCGCTGACGCTTGCGGTGTGAAACGGCCGTTAAAGTGAAAGCAGACTTTTGATGCACACAATTAATATGATTTCACACATAAAGTGCCCAAAACGCATAGAATTTGCATGTCTAGTGTGTTTTAACAAGAATTGCAGTATGTCAGAAAAGGAAATTAAGACTAACATAAAGAAAAGAACATTTAATAGAAAATGTACCCATCAAACTTGTTTTTAATTATTCAGTTTGGGCTTTGAACAAACTTCAAATGTGTTTATGACCACCAACTTCTAAAAACAAAATTTTCAAAAGTCCTTGTAAAGAAATGCTTGCTTATATGTAGCCTTATATGTAGCCTGGGAGCCGCTGTTGTGACGCTGTACAAACGCTTCCAGTGTGAATACTCGCGCGCGTCTGCAGCTTCAGTGACGATGTAGTTGCGCTGACGTGCTCCTCACGCGCCGCTCATGCTTGCGGTGTGAAACGGCCGTAAGGGTGTTCCCCAAAGTGTCGTAGTCGACGCAGTTCGAGTTCCCTCAAAAGGCAACAACAATATTGGCTGGTAAAGTTCTTTGGCGCAGGCCTCGTCCATGGTTCACATTTGGAGGGTAAGGGACTCGGGCAGCCGATCCCCGGGGAAGTAAGGACAGGGTCATCCTGATGGTGGTAGGGAGGATGGAGGTGAAATGATCTTTTATACTCCAAGTATTAGATTGTGATTGAATCGACCAGAAATTAATGACTGACATAACATTGAGTCTTCCTGGCAGAACTTTACGCTAGACAAGCTTTCATTTTCTGCAGTTCTCAAGCTGCATGTAATCATTGGAGAGTCTTTGTGCCACTTAAACTATTCTCCCTCTTAATTATTGCCCTGATGGTTGAAATGTAAATGTTCACACTATTTGCTTAGATTTTTTTCACTTTCTATTTTGTGCTTTTTTCTTGACTTTGTGAAGCTCTATGTTTTACTCATTGTGATGAATGATTCATCAATGATTCATCTGTATAGTATTCATTACAGACAGATTTTCAGGCATTCCTTTAATTCCACAGTTGATATGTGTAGTTTATTTTGCCTGATTTAAAATAATTTTGTTTAGTATTTTTTTTTTTTTTTTGGATTGATGCATTTTTCTGCTGCCATTGTTTTCCTTGGATTTGCTTCTCAGTTCCATGCCATTTTAAGCATTTATTGGTTTATTGCATGTTTTATAGGCAACTTCTGTCATGCTAATTCAGATTATCACAGTTGGTTTTAAATTAATCTTGTTTATTCTAGTTCAGGACCCCATTTTCCAGAAGCCTGTTGCATGAAGCTAGTTGAACAAACTCTTGAGTTTTAGAGTAGTATTAGAGTTGACAAATCCATATACATCCAACCTGGTTTAGATCAGGTTCAGCAGGCTCACAGCACTTGGTATAAATGTTCTCTGTCAACACAGGTTTAATCTAGAGTTTGCGACTAACTCTAAAATATTTTATCATACATTTATATAGTTTCACAAAGAGCTCAGAAGAATACATTTAATCTGTTTAAGGCATATATTTGAAAGCTTGCATTTAATATATTTATATTATTTTAAAAGCAACGTTTGATATTAATTGATATAATATAAATATAATATAATTAATATAAAATAAATACAATAAATAATTAGTAGCCAAAGATAAGAAATGTTGTCTGTAATTTTTTTTTTTTACTCTAAACTGCTTTAATTTGGAGTGAGAGACACAGGGGGAGTGGCTTTAATGCATCAGATACATTACATCACTATTGGTCCAGTTTTGGTCTGCTATCTCTAACCCAGAATAAATCCTGCTCCAGAGCAGGTTAGCCATGTAGTGTAAGGCTGTGTTTACTCTGTCAGTCCTAATCCGATTATTTGGAATCTGATCTAAAATTATTGATGTCCACACTGTGTGTCACAACTGTTCAGATCCCATTTGTCTGTCCATGCAGCTTTTTTGTTTTACGGAATATCTGCATTGGTTTCTATGGCAATGATATTGCATTGGTAGGCCTACGCAAAAAAACAACAACAACCACAACATGGAGGGGTTTACAATAGAGATGTTGTCTTATTTTAAATTTACAGCATGGAAATGTGTAGCCGCCATGCTGGACTACTGTGTTTTCTGAGGCAGAACCGTGTGAGGCTGGTATAAGTGGCTTTATTCCGTGCTGTTGTCTCTGCCGGCATATGTCTCTGTTATATTGTCATTTTCTGCTCGTCAGGTACTTTGCACCAAAACAGCATTGTTTTGGCAGAGACTTTAAGCATGTTTCCTAATACAACGTCTGACGTTTACATGTTACGTGGCATGAGAATGTCACATAATCCACGCGAAATCCGGTCAGAGGGGTCAGACTGAAACGGATTTCCAGAAATGCGATTTACATCGGATTTCAAACCACATATAGATGTAGGCAAGGCAAGGCAAGGCAAGTTAATTTATATTGCACATTTCATACACTATGACAATTCAAAGTGCTTTACAGAAATGCAACAGGCCACATACAAGAAATGCAACAGGCCACATACATTAGTAATCTGTACTTAATCTGTGTTTCAGAAACTATTCTAGATTAAGGACTACCCCTGGCTTAATTTAAACCCTGTCCGGGACACTGCCCCATTGTGTTTTGGTTTGATTTAGGGGCTGTTTACACAACACCATTTTCAATTAAAAACATTGTTATGCGTTTTAGCCATTCATTTACATGACAACGGCGTATTGGGTAGCTGAAAATGCTAACGTTTGAAAACTGGTTTCAAAGTGCAAGTTTTTGAAAACGGTCTCCTTGTAAACAACAAAAACTGAATCTGTGAAGACGATGACATCATGCACATGCGTATTCCCACATGGAAAGAACCTATAAACATATATGTTTTAATATAGGTTTTGATATAGGATTTGTACACATATATACGTGCATATATGTACTTATATAGGTGCATATATGTACCTATATAGGTGCATATATATATATATATATATATATATATATATATATATATATATATATATATATATATATATATATATGCATATATGTACCTATATAGGTGCATATATGCACGTATATATGCAGCTATATGCTACCTATATATTAGTATAATTATTAAAATCCATAGCTACTAGGCAACATAAATAATAGCCGGGTCATTATACGAAAACATGCCATTTCCCACTTTTAATGTTTGATTTTCAAATTACTGTTTTGAAAATCTTTAAGCCCCTTTTTCGATGAAGTAGATCCTTACCTCTCAGGAAAATGTGCCGTGTCATCTCAGGCTATCCAATTTTTTGTAAAAATTTTTCATATAACCAACGTAAATGTGTGTGTTTGGTCAACCCTGTTACCGACATATTAATTACTTTTTGAAAAGGGTTTACATACATATATAGAACAAATCTGATATACTGTGAAAGATGACCCCCCCCCCACCTTTGTCAACCCTGTTACCTTGGAATGGTAACAGGGTTGACGAAAAATGTTATTGGCGGCCATTACTAGCCATGAGGTATAGGTAATGACACCATATTATGTGCCTTAATGAGAGGCTTAAATGTTATATATGTAAATTTTTAAATATGTACACATAACTTTTTAACGTATGCTTTTCTGGTAACAGGGATGACACAATGGGCGTGTCCCCGTCTTTAATACATTACATAAACTCAAAGAAAATTAATTAAAAGAAGAGAACACTTACTTGTCTTCTACCATCAACTTTATGAAAGGCAGATGATGTCACTTCCTGGAACCGATGCAACTTTTGGAAAAGTCCATTATCTTTAAAGAGGTGTTTTCATAAAAAGTAACCGGGTTGACGAGAACCTAGGGACCCGACTAAATTGTGCTTTTTTTCAAAATTTGACACGTTAAGAATAAAATCCATTCATGACTAATGAACTGACACTTAAGGCTTTATACAAGTATATGTTTTTTTATGATAGTTTGACTTTTTTGGCCTCAATAGCAAGTAGAAGTAGAAAAATCATACTGAGGGACAGGCCATTTTCAAGATTTCTGCAAGATACTTTGCTCAAAAATGTGATTAAAATCCTTTAAAAACAAAAGAAACAGAAATTAATGTATTCTTATATTATGAGACATATTATGGAAACTAAATTATAAAATATTTTATTTGTTTTATGGTTTATTAAGACTTACAGAGCTTTTTTTTCCTGAGGGACACAAAATGGCACGTTTTCGTATTATGACCCAGCCCAAGATGTAGAAATTTTAATTATTTATTTACTTAAGAACAATCAAATATTACAAGAACAAAAATAAGACAAAAAACTGAACAGAAAAAAAAAAACAATTTATCTTGTTGATCTTCTCAGCTCTGTGAGCTTCGAATTGATCGATGTGCCTATCTGTCCTCGGCTGGCTGCCAGCCACTTCTTCAATGTAGCATCTAGAGAAGACAAGAATAATAAGACAGTATAATAATAATAATATAGTCCTTCATCAGGAACCCAAAGTGCTTAAAGTACAGCTGCGATTGGACACATATTTTGGATAAAGGGCTGATCATAATAAAAAATGCGTCATGTAAACACGTCAATTGGAACATTTTGTTTGGATTCTGCTAAATCTGAAAGAAATTCTGATTGGAAACATCAGCCCCCCTTTTTTTTAGCGGCATCGTTCTTTCACATGCACGTCCGTCATGGGGACTGCTGCATTGTTAACAGTCACACGGTCAATCATGTGCATCCAAAGCAGAGAAAATTCATGGATAGGAAAAATTCAGAAATGTGGCTATAGAAGAGGAAAGGTAGGATCAAGAAGTGAGCAAGCAATGAATTAGTATTATAGGTTCCAAGCAGATACATGCCTGATAAACATTGATACAAGTAGGCTATGGTTAAAGTGGTGAACTTATAAAGTCTTAAAAGTTTTGTTTTCCTTTCTCAACGCATTATGCATTTACTCACCAATAATGGCTGCCTTTTTAATTTGGTCAAGGGCGACCAGCTACTCCCCATCCCCTCTGGTTGGCTTCCCACCTTAAAGCAATATTTCAAAATTATTATGAAAGGGGGGTAAAATGAAGGTGGTGAAAATGATACTCGGTTACTAACGTAACCTCGGTTCTCTCTAGAGAGGGAACGAGTATTGCGTAAGTTTAGCTTACGCTACGGGAAAGATTAATCTTCTCGAGATACTGAAGCCAAAAAATTATCCTTAATTTTGTATTCCTTGTCAACGCAGTGCAGCAGCTAGCAGACCTAGAGCAGGCCATCTCGCGTGCTCATTGGCTGCCCTGCGGGCAACTGCTGCAGCCTACCAGTGAGCCCGGCGTGACGTCACGCCCAATGAAGGGTGCCCGCGCCTTCATAGCGTCACAGCCCGCCAGAATGGGCGTGGCTTAGCGTATAACACTAGGGGCTGTAGGCTGACTTCCCTGGTTTTCGTCGACTGAAGCGAAGTCGCTCGTGGCGCGAGCACGGCCGGTTACGCAATACTCGTTCCCTCTCTAGAGAGAACCGAGGTTACGTTAGTGACCGAGTATCGTTCTCTTACGAGAGGTTCTCTCGTATTGCGTAAGTTTAGCTTACGCTACGGGAACACTTTGTCAACGCCGTGCGCGCCAAGCATCCACATGAGACCCCGAGCTTTCAGGGGAACCCCATAAGTGGAAAAAATAAGGTGGCCAGCCACGCGGGCCATCACTTGTACATAAGCACACATAGGGAATACAGAGCAGCGCGCCGGTCTGTATAGGCACATGGCACATACCCTACTTAGTGCAGCTCAACCAGGAGAGCTGAGTCATGTGAGAGTGATCTGAGCAGGAGATCTGGGCGGAATACACCTCTCCTTCAGACTGACAACAGTTTAGCCTGCAAGGCAGGAACTTCTAGGTTATAAAACCTGACAAAGGTAGACGGGGAGCTCCAGCCCGCCGCTACATCTATGTCATGGATAGAAATTCCACTGGACCATGCCCACGAAGAGGCCACGCCTCTCGTGGAATGAGCCCTGATGCCCAGAGGGCATTGCAGACATTTCGACTCGCTGACAGACAGCACATGCAGGTCCCCTACACGTTTTACTGACGACAGTGCAGTCAGAAAGACGGTTTTCAGTGATAGATATTTCAACCCCACGGAGTCTAGTGGTTCAAATGGAAAGCTTCCAGGGCCTCGAGGACCAATGAAAGATCCCACATGGGACCGACAGGGGGCGCGGCGGATTCATCCTTCTAGCTCCTCTAAGGAAGCGGATGACCAACTCGTGTCTTCCCAATGACTGGCCGTGCGTCGATTCTGCGAACGCTGCCACGGCCGCCACCTATACATTGAGCGTGGATGGGGACCTTCCCTTATCCAACCGCTCTTGTAGGAAGGTGAGCAGATGCGCCACCCCGCATGTCCGCGGGTCCAGACCTCTGTCGGTGCACCATCCAGAGAACACCGACCATTTAGACGCGTAGAGCCTTCTCGTGGAAGGGGCTCTAGACTGCGTGATCGTGTTCATCACTCCTTCTGGCAGGGCAACGAGTACCCGTTGATCAACCATGCATGCAGAGACCAGCGCTCTGGATGGGGATGCCAGATCGTGCCGCGAGCCTGAGAGAGGAGATCTGCCCTCACCGGATTCGGCCACGGAGCTGTATGTGACAGCCGTGCTAGTTCCGGGAACCAAATCTGATTCTCCCAACGCGGGACTATGAGGAGCACCGAGTGGCGCGTTTCCCTGATTCTCTTGATCACCTGTGGCAACAGAGAGACCGGAGGGAAAGCATATAGCGGGAGGCTGGGCCAAACCTGGGCCAGCGCGTCCTCGTCCTTCGAAAAGACCGTCGGGCATTGAGCGTTGTCTTTTGACGCAAATAGGTCGACTTCCGCTCTGCCGAATAGGCGCCACAGTTTCTGGACCGTTTGGGGGTGCAGGGACCATTCCCCTGGGGGGACATTGTCCCTGGACAGTTTGTCTGGGCCGTCGTTCAAATGGCCTGGCACATGCGCCGCCCTCAGCGAGCGCAGGTGCATCTGAGACCAAATAAGGAGGCGTTCCGTCAGATTGCAGAGATTTCTGGATCTGACACCACCCTGACGGTTTACATAGGATACCACAGACATGTTGTCCGAGCGGACAAGAACATGCTGGTCCTGTATGAACGGGAGGAAGCACTTCAGCGAGTTCTCGACCGCTATCATTTCCAGACAGTTTATGTGAAAACCCTTCTCCTGGTCTGACCACTGTCCAAAGGCCGGTCTGCCCTCGAACAGCGCGCCCCAACCCGAGTTGGACGCGTCTGTCGAGATGACTTTACGATAAGAGATGGTTCCCATCATTACTCCCTGCTGGTACCAGTCGGCCACTAACCAGGGCTGCAGAGCTGCTATGCAGGCCTGAGTCACTCTGATTTTCTGTCCGCCAGACACCCAGGCTCGGCGGGACACCCGAGCATTCGACCAGCGTTGGAGCGGGCGCATGCGCAGTAGGCCCAGCTGGAGCACCGCTGCAGTTGATGCCATACAGCCCAAGATCCTTTGAAATGTTTTCAAAGGGAGAAAGCTGCCCTTCTGGAAAGATGCGGCTAGGTGGCGAACACGGCTGTGTCGATAAACGAGCCGTCATGGTCACCGAGTCCAGTGCTATTCCTAAAAAGGAAATTGACTGGCTGGGCAGTAATGAGCTCTTGGTCCAGTTGACCGTGAGACCCAAGCTTTCCAGATGACTGAGAAGCACTGTTCTGTGAGATAGCAGTTCTGTCTCTGACTGTGCCAATAATAGCCAATCGTTCAGATAGTTCATTATTCGCAGCCCCTGACTTCTCAGGGGGGCGAGCGCCGCGTCCATGCACTTTGTAAATGTACGGGGTGCCAGGGACAGGCCGAACGGCAGGACGGTGTAATGATATACCTGACTGTCGAAGGCGAATCTCAAAAATTGCCTGTTACGGGGTACTATCTGAATCTGAAAATAGGCATCCTTCAGATCTAGAGAAATAAACCAGTCCCTCGGGCGAACGTGCGCGAGGATTTTCCTGGTCATAAGAATTTTGAACAAGCTAAGTTTTTTCGCAAGCACTTAGTTCAATTGTCTCAGATCTAGGATAGGTCTGAAGGCTCCGTCCTTCTTGGGTACGAGAAAATATCGGCTGTAAAAGCCTGACTCGCTCAGAGAAGGCGGTACCTTTTCTATAGCCCCTTTGCACAGCAGCTTTGCTATTTCTGCGTGAAGTAGGTGTGCTACTTCCGCATTCACTATCGTCGCGGTCCAGGCTTGAAAGCGCGGGGGACGGCGAATGAATTGAAGTGTATAGCCCTGCTTTATTGTGCTCAACACCCATTCTGAAATCCCTGGGATAGTTTCCCACGCAGCTATGTGAGCCGCTAGGGGGCGAATGGCCTCCGGGTTCAGACCGCCACCATTTGCGGGCTTGTGAAACTGAACCGGATCCGAAAGCGCGGTGCGCGCGCTCTCGGTTCTGGGCAATGGCTGCTCGCTGAAAAGCCGAAACCGGCTGATTTATGTGAGTTGTCCCAATCATAAGGGATGGGGAACATTCTTTTGTCATTTTTTGACGCGCGAGCAGCGCTCCGGGCGGAAAAGCTTCCTGTAAGCGTGAGCGCGTGTGCGCCGGGCACGAGACGTACAAGTGTATTTGATGCCCCGATCTTAATGGATGGGGAGCGTTTTGTTAATGCCCTGCGTTTTGTGATAACACTTAAACGCGCGGGCGTAGCCCGGGGGGAGGTTAGTGTTAGCAAGCGTGAACGCATTCTGGCGGGCACGAGACTTACATTCATAACCTGCTTTCTTTTGTGAAACCGACCCGGAGCCGAAAGCGCGGCACGCGCGCTCTCGGTTCTGGGCAATGGCTGCTCGCTGAAAGCCGAGACCGGCTGATTTATGTGAGATGTCCCAATCATAAGGGATGGGGAACATTCATTTTTCTTTTTTTTTCACTTTTTGACGCGCGAGCAGCGCTCCGGGCGGAAAAGCTTCCTGTAAGCGTGAGCGCGTGTGCGCGGGCACTAGACTTACAAGTGTATTTGACGCCCCGATCATAATGGATGGGGAGCGTTTTATTAATGCCTTGCGTTTTGTGATAACACTTAAACGCGCGGGCGGAGCCCGGGGGGAGGTTTGTGTTAGCAAGCGTGAACGCACTCTGGCGGGCATGACACTTACATTCATAACCTGCTTTCTTGATCGTGTAACAGAGCGGGCAGATAGTGGGCACATTTCTTACATTCAACACTCGAGCGGGTTTTCTGCGCTTTATGAGAGTGTGCTCTGCGAGATTCGGAGTGCTTATGTGTAGGGGTGAACACTGGGGCGTGGGCACTGTCACTACACTTACAACACCGACGGCATGAGCCGGACAAGACATTAAATACTCTTTTTGAGATTTTTCTGGGTCGCCGTGAAAACGGCGTTTGTGTGCAGGCGAGAGGGTCAACAAACCGGCTCTTTGGCTGCTAATTGAGCCACTGCAGTAGCCTGTTTGAAGGGGCCTGTTTAAACTTTGACAGCGGTCCGGCCGCAGCGGGACACGCACGTCTTTCCGGAGGCGATGTGTCTGTTAGTAAGCGTGAGCGCTCGTGAGCGGGCACGTAACTTACATTCTTAATCTGACATTATACTCACTTAAGATTTCTCTGGGTCACCGCGAGAACGGCGGATGTGTGCAGGCGAGCGGGTTGCATTACCGGCTCGTTGGCTGCCAAATACACCGCTGCAGCAGCCTTATCTAAGGGGACTGACAGGGCGAGACATTTCGACGGCGGCGCGCAAGCCCGTCCGGGTCATGCAGAGAGCTCTGCATGACGCGAGGGCGGGGTAGCTCTCTTGTAACGTAAAGAGAGCTAGCCGCGTGCTCGGTGGTCGAGCAGAACTGGAACAGTGTTTGTACGAGGGCGCGCGCACGAGTAGTGGGCACGGGACCTACATGTAACACAGATGATGCCCGTCCGGGTCATGCAGAGAGCTCGGGAGGGCTCTGCATGACGCGCGAACGGGGACACGAGGGCGGGGTAGCTCTCTTGTAACGTAAAGAGAGCTAGCCGCGTGCTCGTACGTGTCCCTTGGCCTCATTCTCAGATGCGACGGCAGTGAGGCTCGTGAGCGGCAGCTGCGCGTTGGTGAGGAGAGGCGGGGGGTGTTGAAGGCTTCGAGTCGAGCCCGCAGGGTCGACAGCGGAAGCGCTTCACAGAGCTCGCACCCCCGGAAGTGCGAGGCGTCTTAAAAAAGACACTCGCTGCTCTTTTAGAATAGGTTTTAGAATAGGTTTTAGCAAGGTAAAGGATACGTCGCCGGATAGCGTAGCTCGTACGGATGGCTGAAGGTGGCGAAGACGGCCGGCTTCCTCAGCGCTGTCCTAAGCTGTCTGTCCGCTGTTCGACGGCGGCTGTGGCTTCTCTCAGATCCAGCGATGTGAAGAGCTCGCTGAAGAGACGAAAATCAGGGAAGTCAGCCTACAGCCCCTAGTGTTATATGCTAAGCCACGCCTATCTGGCGGGCTGTGACGCTATGAAGGCGCGGGCACCCTTCATTGGGCGTGACGTCACGCCGGGCTCACTGGTAGGCTGCAGCAGTTGCCCGCAGGGCAGCCAATGAGCACGCGAGATGGCCTGCTCTAGGTCTGCTAGCTGCTGCACTGCGTTGACAAGGAATACAAAATTAAGGATAATTTTTTGGCTTCAGTATCTCGAGAAGATGAATCTTTCCCGTAGCGTAAGCTAAACTTACGCAATACGAGAGAACCTCTTGTAAGAGAACGAGAGATTTTTTATATACACATCACTTTTACTTGAGGTGCAAGGAAATACAAAAATGGCAAGTAAAAAAGCGATGGTATGCCCGCACACAAACATAATTTGTGTTTTTTTTTCAAGGACAGAAGAGATTAGGAACATGTTGTTTTGTACCATTAAGGTTGCTTTTTAGCAAAGTCTCCAAATCAAAAGGTGCCCAGCAGCAGATTCCACACCATGGCAGTAGCAGAGGTGGCAAGGCGGGCTGCTTTCCACGCTTGTGCCTGGCAAAACACACCAGAGCCCTTTATAACTTCAATCTGAAAAATAATTTCACATCACAATATTAATTTATTTGCGAATTTTACAAAAGGTTTTTGTTTCATATTGATTCTTATATTTAGCTTCCCAATAGTTAATAGGTTATGATGTATAAATGCAGATTAATGATAAAGATATGAAACAAATAAATCATTGCCCTAAACTTTATTAAAGGAGAGGAGGAGGAGCAGGACAGGGTGGGGGGGAGGAGGATGTTGGATGGAGAGTAGGGAAGGAGAAGACAGTGGGTGGAGAGGAGCGAAGGGGTGCAGGAGGAAAGGATGATTGTCTCGTATAACACTAATTGGCTCCTACAAACACACAGTTTATACCCATCCTTACTAAATAATGTTGCTCACCTGTGTTTTCGCTGATGTCTCAGCTGTTGCTGCAGTCTTGTAAGAGAAGAAAAGCATTGTTATATGCAACAAATGTTGTACTCAACAATTGTAAAACTTCAATAATTTTATGCATATGGGGCAAGTAAATTACATATTACAACTAACTATCCCAACATAAAAATCCCTATAGCTTAGTTGGAGCCTCAAAGGGTAAGTTCTACAAGTAAAACCCTGTTTTAAGATCGTTTCTGATGAAATCGAACGGTTCGGATTAAAATTTGGACAAATGCTGCTGTCCCGAGATTTTTAGGTTTTTGTGTTTATAGCATCATAATACGATACATACATTTAATTAACTTTTTTTTTTTAACTCTGCAATTTTGCGCCCCGTCCAGCAGATGGCGCCCCAGTGTGTCGCCTGTCGGCAAAGCCGGCCCTGGATTGATGATAAGACATAGCAGATCTCCAACGCTCCATCGCCATTTTCACTCCCAGCCGTTATCTTTCGGCGCGAATCGTCAAACGTCAGGCGGGTTTTTTAATTTATTTTTTTTATTTTTATTTTTTTATTTTTTAATTTTTTTTTCAAAATTACAGATTTTGATATCAAGTTATAGTATAACTTTTAGGGGTGGTGATGGCGCAGTGGATAAGACACACGCCTTTAGTGTGAGAGACCCGGGTTCGAATCCACTGTGAGACACCAATGTGTCCCTGAGCAAGTCACTAGTCCCTAGTTGCTCCAGAGGCGTGCGACCTCTGAAATATAGCAATTGTAAGTCGCTTTGGTTAAAAGTGTCAGGTAAATGTAACTTGAAACAACAATAATTTTGAAAGAAAGAAAAGATAAATGGCATCGGAAACATAAATTAAATTAATTGAGCAGAGATACAGATCTTTGGGCTTTTCGATTTTATAAAAACTTTACAGAACTTTAAATTAATTAACCACAGTGAAATGCTCAGATAGATGGGATGATGATGATGATTACTTGGATGTATGTTCTATGTTTTTTTTGTTGTTGCTACATTTAGACTGTAATGACCTTTCAGCCGTATTCATCTAGAAACTGCATTAAGACAATACAGAAAACATTGCATTTTGCATTGCATTTGGTGGATGTAACGGTGAATGTGTGGATGTGTGAGCTGTAATGTGAATCTGGAAGTGACCTGAAATTGGAAAAAGGGCTTGATTGACAAAATAAAAAAACGACAAACCATTTTGTTATTTCCTTCTTTTCCACTATCTTCAAAGAATTGACCTTGTAAATGTAGCTTTCACATAGCTTTCCATCTCCTCTCACTTAATTGCCACAATTAAATTCCATAACATGCCAATTACATGTGATACCAATTTCACGTTTGCACAAACAGTTCTTGCATAATTTCTTTTTTTAGTTAGTTCTTATTGCCTTGTTAATAGAAAATATGAGCTAGGCATCATGTATGACAGTTGCCAAAGTGAGGTATGAGCTACACAATGACCAGATCCTGCCATGAGCTAGGAGACATGTATGCACATATAGGGCTTATATGTGGATATAAAGAAGCAATACAGGAGACCTATATTGCCTGGCCTGTATATGCACATATATGCACCTCAGTTCCCTTTCAAGGGAACTTCGAGCTGCGTCAAACGCTGCGGGAACGCCCCTGCGTTGTGCGTCATGAAGCACGTATGGAATCAGCCCAATGGAGAGATGAAACGTCATAGGCGGGTGACGTCATCGACCAGGAAACTATAAAGCACCCCAAAAACACAAGCGCATTAGCTTCTGTGCTTTCAGTCGCGCTACATGTGAATCTGTCCCTGTGTGATATTGTCTGTCTTACATACCCTGCACCACACAAACAATTTATCCCTATATATATATATATTGAGAGATTATGGCGGACGAACAGCAGTTTAGAAAGTGTGTTCCTCCCTGCTCGCGTTATTTAACGAGCGGGGATACACATGATCTTTGTGTTGTTTGTTTGGGAGTTCAGCATGCCCAGTTTGCTCTCGAGGGAGCAGACTGTGAGCATTGCGAGCGTTTGCCGTTAAGGACGCTCCGCTCCCGCCGGTCGCTCTTTGAGGAGAGCGGTTCGGTGCGCGCTCCCCGCGGTTCGGGTCCCGCTTCTGCCGAGGCAGAGCGGCGGCGCTTATCGTGGGGATCGCAGATGGATCTCACAGCGGGGTTTGAGACGGGCTCTGCCTTATCTCTCCCTTCACCTGTGAGATCCAGTGCCTCAGTCCCGGGTTCGGAAGCACGCGCTGCGGTTTCTTCCGCTCGGGCTGAGGCACCAATGCTATCCAGTTCTGAGGAACTTGATGTTGTTAGTGTTGAGGGAGATGTGGAGGATTCGCCACCCCACACTCCTGAGAGTGATGAGCTTATGGAGGTGTTAACAAGAGCTGTTGAAAAACTTAATATTGAATGGCCAGTGACTAGACAGGAGTCTGTTTCTAAATCAAAGTTGGATGAGAGATTTTTGCCGTCACGTGTGCAGCCTCCACGCCGGTGCCTGCCGTTTTTCCATGATCTCCACACCGAGGTGTCGAAATCATGGAGAAAACCGGTGTCATATAGAGTGTTTAGTCCCCAGACTTCAACATACGCTAATATTATGGGAGCCAAGGCTCATGGTTATGGTGCGTTGCCTCGTGTGGAAGAGACGCTTGCGAGCCATCTCTCCCCCGAAGCAGCATCATCTTTTAAGGCACCGGCATTACCCACCAAGCCTTTAAGAAACACTTCGGCTTTGGTGGGTAAAGCATATTCGGCAGCAGGTCAGGCTGCGTCATGTCTGCATACTATGTCAATCTTGCAGGCATACCAGGCTGATCTGCTAAGGGACATGAGTGAGAGTGAGGAGGTCAGTACTGACGTAGTTCGCGAACTGCGTCAGGCTGCTGATTTATCCCTGCGTGCCACCAGAGAATCGGCCAAATTAATGGGTCGTTCTATGGCAGCTCTGGTGGCCGCAGAAAGACATTTGTGGTTAAATCAGACTAATATTAAAGAGAGAGAAAAAGCTTTTCTTTTAGATGCTCCTCTTTCTCCCATGGGGTTGTTTGGTGATGCTGTGAATTCAGTTATCGATAAATTCCAAGAAGAAAAGAAACAAACTGCAGCTTTTAAAAAGTTTCTTCCCCTTAAAGTTCATGTCCCTGGGGCTGCTGGGCGGGAGCAGCCCCGGCCGTCTTCGAGCTCATCACATAGAGCGCAGCAGAGGCAGAGTGTCGCGTCTCGTGCTCCCCCTGCTGGACAGTGGGCTCAGCCGCGACACTCTCAGCCGAAGCCTTCTCCCAGTAGAACTGATCTGAGGACAGTTATATTGGCTAAGAAGGCTTCGGCTAAGAAGAAGTCCTGACGCCAAGCCGTTCAGGATGCTGAGGGTGGTCCCCACCGAGGCGGAAAGGTGTTCACCTCTTTTTACGGTGCCCATTCCTCCTCGGTGCCCTCAGGGGCTCGTTCTGCCAACCCCGCCTTTATGCCGGGGCACAGACGATCCCAGCGAGCGCTTTCCCGAGGGACGCTCGCTCCCTCTGAGGAGGGTCTCAGAGCGGTCAGACCAGTTGTTCCCTGCCGGTGCGCCGTTACAGGGCGCTGCGTCTGCTGCTCAAGTTACACCAGAGGCCAGTCTCGAGAGGCTGGTACCCTTAGTAGAATTTCTGGCAGAGTGGAAAAGCCTTCCAAAAATATCTCATTGGGTCCTGCAGACAGTAGAAAAGGGTTATGCTATCCAGTTCAGGTGTCGTCCACCAAAATTCAGAGGGGTTCTGCACACAGTGGTGGGCCCCGAGCAGGCTCTGGTATTGGAACAAGAGGTGAAAACGCTCCTTCAAAAAGAGGCTATAGAACGGGTTCCTCCTCCCAGTTTGGAGTCAGGTTATTACAGCCGATATTTCATCGTTCCAAAGAAGGATGGGGGGTTGCGTCCAATTTTAGACCTGCGCATATTGAATCGCTCGGTAGGGAAGCTAAAATTCAAGATGCTCACTATCAAGCAGATCGTGTCTCAAATCAGGTCCGAGGACTGGTTTGTCACGATAGATCTGAAGGACGCATACTTCCATGTGTCCATCCTTCCACAACACAGGAAGTTCCTGAGGTTCGCCTTCGGGGGCGAGGCGTACCAGTACAGGGTTCTTCCGTTTGGCCTAGCTTTATCTCCCCGCACTTTCACGAAATGCATGGATGCAGCACTAGTGCCTCTGAGGCTTCAGGGCATTCGTATTCTCAATTACATCGACGATTGGTTGATTTTAGCTCAGACCGAGCAGATGGCGGTTCGGCATCGAGATGTCGTCCTCGCTCATATCAGAAAGTTGGGGTTGAGGCTGAACGCAAAGAAAAGTGTATTATCTCCTTCCCAGAAGACCACTTTTCTGGGTGTCGTTTGGGATTCGGTATCGATGCGGGCGCGACTCTCTCCGACCCGCATCGCTTCGATTCTCTCAGCTGTGAAACAAGTGAAGCTAGGCCAGCTACTCACTGTCAAGCAGTTTCAGAGACTGTTGGGTCTGATGGCAGCAGCATCCAACGTTATACCTTGCGGCCTGTTGTACATGAGACCGCTACAGTGGTGGCTCAGGACCAAGGGATTCTCCCCGAGGGGAAATCCGCTCCGCACGTTCAAAGTCACGCGGCGCTGCCTTCGTGCTCTGGTCATGTGGAGAGAAACTTGGTTCCTATCCAAAGGTCCTGTGCTGGGGGCTCTTTGTCGTCGCATAACGCTAACGACGGATGCTTCCCTCACAGGGTGGGGGGCGGTCATGAGTGGTCGCCCAGCCCAAGGTCTGTGGCAGGATCATCATCTTTCGTGGCACATAAATTGTCTAGAGATGTTGGCTGTGTTTCAGGCTCTGAAACACTTCCTAACAGACCTGAGAGGCCATCATGTGTTAGTTCAATCAGACAACACGTCGGTGGTCTCTTATATAAATCATCAGGGGGGCCTGCGGTCTCGCCGGCTTTACAAGTTGGCCCGTCAGATCCTCCTGTGGTCCCAAGGGAAGCTACTATCTCTGAGAGCAATGTATCTCCCTGGGTATTTGAATGTGGTAGCAGACTCCCTGTCGAGGCAGGGGCCGAGGCCAGGGGAATGGAGACTCCACCCCGAGGTGGTGGAGCTCCTTTGGTTGAGTTTCGGTCGCGCCGAGGTGGACCTATTCGCTTCCAAGGAGACCACTCATTGTCATCGGTGGTTCTCCATCACTCTTCCAGCCCCCCTGGGGTTGGATGCTATGGTGCAGCCGTGGCCGAGGTCACGTCTGTACGCCTTTCCCCCGATTGCTCTGTTACCAGGAGTTCTGGAGAGGGTCCGCCGGGACGGGGTCAGTCTACTACTAGTAGCCCCGTTCTGGCCGGCCCGAGTATGGTTTGCGGACCTGATTTCTCTCCTGGACGGTTCTCCTTTGGAGCTCCCGGTCAGGAGGGATCTACTCTCCCAGGCGGGGGGCACGATACTTCACCCCCGCCCAGAATTGTGGAAACTGTGGGCTTGGCCTCTGAGGGGGCCCAGCTCATAGACTCCGGTCTCTCAACCGAGGTTGTTGAGACCATTCTTAACTCCAGAGCTCCATCCACGAGGAAGCTTTATGCCTTGAAGTGGAAACTTTTCACTTCTTGGTGTGGAGAACACCTGCAGGACCCAGTTAACTGCCCAGTGGGTGCAGTGCTGGAATTCCTGCAGGAGCGCTTCTCCACAGGGTTATCCCCCTCCACACTAAAGGTGTATGTGGCGGCACTAGCTGCTTACCACGTCCCTTTCAGTGGAGTTTCTCTTGGGAGACACCCGCTTATAACTCGTTTCCTCCGTGGCACTTTGAGGCTGAGGCCAGCAGTTCGTACGAGGGTGCCGACTTGGGATCTGGCCATTGTATTAGAAGGTCTTTCCCTAGCTCCTTTTGAACCTATCGAAGAAGTTCCCGAGAAGTTTCTCACTTTTAAGACTATCTTTTTGCTTGCTATCTCTTCACTAAAAAGAATCGGAGATTTGCAGGCTCTGTCGGTTTCACCCTCGTGCCTGGAATTTGCACCTGGCATGGTTAAAGCTTTTCTGCATCCTAGACCAGGTTACGTTCCTAAGGTTCCTACTAATATTGTTAGACCTACGGTTCTGCAGGCTTTCTGTCCTCCTCCATTTATGTCATCGGACCAGGAGAAACTTAATTCACTCTGCCCTGTTAGGGCATTAGACGCTTATGTCCACAGAGCTGCCCTGTGGAGGAAATCAGAACAACTTTTTGTATGTTTCGGGCCACCCAGGAAAGGGTGTCCGGCGTCTAAACAGAGAATGAGCAAGTGGGTGGTTGAGGCTATCTCACTTGCTTATGAGTCGGCTGGCCAGCCTTCACCTTTGGTTGTCCGAGCTCACTCTACCAGGAGTATGGCTGCTTCTAAAGCTCTTTTGTCGGGGGTTTCCCTGAGTGATGTTTGTGATGCGGCTGGATGGTCTTCACCGCATACTTTTATTAAGTTCTATGACCTAGACTTAAGCTCTACCCCTGGGGCACAGGTGCTCTCGTCCTCTGTGCGCTAGTCTCACATGACGGTCATTTGGTCCTATGGCGACGTGGGTATTCGCGTTCCCGCAGCGTTTGACGCAGCTCGAAGTTCCCTTGAAAGGGAACGTCTCGGTTACGTATGTAACCCTAGTTCCCTGATAGGGAACGAGACGCTGCGTCGCTCCGCCATACTCCCGGCACTCCCGTTAGCGCTTCCTTCAAGCCTATCAGAAGCTAATGCGCTTGTGTTTTTGGGGTGCTTTATAGTTTCCTGGTCGATGACGTCACCCGCCTATGACGTTTCATCTCTCCATTGGGCTGATTCCATACGTGCTTCATGACGCACAACGCAGGGGCGTTCCCGCAGCGTTTGACGCAGCGTCTCGTTCCCTATCAGGGAACTAGGGTTACATACGTAACCGAGACGTTTTGCCTATATGTGCCATATATACGCAGATATGCAGCATATATATTAGCATATATGCTGTATATATGCAGCATATATGTGCTTGTAAACTAAATATAGGTTTCATATATGCGCATATATCCTCATATAGTTTCTTTCCATGTGGGTTACGTGTTCAGTCTATAGTGTTTCATCGTCATCTAATGACCCGGCTGCAGAATACAGCGTTTTTAGTCGTTTTCGCAGATCCGTGTGAATGGGAATTGGTTTGAAAATGGTGTCTTCTGTGAACAGAAAACTCAAAGGAAAAACGTATCCGCTTTAAGCATATCGTTGTATGTGTAAACTTGCCCTTAGTTATAGTTCCTGTTTTCTTTGATCTCATTTTCATGCCACTAGTTAGTTTCCATGGTGTCTAATTAGTTCACACCTGTTCCCTTTTCTGTTGATTAGCCCCCCTTGTGTATTATTTCAGGATCAACCACGTTTTATTGTAAGGTGAATTCAAGGCATGCTGTGTCTTTGAAGCAACAAAGGCTAAATAATTTGTTACAGTTTTTTTTCTTCGTGATTTGTATGAATGACACACGCAGCGACATATACAGTATTATCAGCTGTATGATGTGGTTTTACCCTGAATTGTTTAATTTCGAGAGAGACCCGCCGCGCGCAGCGAGGGAGACTAAATAAACTTGCTAAAAAGAGATCCAGCGCGAGAGAGAGGCAAAGAAAAACGCATGTTCTTAATTTATGTTGCTTTGGACTATTTTCGTTTTGTACTGTTTTATTTGTTTAATTTAGCTGCAATTTCTTCAGCAATACAAATTTAAAATGTCGCAAGAATAAAATTATGTGTTTTTTTTTATTTTGCATCGCAAAGGAAATAAACTCTAAACTGGATGCAGCTGTTTTAAATTAAAAAAAAAAAAAAAACTGTCCCGACACTTTATTTAAACCTTGAAATGTTCAATGGGGTTTCAAACTTAAGTAATTTTAGTGTTCTTTACATTTTCATTTGTTTTTATATTGAAAGCAATACTATTTAGTTAGTCTGTTATGTTGAGTAGCCAAGTTATTTTATGATTTGTTCAATGTATGGATCTGTTTTTGCAAAATTTCTTCCGTTGCAATAGCCGGGCATCACTGTCATCTCAATTTCGTGAATGATACACAAAACAATAATTTAGCAGACTAAAAACGAGTTTCTTCATTTTCATTTTCTGACGCGATCGGCTGACAATTTTCCTTTATCAGTTTTGTTGTCTGTGCAGCGGCTCTACAGGAATGTAGCAAATTTATGTTATAATGTGCCATTGATAATTAAACAAAACGCTTGACTTTAAATAAATAAACTGTTAATAAACTCGGTAATAAACAGTTAGGCCTACCTATTTAAGCATCAAGAACGGTAAAACATAAACGTTGTCGGCCAACATCGGTTATATTCTGTAGGCTACAATGAGATTCGATCTCAGGTCGTTTGAAGCTCCGTGAGGCTCATGTTGTTGCGTTAACTACAGAGCTACTGTCTGAACGCTGTTAAGTTAACGTCTTATGCTCTTGCAAAGCCTCACTGATGTAGCCTAATATGTTTCTATTGCAATGTTTTATGTTGAAATGTTTTCATTATTTATTCAATTTAATTTCAGTATTGTGATTAATTTTAATTTTAACTACAATGTTTCACTTGAATTCATCTACTACCGGCTTTCAATCGCTCTGAATGAGCCGCAGCGCGGCGGCAGATTAAGCAATAGAGAGAATCTTAGCGGTAAAAGGCAGCAAATACACACCCGAATTTTACCGCCACGGGAGCGACGGTGGTTAAAGTATTATTCTGGTTGCATACCAACTGTACATAGTCTGTTTAATCGTCTTCCTGCATGCTCTCTTGGATTGCTGCAGCTTAGTCCTGACAGTATTAACGATGACTTCTAGTTGACATGTAGTTGGAAAGTTACTTATGGTTAGTAAAATGTCTAAAGTGGATCATCAAAATAAAGTGTTACCAACTCTTGT
Organism: Siphateles boraxobius; assembly: GCF_051911475.1. Lineage (NCBI taxonomy): Eukaryota > Metazoa > Chordata > Actinopteri > Cypriniformes > Leuciscidae > Siphateles > Siphateles boraxobius. Next base: position 714,298 of record NW_027508810.1, on the reverse strand, counting down.
TCTAAACCATAATTGTAGGTACTTGTACAGGTTTGGGTAAATCTGCAGTAGCCTATGGAGAGACAATGATTAATTTGATGGAAAATGTTATGTTCCAATTAAGTAAAGGCAGAAAAATTGTGTATTTAAGGAGGTTTTAATTAGTGAGGCAGGGGATGGACAGAGGGTGGTGATGGCTGTAATGCTTGTTTGATAGTGAGAAACTTCAGTCTCCAAAAGCTAGGGTTCAAGTTTGTAGATGTTTTTGTAACCTTTGCTATTGTATTTTGCTCTTAGCCACTATTTGTATCTACCTTTTGCACTACTTTGCTTTTAAGGTGGTAAACATCAAAAACTGCTTCCGGGTGTAATTATCCTTGCAACCACCTGGGTCCGTTATAACAAACAGATTTTGTGGCCATGTTTAATGAATCAGGTGCTAAAGCAATAGAGACAGCACAGGCAAATTCATTCTCAGAAATTTTCCCCAGCCTTAATTTACCAAAATATCAAATGAAGGGTACAAATTTGCTTGTGAAATCGACAGAATTACGAGTGCTCTTTGTGGGTCAGGTGACTAACTACAATTAAGTGCAAAAATAACCACAAGTGCAAATACGTTGGACACCCTCCAGAAGGAGACTTTTGCAGCCATGCTACCTACACATTTCAGCTATTCAGCTTAGATAGAATTTGATAAAAAAAAATGACAGTAAAGATTGTTTTAAATAAATTATGTTCTTTAAAATGTCTGGTCATCAAAGAATCATCAAAGAATCTTGGGGGGGAAAAAGCACTTCCACACTTTTCACACTTCATTAAGCAGCACAACCATTTTCCAACTAATAATAAATGTTTTGTACCACATCAGCATGTTAGAATGATTTCTTAAGTAATGCAACACTGGAGTGATGGCCGCTAAAAATGGATCTTTGTCATTAAAGAATTTAAAACGCATTTAAAATATATTAAAATAGATTGAAATAAATTGATTTAAAAAAATTCAACAATACTACAGTTTTTACTGTATTTTTGATCAAATAAGACCAGCCTTGGTGAACATAAGAATCATCTTTCAAAAATAAAGAAATATATTTGTTCATTGAGGAAAAGATGCAAAAACTGTCAAGCGTGAAAGACACAATACGTGATATCTAATACATTTTTATTCATGTAGTAAATCATGTTTCATACCTTATTCAAGTGCTTTTGTTTATACATTTTAATTTCGAGAAGTCACTGTAGCGGCTTTGAGATATTTGTTAATCGCTGGCATTAGTTTATGAATTGTGGATAGTAAACAGCTAAAATGGACCCACCATTTGACGTCTACAGTGTTGTTTGTTTTATATCCTGTCCTGCTTGCTCTTTGTCATAAACATGCCTTTGGAACCTTGTTACGTTATGGCAGCTCTATGACAACACTAGTGTCAAAAGGTTCAACCAACTGCCACAACACCCTAAGACATACAACCAATGGCCATTTTATTTTCATGTCCGACTGTGAAGTGCAACAGTAGCTGTAAAATCCTTGTCTGAATCAATCTGTTCTATACAAATGACTTTTTTACACTTACAAATACTAAATAAATACTATCTGATGTGTGTAATTGTAATGGTCACCAGCTGGAGTGCCCTCGAGAGCCAACAGAGGGCAGTCCACATCAGACTATTGTCATTCCCTCACAAACTACATCTCCCGTAACTCACTGCCCGGACTCTTCATCCATTATCACATTCAACTGTGTCTCATTATCTTATTTAGCTCACCCCATATAAGCCTGGTTTACTCATTTATTATCTAGTCTTGTTTAGTGTTACACTCAATTCCGAGGATTCTCCCTAGTTTCATGTCTCTTGGGTTGGGATTTCTTGCCTGCTCGGTGGATTACTCTTTTGCCTGTGTTCCATGCCTTGTTGTGTTTGTTTGTATGGACTGCCTCCCTGTGTATGACCTTGCCTGTACTTTGGATTATGTCTTTGGATTACCCTGTTGTTTAATAAATTCTGCATTTGGATCCTCGACCTTCTTGCCTCGGAGCAGTTCGTGACATTAATTTTTTAATCTTAGACTACTTTATCCTGTCCCAGCATAGTATTCAAAGGGAAATATATATGAACTATTTATGTTACTTGAGTAAAACTACACAAATGCAAAATTCACACTTTGGATGGCTTTATGTTAAAATTGAATTGTATGCATAGATATTTCATCATGTATACGTAGGCTACGGTAAAAGAGTAATGCAAGATTTGTGATATACAAAGCTGCAAGATACCTCTACATACAGATGGTTTATAAAAGGTTTATAATCTGTGTTGGGTTTTTGAGGATGGGACACTTGGTATTGCTCGAGGATCTTTGTGCCTGTACTCTCAGGCAAGAGTGAGAGATCGAGAGAGAGTATTGAGAGAGCATTGACTGACAAAAGGTTGTGCGGAAAGCCCTTATATGGAGATGTTTGGCCTTGCTTATGCACATTACTAACCTTGGGCACATGCTCATTTAGAATGTCACATACACATGTGTTGTGATTATTTTTTTTTTTTAGTTCTCCAATGTGTGCAAATATACAAATTATCGATGCAATTAGTAGTAAATTAGACCTATTACTATTTTTTTTCCACATATTTCTCTCGTTCTGTGCAAATCTGTGCAAATTATAATCGTAAGTGCTTCCCCCATGTTGTTTGTTGACATGTTGTCAAGAATCAAACTTAGAGTTGCTGTATGTCTCTGAACTAAGTTTTAGGCTATCACTTCGGTAGAGTCAGGCAGGAGAATGATGGTGTAAATGACATGCCTCATTATATAGTTTTCACCTGCACTGCAGCTCTCAAATAAAATATGTTGCCTATGGCTCAGGTTGGATGTCAATGACATCAAACATCATTAGTTCTCAAGTGTCTCGCAATCGGATGCCATGATGTCAAACCTGCAGCGCAGGTGCCGTGTTTGACTTGAGAACTGAGACTGAGAACATTTTTAGTAAGTAATAACTTAAATTTCTGTCTGATTCTCACACAAAACTATAGTATGGCCTCAAAAGATCCGAGAAGGTGTTTAAGTTCTTGCTCCGCTGTACTCAAGGGTCAGGGCTGTCGGCCACCCAGCCCCAACCAGGTCCAGCTCAAAAGAGAGAAACTCAGAAACAGAGCGTGGCACGTCGCGCTCCCCCTCACAAAGACTTTGGACCGGCGTGCTACACTTCTATTCTTGGTACTTCTATTCGACCAATCCATGTCACTACACACATACATACAATGCAAGGCTAAGTGCTGGCTCCTTTGAAACTCCAGGGCATACACAGACGACTGGGTTATACTGACCCAGTCTCAAGAGCTTGCGCTACGACATCAAGATATCATCTTCAAACTTCAAGCTTCAAATCTTGGGGGCCCATAGAAAAATGTATTTAGGGGTCATTTGGGACACGGTTACCATGCGGGCACGGTTGATCGCCACGTGTCGAGTCCATCTTAAAAATGCTGAACAATATCAGGTTAGGTCAGGAGATTACACTCCATTACTTTCAGAGAATTGTCGGTCTTATGGCAGCGGCATCGACGGTGATACCTTTGGACCTTCTGCCCTTGAGACCGTTCCAGTTGTGAATCAGGGCCAGGGGATTTCATCCAAGGGCCAATCCCCAAAGGTAAATAAGGGTTATGCGCTACGGACTATGTACCCTTTCTATGTGGCTCACACTCCAATTCCTCACCTTGTGTCCCACTTTAGCTGAGTGTTGTCGTAGCAAGATGCTAATGACAGATGCTTCCCTTTTGGGCTGGGGAGCGGTCTTAGATGGCCGAGCGGTCTTAGGTGACCTTAGGAGGACTAGGGGTCTGGAGAGGTCGTCATCTCGATTGGCACAACAATTGCCTAAAAAAAGATGTCTGTATTTCTGGCCCTGAAATACTTCCTCCAGCTGTTGAGGGGCTACCATGTCCTGGTGTGGGCAGACAAAACTGCGGTACTCACTTATATCAGTTACTGTTTGAACAAACTAGCGCAGCAGGTTCCTGTCCTTTAGAGAGGTTGTAGATTTGAAATTCATGCTTTTCCCCATTATTGTTCGGGGAATATTATTGCACGGAAGCTACACCAGTTACGTTTGCCAAGAGATTTCTATTTATTATTTTATACATTTATCAGAAATTGGAGAGAAACAAGCATTGAAGAATAAGGCTACATGAGAGGGGGTCTTCATTCCAGATATCTCTGTTCCAAATTTCTCTATCCCCTCATCCCATCATGCCAGCTGTAATGGTTTCTCTGTGTTTCTCCTCCCTCAAACCGCCATACCTTTCTTTGGGATGGTACAGTAAGGATTGAGCTTATATACTGTACACCACTCTGGGACTTACAACTTCCTTGTAAGGTAGCAAAACATGTTGCTTAAGTTTTAAAATGGAACGTATACCTCGTGCTTACACATGGTACAATCCACTATCCCTCTGTGTATACATAAGTGGTACATTTGCATCAGTTTAAAAACATTCCTTTCCTTGTAAAGAACATGCCAACTGTACAAATTTGATGTATCATCATTGGAACATCTCTGCTCAGTGAACATTGCATTGCACACATACCTCTAAGCAAAATATATAACTCTCCCAGCTCTCTGCTCACGACACATGTACAAGCATACTCTGACTTCACAAAATACATTATGAAATTATTATGAAAATGAATAAAGAAAAATAATACTAAAAAATATTGTGTATCCAATCTAAGCTATTTTTTTTTAATTAGCATATGATCAAGAATGAAATACATTTCAAAATGTTTTGTTTTTGTGTTTTTATTGCGTCCTGTATTGATGTAAAGCACACTGGTGTTGTTTTTGTGTATCTATTGCTTCCTGTATTGATGTAAAGCACACTAGTCAACTGGTGTTGTGGTTAGTAGTGCTATAGAAATAAATTGACATAGACATTGACAAATTGACAAAAAATAACATTAAACAATAATTTTTAAGTCTTCAGAGGTTCACATTCCTGGAAGAATGAATGTGCAGGATGGAGCAGATCTATTGTCCAGACAGGAAGTCACACACAAGGATTGGAAACTCCAATCCGTTGTGGTCAGTCAGATCTGGGTAAGATTTTACGAAGCAGAGGTGGACCTCTTTGCTTCACAAGAAACAGCCCATTTATCATTCAGCAACCCTAGCAAACGTGCTTTACTATCGTCTGCCATATCCATTTACCGCTTAGATAACTCATTACTCACAACATTACATACTTACTGTATTAGGGACAAATCACCAGGATGGGGATACGTCTTTCACCCCCCATTACAAGCCTCAAAATGCTCCCCTATATCTCCTCTCCAGAATGGCTCACCGCCAATTTGCAATCCTCCTTTGTGCTGCTTTTACCTCCAATGGCCTGAGACTGGCTCCCTTGTGGGGTGGGGTGGGGGAGGGGGGCGGATGGGCTGGAGGGGGGTGTTTACCCTGAGGGAGAACATGCCTCCCCTTTCGCCGTGCCTCCACGGACCTCCTCCTCCACTGCAACTGCTTGGGCCGGCTCTACTCTGTACACCTCACGTTTTAATGCTCCTCGTGTTAGATGGCCAACATTCACATTCCTATTTTAGAATTAAGGTGTGCTGTGTGGTGGGCCTAAAGAGGTCCTGCTCTGTTGCCCTCCACTGCTTTTTAATGCATCTCATATCATACATTTAATCACACAATCAATCAATAGGTAGGGAAATGTGTGATGCTTGAGGTGGTTCTGAATAAGTTCTACCCCTTGCGCCACACCTCTTTTAATGCATTTAGACTTAATTTAGACCCTAGAAGACATAACACAGGGATAGTGGGGTGGGTAGATGAGCTGGCCCGTCAGTAGAACAGCAGTTGACGGCGGGGCCAGAGGAGGGCAGTAGTGGTGAGGGGTTCTGGCACTGTGTGCCTCTGGACTGGGTTCACCCACCCGGAATTTTGAGGACGGAATTTTGAAGCCCAAAAAAGTGCATCCATCCATGATAAAAGTACTCCACACGGCTCCGGTAATAAAGGCTTTCTGTACCCAAGCAATGAGTTTGTGTAAGAAAAATATCCATATTTAAAACCTTATCAAATAAAATAACTAGTTTACTGCAGCCGGCCTACGCAAATCGACTTGCTCCAAAAGAATAGCCATCGATGCTATGTATGATGTAGGATCTAGGAGTAGCATAAGCTTTGAAGCCTCTTGCGGTTCAAACAAATAGTACTGGGCAACAAACCCAAGCTCCTCTTCTTTTATATCGAATCCTCTGACATTTCTCTTTAAAAATGATCATTTTAGACTTCTAATTCGTGACGGTGTTTTTTCACATTGTGCATTTGTTACACCGGTACATTGTGGGTCAGGTCTGGGATTAGTCCTTCGCTGTAAATGGATGCATACGGCTGTCTGACCGAAGCTAGTTATTTTACTTTATGAAGTTTTCAATTTGGATATTTTTCTTAAACACATCGCTTCACTTTAGAAGGCCTTTATTAACCTCCAGGAGCGATGTGGAGTACTTCATCGATGGATGCACTTTTTTTGGCTTCAAAATATCGTCCTCCATTCACTGTCATTATAATGCTTGAAGGAGCCAGGACATTTTTTTAAAATAACTCCTATTGTACTGGTCTGAAAGAAGAAAGTCATGTACACCTAGGATGTCTTTGAGAGTAAATCATGGTGTAATTTTCATTTTTCACCTATCCCTTTAACTGGCACGTCTTTGAAAGGTGGTGCTCTATACATCATGCAGACCCAGTCCACTGCCAGATTGTTTCAGTGTGGGAGTTTCTGCAGGAAAAGCTGTCAGCAGGCACATGTCCAGCTACTCTCAGAATATGTGTGGCCGCCACACTCTGATTGACGGGGTTTCAGTGGGGAAGCACCCTCTGATCACCCGCTTCATTCGTGGAGCTAGGCGACTTCGACCATCCGTCCATACAATGGCAGTTATGGGGACCATAACTGGGGGGCAGCCGCCACAAAGCAGACTATGTTGCATTGGGTGATGGATGCCATCGCCCTAGCCTATGAGGCGCGTGCAGGGGCTTGCATCCTCCAGAGCTTTAGCAAGAGGCACCTTGCAGCAAGTATGTGATGCGGCAGGCTGGTCCTCTCTGCCCACATTTATTCGATTCCCTAGTTTGGATGTTCATTTTACTCCAGGCTTGCATGTCCTTGAGTTGACATCCCAAGCTCATGTCGGAGGCCTTTCTCATGTACAATAAACAACTCCCAGTTCGGCGGCATTGGTATTCCCGTTCCCATAGCACAAACAAAGTCAAACAAAGATGCTTTCCCATAGCGCTTGAATCAAGTGCAGCATCTAGTTCCCGCTTTTTCAGGGAACAGGATTACAGTCAAGTAACCTGAGGCATTTTCATTGTTATATGGTAGGGGGCGCTAATACACATCTTATATAATCTCCGGATCAAAACACAGGTGAAGAAGAATCAGAAACAAGTGATATAAGCATTGGCTGCGTCCGAAATCGCATATTCTCTTGAGTAGGTACTTATTTTGCAGTAAGTAATTACTTGAATGTAGTAAGTAATTACTGCTCAACTGTTGAAAAGTATGTTCAATGTATTATGAGCAGGCCCACATGGAATACGCGCCCGCAGACTTCTGCAGAAACCTCCGCAGATTTCCGCAGATTGTATTAGTGCCCGACCATCATTGACAAGTACAACTTGCGCATGTGCGATTGTGAGGGGTTGTAGGCTGCGCTGATTGATGTTTAATTTTTTTAATGAGAAAGTGAATGTTTAAAATGTCTTAAATTAAACTGAACGCAGAGGAATTAAGGAAACGTCTGCAAAAATCACAGCACAGGACAGAGCAAAATAATTTGCGAACGTTGTTTTTTTATGAGAATGGGGGAGTTATGTTTTGTAAAGACTGTCAACACTATGTTGATTACCTGAGGTGACAGACGGCACTGGAGCAACTCAAATCCGCTCGCCATAACAACAGAAAGGGAAAATGAGCGCCGCAGGTTTGTGTACTATACATACTCAAGTACGCGCTCATCTCCAGCATTTCATCGTCAGATACACTCAGAATCCCGTCAAAATAAAAGTTCTATTTGCATTTGTATTGTGAACCTCAAATAAAAGTTAAGTGAATAGTTAGTAATGTTTTCATTTCTAATACTCTAAGATCTTTTTAACAAATATAAAATAATTCCACAGATTTTTCCAAAAATGCAAAAAAAATGCAAAAAAGGACATATATATTGCTATAAACAATAATATATTTTATTGTATATATGTATGGATGTATATATATATATATATATATATATATATATATATATATGTATGGATGTATGTATTTATATACAATTATTAAAACCATTCCGCATAATTCCGCAGATTTTTCCAAAAATTCAGCACAGAAATCACAAAAAAAGTCAGCAGATTGCGTGTGGCCCTGAGTCTGTGTAGTATGTAATCCAGACGTACTACATTCGCCATGCTGTCATTATCATATGACCTACCAGCATCCGTTGTGTTGCTTCACTGTCACTCACAAATCCTGGAAACTTTTTTTAATGCTGGCATGGAAAAAGATAATATCTGCTAACACTTTTATTTATTTTGAAATAAAGACATTCTACTGACTATAAGTAACTTTGAGTTAGTTTACATGTAGATGCAAAGTTACTTAGTAGAATGTATGAAGTGGACTATGGAAATAGTGTAGCCAAAAACTGGATGGATTTTGGTCTGTTCCTGATCTATATGATGTTTTAACATGATTAAATGCTGACAGAATTTCTGTTTTGTAGTATTTGCTTGGCCTTGGTAACCAAACACTGCAATGCACTTTGTTTTGTGCAGATTGTGTAGTTGTATAGTAAATTATGTCACTGTTCAGCTCTCAAGTCAGGGCAAATATATTGTAGCACAAACACCTTTTTTGGGGGAAAATATTTTAGAGAGAATTTGAACAGCACAATGTGTCTACAACAGGTCGGAGGTCAGGTTAGAGCCCTGGAACAAATAAACAGAGCATTCATCATTTCTCTATGAAATAAATGCAGTCTTCTTGGACATCGGCCAGTTTAGCTTCCACGTTTGCATTTTTTTCCTCACAAGAACTCAGTTTACTTGATCTCCAAAGTACATCAAGGTCAGGGTACACAAACAACCATTAGTGTGTCTTCTGGTGTTTCTTTTATTTATAAAAAAAAAAAAAAGAGAGAGAGAAGCTGCAAAATATCCACCGATGGCATCTCAGGCAAGCTCATGTAATGATGGCGTGAGATGGTTCTCTATCTTGCCTTGAAGCCTGAGTGTTTTTGGGTGGTGCTACGAGGAGAAAACATTGTGATTTGTCATTCCACAATGGAAAAATACATTGATCAAGCCATCAGCTCACAGGATTCCTGTTGTGTTTTGTAGTTGAATGCTTTCATTAGAAGGATTGATTGTACTTCATCTGTACCTTCCCAAGACACACCGTTTGTGCTGGATGGAGGGCCACTGCAATTTATTTTCATTGTGTTCTGGATCTTCATCTATTTGTACAGACTTAACCAGGATGGCTGTCAGTAATGCGTGACCTAATATATGTAGGCCTACTGTATGTATGCTACAAATGGTTGTGACAGCCGAGTAATAAAGATGTCTTAAAGAATTCAATACTTTCTTGGCATGCATGTTTATGTTCTAAATAATTCATAGACTTAACACTAGAACGACCATGGCGGTCATTTTGACCGTTTTGAATTTTATATCTACAATAAATTTGTTGAAAAAATAAATACTTTTCCTAAAAGTGTCTGTATTTTCATTTAAAATGTTTTTCATATAAATTACACATAAGGAAAAAAACAGATGAACATATTTACCTATTTCGCCCATAGACGGTCATATTAACCGCACTGAATTTCGCAGTATTCTTTTGTTAAATTTCCCGCGGCTTTCACTATTTTCACTCAGTTCACTATTTACTCAAGTTCGCGCAAATTAGACGAAGTGTCCTGAGTATACTGCTTTATTGATCTCTTTGGCATGCATCCACATGACTTTCAATGTTGCAGTGAACATAAATACTCGGTTACTCCGCTCAATTCAGCGCTGCACACACGACCATGCGTGTTTTGGACTACACTACCCATAATTCACTCCGGCTCAAACTACAATTTCACGTCCTTACAACATGAAAGAAACAGCTCCCTATTCCCCCTTTCTCCCACAACATATGCGATAATTTCGGTAGGCTACTAATGATATTAGCATTTATAAATGTACAATTAAACTTGTTTAAATGTACAGTTTGGTGTTGTTTTGTTTTAAAAGATATCCTAATACAATAGATGCATTAATCTGTCAATTGGGTATTTATCATTAAATATATAGAGTTTGGAAACTAGCGGTCAAAATGTCCGCTTGTGGCAGTTCTAGTAGTTATGGAATTCTGGCACTTCTAGTGTTAAGGATTTGCTAAGTGATTTCGTTCAATTCCTTTCCTTTGAAATATGATGCTAAATGTTTTATAAGAAATGCATGTTTAATCAGTCAGAAACTGTCCATAGAAAATCCTGAATCAATGTGAAGTCTTTTAATTAAATGTAAATACATTTTTGTACCACATTTTATTATGAATGTTGCATAATGGCTGCTACTTTTATTGACTCAAGCCTCTATAATATTCTGGACTTTAGATATCTATAGCATAATTATATGGGATGTGTGTGTGTGTGTGTGTGTGTGTGTGTGTGTGTGTGTGTGTGTGTGTGTGTGTGTGTGTGTGTGTGTGTGTGTGTGTGTGTGTGTGTGTGTGTGTGTGTGTGTGTGCGTGTGTGCGAGTGTGTGTGCGTGTGCGTGTGCGTGTGCGTGTGCGTGTGCGTGTGTGTGTGTGTGTGTGTGTGTACAATCAATAGCTTGATTGTTTAAACATGTAATACTCCACCTCTTCAAAAGGATGAGGACTCACGCTACATATTAACCTGAGCCATTGTTTGTATCACTGTGTATCAAGCACTGAAGAAGATCCGGAGCTGTAATTCAGATGTGATAATAGGTGTTTTTTTTTTGTTTTTGTGTTTTTCCTGACACATGACTGTATCTGATTAACAACAGATTGGGCCACCTGACCAATCAGACTAGAGTAGACCAATCACAGCAGACTGAGTCATCTGACCAATCAGAGGAGAGTAGACCAATCACAGCAGACTGGGCAATCTGACCAATCAGAGGAGAGTAGACCAATCACAACAGACAGGGCCGTCTGACCAATCAGAGCAGAGTAGACCAATCTCAAAGGACTAGGATGTCTGACCAATCAGAGCAGAGTAGACAAATCACAACAGACTGGGCCATCTAACCAGTTAGAGCAGAGATGACCAATAACAACAGACTGGGCCATCTGACCAATCAGAGCAGTGTAGACTCGCAGAAAGGATGGCTTTAGAGAGACTGAATCTTCGAACAAACCTTTTTCAGACTCTTTGAGCAATGAGGTGATGTGCAATGTATACTATGAGAAAATGAAAGTGTTTTTTGACCTTGGATTCATGTAATCCTATTGTAGGAGATAAAAGTAGGAACCTTTAAAATAGCATAATAGGGCCACTTTCCAGTGAGATCAGGTTGATGTAAGCATGCTATCTAGCCTCTCCGCTTGAAAATGTTGTTCCGCCCCAAACTCAGGTTATTGGTTAAGACAGAAGATGGTATGTCAGGCTGCTTAAATAAAACAAATCAATGTTTTGATAGCATTGCCGAACCACAGTCTTTTACACTCTTCAAGAAGTCAACCACAGTATATTAATCCATTTTATGAGAGTGGATGTTACAGCCACTAAAAGACCTTCAGTTGTAACTGCAACATGATAAACATCATCAGCTCTGTTTGCAAACCTCTGCAGGCTCTATAACTCAACAATAATTGCTTATCATCACTTTAGCATGAAGAGCATTAAAGCCCTCAATGACACATATTAGTACCATTGGCTAAGGTTAACAAGATTCATCTAGAGTCATAACTCATTTGATTAAGGCTCCGAGCCTGTCCTCTAATAAAAATCACACTCAAAATAGACCTGATTAAAAAACTAATCAGACATCTTTTGATTGCCTGCAAATGCACTGTTCAACTGTTGTCATGCTCTTATAAAGGTATCACACTTTTCAGCCATTCTCCAATCCAGTATATGAAATATAAATGTGTTACAGAGCCATTTAATCAGAGTAGCGCTGCCTGGCTCATCCACTCACAGCCTAGCACAACCCGCCGTCCGGGTTAGATAATGAACAGGATTTTTGTTTTTGTTTTTTTTGCACTGGCCCCGTGCAAGTGTGAGCCATTACATCTTACTGAACAATTGGCCATTAGATATAGACATCACACTGATATCAGTCACATCCAAGCCCTTCCCAGCATCCTCTGACATTCTGCCATCTAGATTACAGTAATATTTTTCCCTGGGCTTCCCTGTGAGCGCTTTCTGAAGACAATCAAACTGAATTGACTGAATCCATCAAGACAGAACTAATATTGCAAGTGATCAGTTACACTGTTACGCTATAACAATTTTGCTGTTTTCAAGCAAGCCACATACGAGCTGGCGGTAACAGATTTATTGATTTATTATTTTTTGTTTGAAATTTCGCAAAAGTGTGCTTGAGAGGATAGGGTATTGTCTACTACTGTAAGGCTAGCTTCACTGTCACTATTGCTCATTCTTAGGTTTGGGGATTTGAGCAAGTTTGTTACTCATCCTGCACAGTGCGTAATGTGCCTACGGACATAAATAAGGCAAGGCAATTCATTTATAAAGCACAATTAAAAACAACAGTTAGCTGACCAATGTGCTGTACAAGTTTTTAAACATATGAAAAAAAAAAACACCATCATTATACAACACTGACGTGAAGAAACAAAAGCATGCAATTACTCTCTCGAAATCATAAAACGGCAATAAGGGCTTGACCTTTGCCAACGTTCTTAATAGAAAAAAAACCAAAAAAAAACCCTGTTTTGACAACAGCATAAATCTGTTTGGATCAACCTGGCGTGGACTGGGCAGAGATGAGCAGCGTTTCATATTCACTGTGGATGGCAGCAGAGCAGAGCTACATAGCAATACACTAACAATCTTACAGAACACCCTAGCAACCCTCTAGACATGCACTAAAACATTGGTAGACCTCAGCAAGCTCTGGCAACCACCCACAATGCTCTAGAAGCACTCAAGCACCACTCAAAATAAAATAAATAAAAAAATAAACAAAACTGTGTTAGCATACAGACAGGAACACAGATTGTCAGCTGAGTCAAGAGGTCTTTTGACTGTTTGAGGTCCAAAGGTCCAGTGAAATATGTTTGCAGAGTGTTTTTCCTAAATCACAAACAATTGACCCTTATGGTCTGCGGGGAACATCATCTTTTGCAGAATATTTTCTTTATTCCTTTAGAATTTGGTTTGAATTGGGATTAAAAATCTCCTTTTTGTTCTTGAACTAAAGGTCATCTCTTCAAGGTTTGATCAGACTGTCAGTATTGTGCATTTAAAAGGGCATGGCATCTCAGCAGAGAGTCCGGTCCTACTATCTCATTCCCAATCTGTGCACTCCATTTCATTCACATCGGGCTCATGTCTTGCTCATGTAATCTCATCTGCACGGATAGCCCACCCTGCACCTCCTTCAAAACACCGAACCGTGACCGAAACCTAGAAATGAAAGGGCTCGCCACAGCCCTCGCTTGGATTTGTCCTTTGAATCTACTGTCAGTCACCCACCTCTATTATTATTTTTTTTGGAAATGCATGTCTCTTTTTGTTTCTGTGCATGCACAAATGCATTTATTGTGCATAGCTAAGAATATAATTTGTATCTTTTTACTTGGTACTTTTGGAGTTCACTGTAAAGCTCCTTGCTGACAAATCTCAATATGAAAACTGTTCCTGCACAGATTTGGTTCAGAGTCCCGGTGGACACCATGAAATGTGGTTTTATTTAGAGAGCATTCCTGAGTCGCACTGAGAATAGCCGTGAGATTATACACACATCCAAGAATTGTCATTCAAGTGTGCCCATTGTTGGCATCAAGGACATGAACGTTGCATAGAGAGAAACTGTGTGTCAGCCTTCAGACATCATGAGATTGAGATTGCCAAGGATTTCTGCTTAGTTCATCTTTCCACCATTTTGACATGTTTTCCCAATTTTATTGCTAAATTTGTTTGCTTGTCATTCAATGGATGATTTTCATCTGAAGTGACCCATGGTGCACAAATCCCCCTGTGGCGAGCTGAGGTCAAGTACCTTGTTGGAGGGTAGGATGAGGAGAAAGCAGGTGTGTGATCTCAGTAATTCTAATTTCAGGCTTCGGACTGAACCCACAGCTCTTGCGTGAACAGCTGACATCCTGAAATATAGTCCATTTAGTGCATCAAACCTCGCTGAATTAGCTGTTTAGTGCTGGAACTGCATGTGTATTTGATTTTAAAACATTTTACAGTGTCATTTTACCATAAAACTTTTTTGCTTATTAATTTAAAGTGGGACACAGATGAGACCTTGAACAGCATGGCTGCATTTTGGTTTATCATTTAATAAAAAATAGGTCTTATTTAATTATGAATGCTATAACATGTAAGTCTGTTTGATAAGCTATGCTTCCATTTTTGAAAGAACTAACCCAGATATCAGATTTAAGAAAAAACAGTGCCATCCAGTGGTATACATTTAGCAATTTCTATATGGAAAGATGTGAAATTCATGAGATGAAATGACCACATTTTACTGTATGTATATGTTCAGTATAATATACTGTATAATATAATATATTATAAAAAAAACAGTGTATTAAACTGTGTAATTAACAGACAATCTAATAGCATCTCACATAAATTCATGGCTCACAGTATTTACATTTAGCATACTACAACATCAAAGTGATTGTAATGATCCCAGAGCTGTAGCATGTGAGGGAAGCAAACACTAATATTCACAGAGTTGAAATTAATTTGTTTACATCAGTCACAGCTCTTTGCTCACCTTTAATGAGTTATGATAATTCGTTTGCAGCTTAATGGGTCACTATAATCCAAGCAGTGCTAATTACTGTTACCTGTTGTTCTTTCTGAGCGCCGCCTTTATCTCAATAATTAATAAATGTGTCTGGTAAAGTGTGGAATGCGCAAAATACAGGATAGATTACCTGTGATCTTGGATCTTTCTTTTTAACAATGATAAAATATTGAATTTAACCGTGTAGCAGCAGAACAGAGTCATAGAAGTGTGTGATGCAACGAGACATTCAGTTCACTTCAGATGCTTTTGTATAGTGCTTTTCACAATATGAAACGTTCAAAAGCAGCTTCACAAAATCCCCAGTAGAAAAGCCGAAGACACCAGTGGCAAGGAGAAAGATGTTTAGGTAAGATGAGGAACAAGTAGACTCAGCTGGGACAAGCCATCTCCTCATGGAGGAGCATATTGGATCTTTAATAGAAACCTATTCATTTGACAGTCAATAAATGTAATGTAGATTTGTTTTGTGTGTGTTGTGGATTGTTACACTTAGAGAAATCCAACATGGAAAAATGTAAGATTTGATCTTGTCTGGAGGAGATTTAAAGACATCTTCAAAGTGAACATTATATCATATTTTGAACAGTAAGATGTTTAATGTGGCTGAGCAATGGCACAGTGCATTAGTTCCAGCTCTCATTTAACTCACACAGGAATACAGTGTTGTGTTGTCTTGGTAACATTAACAATGTTGTTAAAATGCCTATTACGTGTTTAATGGCAAATAAACACATGATATATAATTATGCAGCTGCTTACTTTGATCAAAAACATTGTTTGTCTGCAGTGCATATACGTTTGTTTTTGGCTCAAAGAATTTAAATTCCCTCATGGCTTGTTGTCTTGTCGGATGTGTACATGCTAGGAAATAATCTGCATGTAAAGATATTGTATTTTTGGCCTGAATACATGGAGCGACTCACACACACTTCTTCACGTTATGCAGTTATTGATGGATAAATAACAGGGCTAACGAAATATAATTGGGAATTTAATATAATTTGGCTGTCATTCAATTAATAAGTGTGATTTTGAACTGAATAAACCACACACATCACATGTAGTGTCAGAAGAAAAATTCTGAGAAAGAGATTCTAGTCCAACACAAAGTGTAATTAATTATACCTATTTATCTTAATTATTGTCATGATTCTGTCCTTGAGTTCTCTAGTTCTGAGACAGGATCATGGCAGACCCATGTTTGTGTACAACACATGGTCTTTTGTTTGGGCCATGTGCTTGTGTGTCTCGTTACTTAACCCCACCCCCTTGTTTTCCTCGTTTGTCATGATTGTCTAGTTAGTGTCACCTGTTCCCTTTATTGGTTCTCCTATTTAATCTCCTTGTGTTTGCTGTCTCGTGTCGGTTCATTGTGACCCTTACCTCTGTGTGATCATTGTGAGTTTTTGAGACCTTGTGATATCCTGTTCCAGAGTATTGTCTAGTTATTGTTAGTCAAAGTCTAGTTTATTCTCTTCGTGTCCTGTCTACGTTTTGCCCCCTCGTGGGTTTTTTTTCCCCTGTTTTTGTAAATAAACTATTTGTTATACATCCTGTTTGCGCTTGGGTTCATCTGTATTGATCGTGACAATTATGCCCTGATATGTAGAAATACATTGTATTCACTCGTTTTAACTAATTGTTCATATTCCTAAACTAAGTCAAACACTGCCAACACTCATTAATATATATTTTATTTTGCCATAATGCACATTGACAGGTTTTCAGAATAATGTACTTATTCAAATACTAGCATTATAATCTGACACTATTCAATATATATTATATTTAGTAAGTTAGAGCAATATTACAATATATAATATAATAAGATATTATATTGGGTAAATTTATTCCTGGAAATTAAGAGTTTGTCCACCATGGTCCACAAAATTAAAATTAATATATACGGATTATTAATATACGTTTTCTGGGAATAGCACATACTGTGTGTATATGAAAATATATAAGTAATTCAAACTGACACATGAAGTCTATTCTTGGATTTTTTACACTGAAAACACATTAATTTATTAGGTTGCACTTTTTTTTCATGGTCCATTTTTAGACATTTTACTAACTAAGTAATTTTGCAACTACATGTTAATGTATTGTACTAACCCTAACCGTAACAAACTAACCAACATTAACAGTCTACTATTACTCTAATGAGAGCTTGTGCAATTCAATTCATGAGGTTCAACAACTCAAACAAAATGTATAATGAATTCTTAATTCAGTTCTGAATTCCGTACAGATGCAGCGCACCAGAAATCTCCAAGAGTTTTGAACTTTGTGAAATAAAGTGAGTGCATCAATCCAGTGATATTATTTATAATTATATCAGTGTGTGGTTTTCCTATAAATTTATATGAAATATAATAATATTCCCTATATATAAGAATGGCCGCTAATTGTTATAACTGAGTTGACGACATACAAATATAAATAAATGAATCTGTTAACTTACAAGAACCGTCCGAACAAACCAATCGGGCTCCTCTGTGATCCTCCTAAACTTCCCCTACATTACAGCGCCCCACAGGTGTGTTCAAGAACATGAACTGGTTTTTAGCCCTGTTCAGGTTTACTACTAACCTGCTAAGGTTTGCAAACCAAAACTGGACCATCAGCTATGATCAATGTGGAATTTAAAAAGCTTTGGTAACACTTACATAATGACCACATGCTATGAATCATTAGTAAAGCATTAGTAAATAGTTAATTCATCATTTATAAACCATTAGACATGTATAAGCAGTTTATAAATACAGCGATAAATGCTTTATTCTTGATTTATAAGCATATATATAATGTGTTTAATAATTGTATTTTAATACTTTATTGAGGATCAATTTATAATTTTTAAATTATGAATTACATTATTTACAAACTAGTTATTTAGGGGTTGTCAGTGGTTCATAAGATTATTTAGAAAGTGTAAGTAAATGAAAGTGTAAACTAATTAAATGTACATTAAACTGTATACTTGAAATAAAAATAAAATAAACTCTTCAGTGTCATAGAAAATAAAAATTCATGCACACCTCCAGTAAAAACATAACTGTGCAGTAAAATGAAACTAATCCTCTGCAAACTGATATAACATTCATTTCTATAAAGTGTAAACATTGCTGCATAGAAAATTACCTGTGCCAACACTGGATTACAAATGAACAAATGTTTATTTTTTATTTTTTTATAAAACAATAAAATATTTCACAGTGTCAAAACAACCTCAGTACTAACTTTAAAACATAAGAGAACAGCAGTGCAGAAGATAGCTGAGCCTTTAAATCTCCTTTAAAAAAAGCTTTACGAGGCATAAATATTCCTCACTTTAGATAAGCTTAAAAAATGAATTGGCAACTACTAAATATTTTATAACTACCTGAATAAATCATGAATTACAGTAAGAATACATGTTGATAAAGCACGTATTAACACAGAGTAACTATTACTATATGTCTAAATAATAAGATGTATAAATGTACATTTAAATAGTTTTTCAATTACTTACACTTTCAAAATGATCTTATTAACCACCGAAAACTCCTAAATAATTGGTTTGTAAATAATGTAATACATAATTTAGAAATGATAAATTTATAAAGAATGAAACTACAATTATTAAACACATTATAGATATGCTTATAAATCAAGAAAAAAACATTAATAGCTGTATTTATAAACTGCTCATTAAGGTATAAAAATGCTTTATAAATTATGAATTAACTATTTACTAATGCTTAACTAATGATTCATAGCATGCGGTTATTATAACGTGTTACCAAAGCGGTAAAAATTGCTAAGCTAACAGCATTTCTTTTAAGCTTTTTGTGTGAACCTATTGGTAATTAAATAAATTCAGTTACTTGCAGATCTTTTCTTTATATAAACAGTATTGCTCTCATCACAAATCAACTGTTTTTTTTGTTTTTCACTGACATGTCTCTTAGGTGTTGAAGGATAATGCATCTTTGAGCCTACATTCAGTACGAGCAAAATACTTCAGTACTGTTAAAGTCAGATACTCCAATGCCTGGTTCCACAGACAAGGTTGATTAGAAATTGTATCCTTTACCACCTCTGTTACCCCTTTTCCACCAAAAAAGAACGGGTTCGGAACTGGTGCTGGTTCAAAGTTGGTTCGGAGTTGGTTCAACTTGCGAACCTCCTCAGAACCTGTTTGTTTTTCCACTTCTAGAGCGCCCAGCGAACGACGTCGTTACGTCACTGTGTACGTCGCTTTACGTCTCAGCTAGAAACGCTTGCAAGTACAACATTACTTTGGGATTATCTCTAACTCGTGAACCAAGAAGGCTTTAAAAACAATTGAAATATGTAAGTCTTTTAATCTTTTCCTTTGATATGTAATCTTTTCTGATTAGTTATGTACAACTGTCTTGTCTTTTTTTTCTCTCCGTTTATTTGTTCTATTTTGTGACTGTTTTCTTCTTTGCTTACATAATGTTTTCAATAATTTTTTTTAAAAAAAAGCTAGAAACGCTTGCGCCAACTTCAAGCATAACAATTACAATGGCGGACTACATCGTGTTTCTGCAAATGTTTCTCCTGGCTTTGCGGTCAGAAAAGATGTTTAGGACACATCTAAACCCGCCCCCAGCCCCCGACGTAAGCATGACGTGGTAAAAGAACGGTTCTCTGGTTCTAGTCCAGCAAAGAGTTGGTGCCGCTTTGGAAACAGTTTTCCTGGCCGAGAACCGGTTCTTTGGCTGTCGAAACACAAAGAACTGGTTCGCGCGCAGGCACCGGCTCCGAACCGGCTCTCAAAACGCTTTGGTGGAAAAGGGGTCTGTGTGACAACAGCTCATTTGAATCGCATTCAATTACCATCACTAGGCCTATTAAAATCCATTTTCTAGTTGTCTATCGTCCCCCAGGTCAACTTGACAGTTTCTTGGAGGAGCTTGATGTGCCCCTCTCATCCTTCCCGGAGGATTGTACTCCTCTCGTAGTTCTTGGAGATGTCAACATCCACTAGAAAAACCTCAGGCTGCTGATTTCCACACTCTGGTTGCCTCATTCGACCTCAAACGAGTATCTACTGCGGCTACTCACAAATCAGGAATCCAATTAGACCTTATTTATACGCACTACTGCTCCACTGATCATACACTGGTCACTCCGCTGCACACCTCAGATCCCTTCCTCCTCACTCTCAACCTCAACCTGCCTCAGAACACAACACACACTCCTCCACAGGTCACCTTTCGGCGAAACCTACGCTCACTCTCACCCTCTTGCCTATCCTCTTTGGTCTCATCCACACTTCCTCCACCTGATCAGCTCTCAACACTAGATACTAACAGTGCAACTGATACTCTTTTCTCCACTTTAACATCCTGCTTGGACAGTTTCTGCCCCCTTTCGAAAGATCCTACTGACCTTGGTCTTATCAATCCCTCCTCTCTTCCTTCTCTGCTAATATCTCTACTGCTAAAATGACTTACTATCACAACAAAATTAACAATTCTTCTTACTCTCGCATGCTTTTCAAAACCTGCTCCTCTCTTCTCAACCCTCCTCCTCCTCCTTCATCAAACCTAACAGCTGACAATTTTGCCACATTCTTCATAAATAAAACAACCACCATCAGCGGCCAATTTACCAAACCATAAACTGACACACACATCTTACCAGCTAACACACACATTCTACCCTCCTTCTCTCTACTTTCAGAGGCTTAATAAACCCACTCTAAATCCTTCTCATCCTGATGGATCTGTCTGCTGCCTTTGACACAGTTAACCACCAGATCCAATTTTAAAGACGAAGGGCATCTTGGGAACCGCACTCCAATGGTTCAAGTCTTATCTCTCAGGTAGTTCCTTCAGGGTATAGTGGAGGGGAGAAGTGTCCAAGACCCAACATCTAGCTACTGGGGTGCCTCAGGGCTCAGTGCTGGGACCACTCTTCTTCTCCATCTACATGATAGGAAAAGCCATGTTTCTGAATCACAGATCCTAGTGATGTACTAGGATCTGTGATTCAGAAACATGGCTTTTCCTATCACTGCTACGCTGTTGACACACAAATCTACCTCTCATTCCAGCCTGTGAATCCGATGGCAGCTGCTCGTATCTCAGCCTGCCTGACAGACATTTCTGGCTGGATGAAGGACCACTACCTCCAACTAAACCTTGCGAAGACAGAGCTACTTGTGGTCCCGGCCAACCCAACACTTCATCACAACTTCTCCATTCAGCTAGTTTCATCAGCCATAACTCTGTCAAGGTCAGCCCGGAATCTTGGAGTTGTGATTGATGATCAATTGAACTTCACTGACCACATTGCTAGAACTGCACGGTCCTGCAGATTTGCCTTATACAACATTATGAGGATCAGGCCCTTGCTATCAGAGCATGCTACACAACTCCTTATCCAAGCGCTTGTTCTATCCAGACTGGACTATTGTAATGCTCTCCTGGCTGGTTTTCCAGCTTGCACTGTCAAACCTCTGAAACTAATCCAGATGCTGCAGCTAGAGTGTCTTTAACAAGCCGAAGAGAGCACACGTCACTTCTCTCCTCACAAAATTGCACTGGTTGCCAGTTGCCGCTCGCTTCTAATTCAAGTCACTTTTACCAACAGAACAACCACTTGCTCTACTCCCTACTACCTAAACTCATTATTTCAGACTTATGTGCCATCCAGAATCTTGCGCTCTGCAAGTGAACGGTGTCTTGTGGTGCCATCTCAAAGAGGCACAAAATCTCTTTTTCTGACCTTTTCTGGTTTGTTTCCTGCTGGTGGAATGATCTGCCCAACTCAACCAGAGCTGCTGAGTCCGTAGCAATTTTCAAGAATTGGCTGAAGACGCATCTTTTTCGTTATCACTTGATCCATTAATACTAACACTTTATCTTCTATTCTATATCTTTTATCTTTATAAAAAAAAAAAAAATATATATATATATATATATATATATATATATATATATATATATGTATATGTATATATATATATATATATATATATATATATATATATATATATATATATATATATATATATATACACTGTAAAACTTTTCACTGTAAATTTACAGTAAAATACTGGCAGCTGGGTTGCCAGCCACATTCTGTATTTTTACAGAACTAGTACTGTAAACAGCATTTACAGTATTGTACCATAAAACAATGTACTGTAAATTTACAGTAAAATACTGGCAGCTGGGTTGCCAGCCACATACTGTATTTTTACAGAACTGGTACTGTAAACAGCATTTACAGTACTCCACTGTAATTACCAAATACAGTATATACCACACAGTTTTACAGTATTAAACTTGTCTACAGCAGTAAATTGTATTTTTACAGGGAATACTGCTTACATAATTAAAAATATTATACTTTAAAGTAAGTCACACATAAGAGTAGTCACAAGGAAAAAGCAACCAACATTCTCTGGGTTTTAAAACATTTATTTTGGTTAAAAGCTAAGATCAGAAAATTGCCTTGTGAGAACATATTGGCTGAATTAAAAAATACAATTTTAACACTGAACAACAAACAGGTAACACTTAGCATTCACCCAACAAAATGAAAATTACCCCATGATTTACTCACCCTCAAGTCTTCCTAGGTGTAAAGGACATTCTTCTTT
Organism: Siphateles boraxobius; assembly: GCF_051911475.1. Taxonomy (NCBI): domain Eukaryota; kingdom Metazoa; phylum Chordata; class Actinopteri; order Cypriniformes; family Leuciscidae; genus Siphateles; species Siphateles boraxobius. Next base: position 691,636 of record NW_027508810.1, on the reverse strand, counting down.
CAGACGAATACAATCAGAGTTATATTTAAAAAAATGTCCTAGCTCTTCCAAGCTTTATAATGGCAGTGAATTGCTGTTTCTGTTTTGAAGTCCATAAAAGTGCAAACAAAATCCCATTCAAAGTCCACAAGTTTTCACAGAAGTGAGGAAACCTGTAGGCAGAGGTGTTCTTTTTTTTGCACAACTTGGCCAGTTTTTTTTAAATTACTTGTCCTTTCTTTGTTTTTGATCCACGTTCAGGATTGATGACAAGAAAGCATCTAAAAGGCAGAAAAGAAAAAAAGACAATGACATATTATGGACTGACTGTGTATATGTTGAGAGAGAGAGAGTGTGTCCTTGCAATGTGTTTATTGCATACGTGACTACATGATAATGTTAAACATGACATTTACCAGACTAAAATGCATGTTTGAGCTGGCTTAAAGAAATAGTTAATCCAAATATTAAAATGATGTCATTAATTACTTACCCTCATGTCGTTCCAAACCCGTAAGACCTTCATTCATTTTCAGAACACAAATAAAGATATTTTTGATGAAATCTGAGAGGTTTCTGTCCCTCCATTGACAGCAACGTCTTTGCAACTGTCAAAGCCCGGTAAGGTAGTAAAAACATTGTTAAATAGTCCATGTAACTACAGTGGTTCAACCTTCATATTATGAAGCGATGAGAATACTTGTGAAAAGTATTCCCCAAAAAAAAACCAAAATAACGACATTATTCAACAATCTCTTCTCTTCCATGTCATTCTCCTAAGCTGTTGACAGTGTAAACAGTGCAGCGCTTCTGGGTTCTAAGTCAGAACGTAGGCTCACTATTGGCTAACTCCTGGGTCATCACAAACATGACCAGCGTTGGACAATAATGAGCCTACGTTCTGACATAGAAACCAGAAACGCTGCAGCTTTTTTTCAAAGCTTGCACCTTGGAACCCATTTCAGGGTTTGCGTTCTGGAGCCACCAGACACTGGTTTTGTGCGGATGAGCGGGCCGGAGCACGTTAAGTGTTTATTCTGTTAGAACGGTGTCATGTTAGCGGCCCCTAAGTTAATAACTAATGATCTTTGTAACGGAAGTGAATCAATTAATTAAAAATAGCGTTAGCTGGACAATAACTTTATTCTAGAGCTGCTGTAAAGCCAAAACAATCTCTGTTACTTTAATTTCCTATTATCACTGTAAAGCTGCTTTGAAACAATCTATATTGTTAAAAGCGCTTTTAATGAAGGTGACTTGACTTGACACTGTTTACACTACGTCATCAACGTAAGAGAATGACATGGAAGAGAACAGATTGTTGAATAACGTCGTTATTTTGGGGTTTTTTTTGTGTGCATATAAAGTATTCTTGTTGCTTCATAATATTAAGGTTGAATCACTGTAGTTACATGGACTATTTTAACAATGTTTTTACTACCTTTCTGGGCCTTGAAATTTGCAATGACATTGCTGTCAATGGAGGGACAGAAACCTCTCAGATTTCATCAAAAACATCCTAATTTGTATTCTGAAGTTGAACGAAGGACTTACGGGTTTGGAACGACATGAGGGTGAGTAATTAATGACAGAATTTTCACTAATCCTTTAACTGAAAACAACTTGCACTGACATATCTTAAAATATGTGACTGCCACTGTTTTGTCTCAAGATGCACACCAGTAATGTTTTTATTTTTTTATGAGACATTTTTATAAAAGCTGCTTAAATGCCCTAATTGTATTAATGTCACATGTCTGTCCGGTCTTGTGTTGCACATGGGTGTTTGTTATGTTGAGCCATGTGCTCTCGTCATTGTTGACCCCTCCCTCTTGTTATCTGATTATTGGTTTATTTGCTCCACCTGTCTGTCTCGTTACCCTCCTTGTTTGCCTCCCTATTTAGTCTTCCTGTGTTTGCTGTCCTGTGCTCGTTCGTTTTCATTGTTACGTGGTTTAGTCGTGTGGAGTTCTGTGCCTGTCCTGTCTGGTCTGTGTTGGATTTAGTTTTGAAACATTGGAATTCTTTTGTTGGTTTGTTTATTTTATGTTTTATCTTTATTAAATTCTTCATTTCACTCCGCATTTGAGTCCTTTTCTCCACAACCCACCGTGACAGAACGAACGAGCCAATGTGGATTCAGCGGAGCGAACTTTCTCCTGCGGAGAAGGAGAATGGGATTTCTTTGTTTAAATATTTATCCATGTGCGTTCAAAGGAATGAGGAAAGGAGGGCAGCAGAGTCATCATCACTGGATCCATCAAGCGTGGGGACTTCATCGATGGTTTTAGCCAGCCTCGAGTTTGCACACATCCGTCAGAAAGGACGGAGGAGGAGAAGGAGACCTGCGCCTGCCCAGCCAGAGACTGTTCACGTCCCGTCTGCCCAGCGAGAGACTGTTCACGTCCCGTCTGCCCAGCGAGAGACTGTTCACGTCCCGTCTGCCCAGCGAGAGACTGTTCACGTCCCGTCTGCCCAGCGAGAGACTGTTCACGTCCCGTCTGCCCAGCGAGAGACTGTTCACGTCCCGTCTGCCCAGCGAGAGACTGTTCACGTCACGTCTGCCCAGCGAGAGACTGTTCACGTCACGTCTGCCCAGCGAGAGACTGTTCACGTCACGTCTGCCCAGCGAGAGACTGTTCACGTCACGTCTGCCCAGCGAGAGACTGTTCACGTCACGTCTGCCCAGCGAGAGACTGTTCACGTCACGTCTGCCCAGCGAGAGACTGTTCACGTCACGTCTGCCCAGCGAGAGACAGTGCACGCTCTGTCTTCCCAGTCAGAGACTGAGCACGCTCTGTCTGCCCAGTCAGAGACTGAGCACGCTCTGTCTGCCCAGTCAGAGACTGAGCACGCTCTGTCTGCCCAGTCAGAGACTGAGCACGCTCTGTCTGCCCAGTCAGAGACTGAGCACGCTCTGTCTGCCCAGTCAGAGACTTAACACGCTCTGTCTGCCCAGTCAGAGACAGATCCGGAAATGCCCATTTGTGTGGCCGCCAAGGCACTTACGGACTATTTGGAACGTCTGGCGCGGATCCTGGATATGTCTGCATCTGCTGTTTACGAGTCAGAGCCAGAGTCGGTTCCAGAGCCGGGGCCAGTGTCTGCTGTTCCAGAGCCGGGGCCAGTGTCTGCTGTTCCAGAGCCGGGGCCAGTGTCTGCTGTTCCAGAGCCGGGGCCAGTGTCTGCTGTTCCAGAGCCGGGGCCAGTGTCTGCTGTTCCAGAGCCGGGGCCAGTGTCTGCTGTTCCAGGGCCGGGGCCAGTGTCTGCTGTTCCAGAGCCGGGGCCAGTGTCTGCTGTTCCAGAGCCGGGGCCAGTGTCTGCTGTTCCAAGGCCGGAGCCAGTGTCTGCTGTTCCAGGGCCGGAGCCAGTGTCTGCTGTTCCAGGGCCGGAGCCAGTGTCTGCTGTTCCAGGGCCGGAGCCAGTGTCTGCTGTTCCAGGGCCGGAGCAAGAGCCAGTGCCTGTTCCAGCGCCAGAGCCAGTGCCTGTTCCAGCGCCAGAGCCAGTGTTTGTTTCTGTTTTTGTGTCTGTTCTTGTAACTGTTTCAGTTCTTGTGGCTGTTCCTGAGCCGGTGTCTATTCCTGAGCCGGTGTCCGCTGTACCTGAGCCGGTGTCCGCTGTACCTGAGCCGGTGTCCGCTGTACCTGAGCCGGTGTCCGCTGTTCCTGAGCCGGTGTCCGCTGTTCCTGAGCCGGTGTCCGCTGTTCCTGAGCCGGTGTCCGCTGTTCCTGAGCCGGTGTCCGCTGTTCCTGAGCCGGTGTCCGCTGTTCCTGAGCCGGTGTCCGCGGTTCCTGAGCCGGAGTCACCACCATGGCCGCACGAGGGCTCTTCGCCGCCCTGGCCGCCCGAGGGGTCTTCGCCGCCCTGGCCGCCCGAGGGGTCTTCGCCGCCCTGGCCGCCCGAGGGGTCTTCGCCGCCCTGGCCGCCCGAGGGGTCTTCGCCGCCCTGGCCGCCCGAGGGGTCTTCGCCGCCCTGGCCGCCCGAAGGGTCTTCGCCGCCCTGGCCGCCCGAGGGGTCTTCGCCGCCCTGGCCGCCCGAGGGGTCTTCGCCGCCCTGGCCGCCCGAGGGGTCTTCGCCGCCCTGGCCGCCCGAGGGGTCTTCGCCGCCCTGGCCGCCCGAGGGGTCTTCGCCGCCCTGGCCGCCCGAGGGGTCTTCGCCGGCCTGGCCGCCCGATGAACTTTGTTTCGCTCTGGCCGCCCGATGAACTCTATTTCGCCCTGGCCGTCCGATTTACTCTGTTTTTCCCTGGTCTGTCCCTCCCGTTCCCCCCTGGTCTGTCCCCCCCGTTTCCCCCTTGGTCTGTTTCCCCCTTGGTCTGTCCCTCCCGTTTCCCCCTTGGTCTGTCCCTCCCGTTTCCCCCTTGGTCTGTCCCTCACGTCCCGCCCTGATGTTTCCTTACTGTCCCGCCTTGGCCTGATGGAGCGTCTGGTAGCCGCTCCGTAAGGAGGGGGTTATGTCACATGTCTGTCCGGTCTTGTGTTGCACATGGGTGTTTGTTATGTTGAGCCATGTGCTCTCGTCATTGTTGACCCCTCCCTCTTGTTATCTGATTATTGGTTTATTTGCTCCACCTGTCTGTCTCGTTACCCTCCTTGTTTGCCTCCCTATTTAGTCTTCCTGTGTTTGCTGTCCTGTGCTCGTTCGTTTTCATTGTTACGTGGTTTAGTCGTGTGGAGTTCTGTGCCTGTCCTGTCTGGTCTGTGTTGGATTTAGTTTTGAAACATTGGAATTCTTTTGTTGGTTTGTTTATTTTATGTTTTATCTTTATTAAATTCTTCATTTCACTCCGCATTTGAGTCCTCTTCTCCATTTCTCCACAACCCACCGTGACAATTAAGACCTGGCTTAAAGGGATAGTTCACCCAAAAATGAAAATTATGTCAGTATTTACTCACCCTCATGTTGTTCAACCCCGTAAGACCTTCGTTCATCTTCGGAACACGAATTAAGATATTTTTGATGAAATCTGAGAGCTGGACCACTCCTCATAGGCTTCTAAGGGATTGAAACTTACCGGCCTCGAAAAGTTATTAAAGACATCGTTAAAATAGTCCAAGTGACTACAGTGGCTCAATCTTAAGTTTATCAAGCGACGAGAATACTTTTTGAGCGCAAAAACAAACAAAAATAACAACTTTATTTCAACTATTCATTTCCTTCTCTGTGGGCCTCGAGTCAGTTAAACTAGTATGATTGCGTAGTGCTACGTCACACGTAGGCTCACTATTGGCCGACGCTGGTCATGTGTGTGATGCGTGTGACGTACAACAACAGAAGCTTACGCTATTACACTAGTGAACTCACTCGAGGCCCACAGAGAAGGAAATTAATAGCTGAAATAAAGTCGTTATTTTTGTTTTTTTTGCGCACAAAAAGTATTCTCGTCGCTTGATAAACTTAAGATTGAGTCACTGTAGTCACTTGGACTATTTTAACGATGTCTTTAATAACTTTTCCGGGAACAAGTTTCAATCCCTGAAGAAGCATAGAAGCCTATGGACTAGTATGGAGGAGGGATCCAGCTCCCAGATTTAATTTAAAATATCTTAATTCGTGTTCCGAAGATGAACGAAGGTCTTACGGGGTTGGAACAACATGAGGGTGAGTAAATACTGACAGAATTTTCATTTTTGGGTGAACTATCCCTTTAAGCTAAGCTCTGTATGGAAACAAGGGCCATATTGTTCATACCAGTAGTCAGCTGACAAAACGTTTGTGAACAAAAAAATCCTTAAAAAGTGCTTAATAAATACTATCAAGACAAGGTTAGTGACACAATTTAGTCTAATATATATGAATGGCAAATATGATAATGACTAACCTCTGAACAAACTCAAGGGTGCATGCTGCCTCTTCCTGTTACTGCAAGCTGAAGTTATAGGAGGAGGCAAACAGTGATGAAGTTAGGCTGTGATCCTTCACACACACATTGACCTTCTGAAATTAATATCCAGCACTGGATGCTTAAAGATTGACCTTTAATTGAAAAAAATAATAATATTAATAATTAAAATAACTATTTTGGGCTCCACTGTTAAAAGAACTCTGAAACACCATTCACAGGATTCACCATTTCATTCTGTTTTAGTAGTATTTTTGGGTAGGGTTCATCAATACAGTAATACAATAATTTATAGCAATGATCAATATCCTTAAAGGAATAGTCCATATATGTATGGAAAAATAGATTCTTCCATATGTTGCCAAATAAAATCTGTTTTATAGCCCATTTCTTGTACCATCACCACTCTCTGCCTGTCTGTCTGTTTGTGACTAAGCACCTGTCTAATCACACACAAGAACACAGGATTGCAGTCATGTGCTGTAAAAATTAGCAAAAATTCAATTTCAGACAATGCAGACCACTGGACTGACTGTTAGTAAAGCACATACATTTAGGATTAAGAATTCTATGGCATTTCACAAATTTATGTCGTAAACTGTACATTAATAAACCAGGACAGGTTTTTACAGCTAACAGAGTTCTGCCAAGATGAGCTAAAATTAGTTTAAAAAAGAATTATTTGCAACTACTTTTTTACTTTAAATGAATGTGTTTGCTTTTGGCTTAGAGACAGAGATGACCACCCTTAAAGTATGTCACCCATAGTTCACCTAGAAATTAAAATTACATAATCATTTACTCATCTGGTGTTGTTCTAATGCAGTATACCATTCTTTCTTTTTCTTTTCTACAAATGCCGTATATTCCAAACGTTCTGGGGTATACAAAAGGGTTTGGTAAAAATCAAACCAAAATGTAATATATCACAGTACACGTACTGTGTTAGATTAAACTGGGAAGGTTCATAGCACTTGCATATTATTGTCCTACTGTTAGTTTAACTGCTTCTATAGTTCTCATTTGTAAGTCGCTTTGGATAAAATTGCTGCTAAATGAATAAATATAAATGTAAATGTAAGGTTTCGTCCCAGAATACAATCCATGTTTGAGCTGTATTAACTGAAAGCTACTTGCACTAAGATATCTTAATATATGCCAGTGCTATTGTTTTGTCTAAAGATGCAACCAGTAAGGTTTCTTTTTTCTTTTTTTCTAAGGCACGTTTCTACAAGCTACTTAAATATCCTTATTTAACTAAGGCCTAATCCTGGCTTACTCTAAACCCTGTCTGTGAAACCAGGCCTATGACTTTTACTCAAGTAGTATTATAATTGGTGACTTATAGTCGTTTTTACTCAAGTATAGATCTGAGGTACTCTTTACACATCTGACATCTTTTTTTTTTTTAAGTTATAGTATTGAATTCATCTTTCTGCATTAACTTTCCATTAAGTGCCCTCAGTTAAAGCATCAAAGTTGTATACATGATTTAACAAACATGAGGACAGAAAATTATAAATGTCTTAAATGATTTGGTGTTTGGTGAGTGGAGTAAACAGTTTTGATGAATGTTTTGTACAGCTTCCTTTGCTCAATCATTTTCCTGCTTAAATGGAGCAATTTGCTTGTCTGTGTGCAATCTGCAGATGCTAGCCTCTGATAAAAATAGAAAGTGCATCAAGAAACTCACATCATTCTCCATCCTTGCGCTCTTTTTCCCTCAATGATTAGAAATTACAAACAAAGTGTGACTTGGGCAAGTTATTATCAGACATTGCAGTTGTAATTAGCATAATGAATCTTGTTAGAGACATTTGGTGACTGGAATTTATCGGTTTTCAAATGGAATAACCATGGTGTCTACCTTTTTTTAATATTTATCATCACTGAACAACAATACAGTGCACAGTGGAACAAAGGAAGCAGGATTGTATGCCTCTGTCTCTACAATAATTTGCCCGAAATGGAAATATTTATCATTCACTCACACATGTTCATTTACTCGCTCCAAAACCAAAATGACGTTCTTTCTTCAGTCGAGCTCAAGAGACAGTTTCACTGTATGAAGAGCAATACAACAAGTTTCCAGCAAACAATATTGAACATGAATGCATAGTTATGAAATTTCACTGTGGTTGAGGTAAAGTTGTTTAGACAACAGTGATGCTGTGCACTATTCTCTCGTGACTCATAACTGATCATGACAAGGTGAGTTCAAGAGCTGAGGAAAAGAGTTTCAGTCAATAAACCTTAAATGACTCTGTTCTGATGTGGAATGTAATGTAGTAGTATATGGATTACTGTTATGGTGGTTTTATGGTTTCTTTTTTTTCCCCCTACTCATGTCTGATGGTCTTGATCTGTTGATCTGACATCCAAACACATTCTGATCATTGGAATTTTTTGGCTTTTCATCGTGCTTTTTCTGGTGCTTCAAGAAGAGATATTTTAAGTCAGACCAAGGGACTTCAGGACTGCTGACATCAGAGCTACAAATCCAAATTCAATAGGCACATTCGTGATGAGCAGGAGAAGTTTCTTGAAACGTTCAAAAATACAATATTTTTGAGAAAGTGGTATATTATACGGGATTCATGTCCTTGTTCTATACTTGTATGACTGTTTTGGGAATCAAAATAATAGGTTATCATGGATGCATAAGAGATTCAGGGTCTCCAGGTCATTTTGATTTAATTTTCTCCCAAAATGCGAACTAACAACAAACACCATCACTTCTCTAAACACCTGTTTGTCACTATCACTGAAAAATATTCCTGATTCAGGAGATCACAAGTTTATTGCTTGCAATGACAAAATATCTATTTTGAGGAATGTTTGTTACACATTTGGTGACTTTTGAAAAGTGTCACATTAATTTATTTTATTTTGATTCAGTTAAATTTTGTATAGGTTTCAGTAACTGTTGAATATGTGAAAGAATGGGATATGAGATAAAAGCCCTCTTGTTGCAGGGGTCAAATGCCACCAAAAAGACTGCTACAGTAGGTGGGCAGAGCAGGAAGATGCAAATGACTGCACTGCAACAAATGATTTTCCATAAGTCGGTAAGGAATGGATTTGTTGTGAAAAATCAAATTGAACAACATTGACTGCTATTCACAAAAGATAATGGCAGAGAAATCTATTTCACAAACATTCTTGTGCCAGTCAAGTCAAGTCATCCTCATTTATATAGCGCTTTTAACAATGTAGATTGTTTCACTTCCGTCTAAATGATCATTTGTTATTAAATTAAAGGCCGCTAAGACGACACCGTTCTCTGATGGCGTTCACATGCGCATTAAGAATTGATTCTATAGTTATGTGCGTTTGAATATATGTGCGGAGGTTTGTAATTCCTTACAAACCATGCCTAAACAAACTATTTGTCTTGTCTATAAATTTTGATGCAGAATTTTATTTTATCTTATCACTTTTCGGTACGCGAACCGAAAAATTCCACAACGCTTTATCTGTAGAGTGGTATAGGGATCCTCCATAGGGAGAGGCTAGTTGGCACTTCACCAGTGTGCCACTGTATTGAGATTGAGCTGCCCTTGTGACGAAAGGGAATGCTAAAGATTAGCTCTCTCCATGATTTAATGACCTCCTTCAGAGGCAGGTGGCATTATGGGAAGGGATTTCAGTGGACATTAATGTTGGACACACACGAGTCATCAATATTATTGGTACATACATTTAAATCTTCTAAAAAATGTTTCTTGTCAGTTTTTAGGAGTACCTGTTTGAAAGCAGTTATTATTGCCTCTGAGACTTCACTTAAGACATTCTTGCTTTAAAAGTTATCTGTTCTCAGTTGAAAACGGTGTTGTGTTAACGTCCCCTTAATTAATAACTAATGGTTTTACAGCGGAAATGAATCAACTCTTGAACTTGCTTAAACTGGATTATGACTTTTTTCTAGAGCAGCCAAAAAATATCTTTGATACATTATTTTCCTGCTTTCAAGCCGTCTTCGAGCACGCAGTGGAGGGAAAAGGAGCGGAGGACCGCTTGCTGGAGCTCATACAGGGGCGGATTCCCGCCTCGGAGTACGCGCTCATATTTCGCACACTCGCAGCGCAGACCCACTGGACGGATAATGCTCTTAAGGTGGTCTATCGACGGGGTCTCAACCACGAGCTTCAAGCTGAACTGGGCTGCCGCGATGAGGGAAGGAATCTGGACCAGTTTATTCACCTCTACACCTCTAACCCATACAGATTGACAATCTCATTCGCTCTCGCCGAGCCAGGATCCGGCCCTCGACTCTCTCACGCAATGCTTTCACTCCTACGTCACCAAGTCCCGTAGTCATGGAAGCCGGTGAACCTATGCAAATTAACACTTCCCGATTAACGGAGGAGGAACGTGAATGTCGGAGGTCTTTGAAACTGTGCATGTATTGTGGAGGAACTGGTCATTTTCGACTACATTGTCCTCAACTAGCTACACGCAAAGAAAAGGCAACGGTGAGTTTAACTCTTGATAGTCTGAATCCTCTCTCTTGTGTTTCTGTACCACTGGAATTTACTAAAAATGATCAGTCTTTCTCCACGTCTGCATTAATTGATTCTGGGGCGGCTGGAAATTTTATGTCACAAGATTTTGCTAAGCGGCACAAGATAGCTCTAATCCCCTGCACTTCTCCTCTCACAGTCGAAGCGGTTGACGGACGGCCCCTTGGCACGGGGCGAATTACTCACATGACACAGGAGCTACAGATGCGCACAGGTCTGTTACACCGTGAGAAAATCCATTTCTACATTCTGTCCGCTCCTCACACTCCTGTCATACTGGGTCTGCCCTGGTTAAGAAGTCATAATCCTCACTTGCAATGGACTACGGGTCAAATTATCCGCTGGGGTGAGGATTGCCTTTCCAAGTGCCTGAGTTCCATTAAACCGCTGCCAGTTCGAAGCATCTCAGAGTCCAGTGAAAATTCCGCTCTCTCCAGTCTGCCTGCTGAATATCGCGACCTGGCTGAGGTCTTCAGTAAAACCAAAGCTACCCAGTTACATCCTCATCGGGAATACGACTGTGCCATCGATCTCATCCCAGGTTCCATACCGTCCAGGGGACGCATTTTTCCCCTTTCTCAGCCCGAGACAGAAGCTATGGAGAAGTACATAGAGGAAGAACTGGCCAAAGGATTCATTCGTCCTTCCACCTCTCCTATGTCAGCTGGCTTCTTTTTTGTCAAGAAAAAGGATGGTGGATTACGTCCATGTATCGATTACAGAGCCATCAATGACTGCACAGTGAAGTTTCGTTATCCCCTACCACTGGTTCCTGCCGCTCTTGAGCTCCTCCGCACAGCGAAAATCTACACCAAACTGGACCTACGCGCAGCTTATAACCTGATTCGTATTCGGGAGGGAGATGAGTGGAAGACGGCGTTCTCTACCAACTCTGGCCACTATGAATATCTGGTTATGCCCTTCGGCTTTCTAACAGTCCAGCTGTTTTCCAGTCCTTCATCAACGACGTATTCCGAGACATGCTTCAGCGCTGTGTGATCGTCTACATCGATGATATTCTGGTTTACTCGGATACCTTCGAGGAACATGTACAGCATGTACGAGCCGTGCTTCAAAGACTCCTTCAATTCCAGCTTTACGCCAAGTATGAAAAGTGTGATTTTCATCAAACCTCCACTGCTTTCCTGGGCTACGTGATCAGCCCCAAGGGCGTGACCATGGATGAGGGCAAAGTCAGGGCGGTGGTCGACTGGCCCCAACCGACCACCCTCAAAGAACTCCAGCGCTTCCTGGGGTTTGCTAACTTTTACCGGCGGTTCATTCGGGGTTTCAGCTCTGTGGCAGGACCTCTGACAGCACTGGTGCGGAAAGGAACCACTCGGCTCCCCTGGAACGAGAGCGCGACGCAAGCTTTCCACCAGCTCAAGCTCCGCTTTACCACAGCGCCGATCCTGCACCATCCCAATCCTGAACTGCCATTCGTGGTCGAAGTGGACGCCTCCAATATGGGCTTGGGCGCCGTTTTCTCTCAGCGCCAAGGTAACCCTGTTAAGTTGTTCCCCTGTGCATTCTACTCCAGGAAGTTGAACTCTGCGGAACGGAATTACGACGTTGGAGACCGTGAACTACTGGCAATGAAGTCAGCATTTGAGGAGTGGCGGCATTGGCTTGAGGGAGCTTCCCAACCGTTTGTTGTCTACACTGATCACAAGAACCTCGAGTATCTTCGCACGGCTAGGAGACTGAACTCACGCCAGGCCAGGTGGTCTTTGTTCTTCTCGCGTTTCCAGTTCACTGTAACCTACCGCCCTGGGTCTAAGAATACTAAGGCAGACTCCCTGTTCCGCCAGTACGACTCAGAGGTCTCCAGTCAAGCTCCCGAGAACATTCTCTGTCCAGATCTGGTCCTTGGTCCCATTCAGTGGGACATCGAAACTGAGTTGGAGCAAGCCAACGCCAACGCTGAGATTCCATCCGATTGCCCTTCCGAGAAGACATACGTGCCAGAGGCACTCCGTGAAGAGGTTTTGAAACACGTTCATGCTCTGCCCAGCTCCGGGCACCCAGGTATCACTGCCACTGTTCATCTCCTCCAGAACCGCTACTGGTGGCCCACGCTACTTCAGGATACTACAAAATTCATTCAGCAATGCCAAAACTGCAATACACAGAAGTCATCGCGTCTTTTACCTGCCGGCCTTCTTCAGCCTTTACCAGTACCTCAACGTCCATGGTCACACATTGCGATTGACTTCGTCACGGATCTGCCACCCTCTGATGGTCACACGACTATTCTCACTGTAATAGATCGATTCTCCAAAGCCTGCCGACTGATTCCCCTTCCTAAATTGCCTACCGCTTTGCAAACCGCTGAACACCTCTGCAATCTGGTCTTTCGGTTCTATGGTCTACCTGATGATATTGTTTCCGACAGAGGACCACAGTTTACCTCTCAGGTCTGGGCAGCCTTTTTCCGGATGCTACAAGTGAACGTCAGCCTCACGTCTGGGTACCATCCTCAGGCCAACGGCCAAGCTGAGCGGCTGAATCAGGAGATCATCCGTTTCCTGCGGTCATACTGTCACCTTCATCAGGAGGATTGGAGCCGCTATCTCATGTGGGCTGAATATGCGCAGAACTCTATTCGTAAAAAATCCACGGGTCTCACCCCTTTCAAATGCATTCTGGGCTTCCAACCACCCTTGTTCCCCTGGTCTGGCGAGCCGTCTAATGTACCTGCTGTGGATGACTGGCTGAAACGCAGTGAGGAAACTTGGAACCTGGCACACACTCACCTTCTGCGTGCTGTCCACCGCAGTAAGAGGCAGGCTGATCGCCACCGCCACTCCAGTCCCGCCTATAAACCCGGCCAGTGGGTGTGGCTCTCCACACGGGACCTCCGGCTCAATTTGCCATGTAAGAAGCTCAGTCCCAGGTATATGGGTCCCTACAGGATAATTCGTCAAATCACTCCAGTGTCCTTCCGCCTTGCTCTGCCCGCTCATCTCCGGATCTCTCCCACGTTCCACGTCTCACTGTTGAAACCGGCCACTGCTCCCTCTGAAACCAGGAATGTGGAGTCTGAAGGTCTTGCTTCTCAACCCATCCGTGTAGAGGGCGAAGAAGTGTACCGCGTGCGCCATCTGCTGGACTCTAGACGTCGTGGAGGGCAGTTGCAGTATCTTGTAGACTGGGAGGGCTTTGGCCCCGAGGAACGTTCTTGGGTGACCTCGAGAGACATTCTGGACCCCCTTCTAGTACAAGACTTCCATCGTGAACACCCAGACAAGCCTGCTCCCCGGCCCCGAGGCAGACCCCGCCGCCGTCAGTTTCCTCACGCCAGGAGTCGCTCCCGGGGGGGGGCTCTTTTACGGCGTCTAGTGAGATCCCCAGTACTCAGTCGCGAGCGCCTTCCCCTGAATACTAATTATGCATCCTTGGCGCTCTGATCACCTTCCACCTGTCAGCAATTTACTCTGAGTTCAAGCATATATCTAGCTTGTTATCTCGGCGTCCTTTGCGAAGTATTGTCTCACTCCCGTGTCACTTGTCTGAGCGTCTTCTGGAAAAGAACCCTGTTACTCTGTTATATTGAACCTTTGCTTAACCTTACTCTCTGATTGTGTGCAGCCTGCCTTGTGAACTCTGCCTGTGACCCGACACTGATACTCGCCGCCAGCCCTGAACTCTGCCTGTGACCAGACTCTGATACTCGCCGCCCGTCCTGATCTTCTGCCTGTCTCTGACCTGCATGCTTGCTGCCAGTCCCGAACTCTCGCCTGGTTTACGTCGATTCAGCCTGCTGCCTTTACTGCTGTTTTGAGTTCCTTTATCTCTACTTTCTCATTATTAATATATTGTTGCGGATGGATCTGTCTCCGCCTCCTGAGTCTCAACAATAACAATGTGCTCTTCATGCCCTGAGGCTTCCTACACTGTAAACTAAACACAGTAACGAACAATGTTGCGATTTGACCATATAAATGCGAGCGGGAGTCCGATGATGAAACACTGTTATTCAACCCGAACCTCCATCGCAAGGATCACTTGAGGAGGACGTTTCACAGTGATACACTACTCAGTTTGAGGTAAAATATAAGATGTTGCAACCGTAATTCCTCACCATCAGAATTAACAAGTGCATGTTTTTTATTTGTACTACTTTATTTACCGAGTATTTTTCTAATATATTGCGGTGAATACGTGGAAACTGTATCAATAACAGTGCATGTATGCAATGTACATTAGCCAAGCTCTAGACTAGAGTGCATGATCTGATGTAACATAAACGTTGGTAAAACAAATATTTCCTCAAAGTAGTGAGAACAACAGATAATCTGCATTAATAGACACAGTTATAGGTAATAGTGGCCCACAGCTGATTAGCAGAAGTATTTCAGTAAGACAGTAATAATGTGAGTTAGCCAGTTAGCAGGAGACCTACACAATATATAAACTCAAAACTAAGTTTTTTGAACACCATCTTTCAAGAGCAAGCGGTTTGTAAATCCTGTATTGAACTCCGAGATTTGAGAAGCAGTCGTCAGTAAAATAAAGGGAACACAGCAAAAGTTTAGGATTATACTGCTGTGGTATCGTGGTAAAGATGAATTTTAACCACTGATTCTTCACATGCTCGTCCTTGGGGAGTGAAAAATAACTGGCTTTACCTTCACATTATGCACAGCGCCGTCTTCTCGACATGATGATATCCAGTACAGGAATCAGCTGCAGGTTTGCGGTTCAAATTTCCCTGGTTTCTGCGCGCACAATACCTGGGCGGGCAATATACTAATGTTTCGTCTTGACGTCACCACGAAACGGCTTATGACTCATTTGAAAAGCGATTCATTTAATTGACTGTTACACACTACATGAAAAGTCATTTTCAAAAATCCATTATAGGGGGCCTTTAACTCTTTCCCCGCCATTGATTTCCGTGTTTTCCCTGTAATACAGTAGGGGGCGGCAGTACACATCTTCTGAAAGATTACATAGTCTCCTAATAAAAACACAGGTGAAAAAGAAGCAGAAACAAGCGGTATCATATGTAAGAACACTCTAAAAAAAGATGGTTATTTAAAGGTTCTTTACATAGTAACTAGGGATTGGAATTGATAAGATTTTATCAATATCAATGCCACTGACGATTCTGCTTATCGATCTGATTCTTTAACGATTCTCTTATCGATTCCTGATAGCACTGTGTGGAAAAAGTAGTCATATGCTTTTTCGGCAAAAAAATGAGCGATTTTAATTGTTTTAAAGCTGACACTTGAGTAAGCAAACTGAATAATAAATAAGATTTACAAAATAAATCAATAAAAACCTTCTGTAAACACAAGCAAACAGGGCAGAAACTCTTCTAAGAGTTTAGTTATATTAGCTATATAGTTCCTAATATAGAATTAAAACTATTTTCTATAAAAACAGGGATGGAATAGTTATACATAATACTGTAACATTTCTGTTCATTGTGTTCAGTTTCTAGCCACTCCTCCTTCATTAGTTCATCCCAAGCCTGTTTGTGACTATGGTTTCTGTCACTGAGTTTATTTGTCCCAGCTGTGTCTCGTTTCCCTCATCTTCTCTGTGTATTTAAGCCCTGTGTTTTGTCCTGTTCAGTGTCTGTCAATGTTCATGTTAAACTGGTTGTTCTGTCCTGGTTCTTAGTTTCCCGAGCATTTCTGTAAGTTTAGGTGTATTGTTTATAAAGACTGTTGCACAGAAATCCTGTTTCCTTGTTGCTGCAACCAGAAACCTAACAAATACAGTGTTTTCGTAGAATTTGCCTGTTATTTGTAAGACGCCAGTGATATTCAACATTACATTACCCTGTTCAACGGAGGTTACGGTGCTGCTAGCTTGGGCAGTTGTAAGCAGCGGATCAAAAGCACGGCATTCCTGCAATTTAGTACCATATATTTCTAAGCATGTTGCATGTATTTGCACCCTTACACGGAATAACAGCCTTGCAGTTATTGCAAACGGTCTCGTTTAGAAAAATAAAGCCAAATTTTAGACCGTGTCTTCCTCTCCATGATTCCCTCCTTTGCTCAAATCGCTTTGACGTCATGACGCACAGATGCGTAGGACGCCGTGCTGTGGTGTCCGATAAAGAACAAAAGGTACAGTTGTGAGTTCACGGTCTGTTTATATAGCTAGGAGCAGGAGCATCAATAAGAGGACTCGTTAACATCGAGGGCATACAAAATCGATGGTTCATAAAACTTATCAATTCCCATCCCTAGTAACAGTTCTATTTAGTACCGTATCGTCCTGAAGAACCCTTTATATGCTGAAATGGTTCTTTGTGTTAGAGTTTAGGGTTCTTTATTACCGCCTTTTTGTTTTTCAAATCTATAACTGTCAAAGCTTCTTCATTACTGATGTTCTGGAGCTCAGCTATACAACTACAGTTACTACACATACAACAGGTAAATGATTTCTTTCTTAAAATATCAATAAATTCTATTCAATAAAGACTAATTCTATTCTAACTTTAAAAATTGTAACAATCATTTCTTAACAATCATGTTTTTTTTCTCTTTTTAGTTTAACAGAACATGTAGTTAAGGATACTAATTTTCTCTTCTCCACAAAGTTAGTAACAATGATATAGAATTTATGATCCATATTGTTTGATTTTCTTTTTAAATTATGACTTTGTCTAAACATACAGTCACAAAAAAACATTAAAGTTATACAAAGACTTATATCCATTTTTCCTTTTAACATGGTAAAGGGCTCATTCTGTCCATTTTTGCTAATTTTAGCCTTCATGAACATAATTGTTTTTACATAATCAAGTGGACGAGACACAACGTAACTCTAAACTCAATTGTGTATTTCAGATGTTGTCACGTATCATAACCTCATGTCTGCAAAGAGAAACTGCCACTCACAATACACACACAATGAAGGACGTAAAGACATCATAGAGGATTTTGAAAACATTTCACTGAAACTTTGTCTTCATTACATCTACATCGTGTTCAATGTCATTTGTTAAAAAAATATTAATGTATTCAGCTAACCTCTGTTGTAAGAGGGTCACTGTCATTTGAGCTACAATCTTCCATGTCAATAAAAAAGTACCTAATTGACATAACATGCTGTTTTGTTTTAATGTAAAGCCCCAATGAAGGCAACAAGATGTAAGACCAGATAGATAGAGGGCTAAAAAAAATATTCATAAATAATTTATTAACAATAATAGTAATATTAATAATATGAAGATACTAATATTAATGAAAATAAATATTGTTGAAAAGGTTATTTATAACACCATTAAGGTTCTATATAGCACTGTCAAACCATGGTTCTTTTTGGAACCTTATTAAAAAGGGTTCTATTTAGCACCTAAAAGGGTTCTGCTATTGTTACATGCCAAAGAAACTTCATTTGGCAATGTTTAGAACCATTTTTCTTAAGAGTGAAGATGCATATGTAAAATAAAGCGCCCATTAACAAACAACATATAAATCAAAACTGCCTGATGTTACTGACTGAAATGTCGACCCAGGACGAGCTACAGGACTGAAGTTTTGAGGGTGTTGATGGACTCGATCTACTCCATCTGTGATTTGATCATCGGTCTGAATCTGATCTGGATTTAGTCTTTAATAAAAATGTGATTTTTTTTCAGCTTTTTGCTCAAAATGTAGCTTTTTTTAATGAAACTTACCCACATTTGTGTTGATAAAAAAATAATACATGAAGCTAGAATAAATACATAACACAAAATATTCTGGGGGGCATGACACTTTTGTGAAAATGATCAAAAATGCTGGCGGTGGCTGGCAACTTTTTTCAAAAACACTGGTGGGGAAAGAATTATTGAGAGGTAGTTGGCATGTAGATGCAATGTTACTTACAGTCAAAAGAATGTCTGAAGAAGGGGACCATCAAAATAAAGTGTAATCAAAAGTTGGTGTAAAGCAATTTGTGCAGCTATTACTGCTACTACTCCATTGACCAGATACAGATATTTGGTTTACCTCTTAAAGAGATTTACAGTAATATCAGTTGAGTGTCTGATTCCTTTCTTCCTACAGCGGTTTCTTCAGACCTGACCACAGAGTGTATTTCTTGTTTGTGTGTTGTCTGCAGGGGCAGAAAACTCCTAAACAATAGCAGAGAAAATCCATCCATTGCCACATGCAGCACAGTGGGAATTATAGAGATCAGCCATTTCTGTAAACAATATTTTATTCCCTATGGACAGCATTGTGCTCCTATTCGTGGTCATTGTTAAGAGCTTGCCTATTTAGGCAGAGACCCTACGATGACTGAGCCTGAATCTTTCTTTTTTGCTTACAAATACACACAAACCCTTCTAGCCTAGACATTGTCACTGTGTAAACTGTAAACAGTTATGTAAGAGAACATTAAGCTAAGCATCTATTACAATCCACAGTTTAACGTATTACAAATGCCAGAGAAATATAGAATAATGTCACTGCTATGGACTATAATGGTAATGGTACTTTAAAAGTTAATCATAAAAACAGCAGCATCGAACAGCACACAGGAGATGCAATCTGTTACAGAGGTTTGTAGGCTGCTGCTGGTTTCTGTACAATGAATGCTGAGTATGTGGTGAAAGGAAAGAGCAAAAAGACAGCTTGGCAGGTTTATGGGCAAAGATAACTGTGGGAAAGACCATTAGAGTGAACTATGCTTACAGAATCTTGATGCTGAATATCAAGTGCCACCGATGTAATGTTTCTGGCCGCGCAGCACCTACTGCTCTGCAGATCCTATGAAGAATCCTAATTTTAGAAACACATTTATTTTTTAACAAGATCCCTTTGTATTTCAGTTTGTATGGCACATTGCACACTGATTAAGTCGTGAGCATGTAATGTAGGTTTGCAAAGTGTCTATTATTAAAAGATGGGGCAATGCAAACTATTCTGAATCAAGTTTTAAATGGGTCATTGTTTGAGAAATCAAAATTTCCTTGACCTTTTGACATGTAAGATGTCATTATACTACTACCCCAAATCAGGAAAAAGTTGGGACATTTTGTAAAATGCAATAAAATCAAGAATCTGTGATTTGTTCATTCTATTTAACCTTCTATTAACTGACAAAAGTACAAAGAAACGTTTTCCAATGTTTTCACTGACCAACATAATTGTATTTTGTAAATATGAACAAATTTTGATTTTGATGGCTGCAACACACCCCAAAAAAGTTGGGACAGAGACGAAATAAAAGTGAAAAGATTATCCAAATTAGATTATCCGACTCTTTTGAAACAGTCCAAAATGAGCAGGTGAATTGGTAATAGTTGAGGGTATCATGTTTGGGTGTAAAAGTGCTTCTCAGTCTTTTTAAGCAAAGATGGGTCATGGCTCATCACTTTGTGCCAAATATCATGAGAGAATTGTCAAACAATTAAAAAATCACATTTCCCAATGCAAGATTGCAAAGAATTTATGTCTTTCATCATCTTTCATTCATAACATTGTCACAAGATTCAGGGAATCCAGAGAAATCTCAGTCTGTGTTGGGGAAGGCAGTAGACCTCTGTTGAATGTGCGTGACCTTTGAGCCCTCAGATGGCATATCACAAGATACCATCATGCTACTCTGTTAAATACAGCCACATGTGCTCAGGAGTAATTTGGAAAACCGTTTTCACTGAACACAGTCTGACGCTGCATCAAGAAATGCCACTTGAATCTCTGTTACGCAAGGAGAAAGCTTTACATCAGTTCTATGTGGAGATTCCGGCGAGTTCTCTGGGCCTGAGGAGATCTCAGATGGTCTAGAAGACAGTGGACACGTGCGCTGTGGTCAGATGAGTCCATGTTTCAGCTTGTTTTTGGGAGAAAATGGACATCGAGTTCTCAGTCCCAAAGACGAAAGGGACCAACCAGACTTTCACCAGCGACAAGTGCAAAAGCAAACTTCTGTGCTGGTATTGAGCTGCATCATTGCAAACGGTATTTGCCAACTTGCATTATTGTGAAGGTACCATTGACATGGTGGCATATATTTGGATGGTACAGAGACAAAAACTGCCATCAAGATGACATCTTTCCTGGGAAGCAAGACAATGCCAGGCCTCATTCTGCACGTGCTAAAACTGAGTGGTTTCTAGACACTCTGCACCATAGAAGGGATGTGCCTGCCTGTTTACTGCAGTCCAGATATGTCTCTAATGGAAAAGCGGCTGTCTTGTATCAGACAAGATTGGGCAAATATTCCACTAGCAAAACTCCAATTAGTATCCTCAACTCCCAAATGATTAAAAAGTGTAATTAAAAGGAAAGGTGAAGTGACACAGTGGTAAACATGCCTCTGTCCCAACTTTTTTGGGGTGTATTGCAGCCATCAAAATCAAAATTTGTTCATATTTACAAAATACAAATATGTTGGTCAGTGAAAACATTGGGAAACATTTATTTGTACTTTGTCAGTTGATAAAAGGTTAAATAGAATGAACAAATCACAGATTCTTGATTTTATTGCATTTTACAAAATATACCATCTTTTTGTGATTTGGGGTTCTATAAAAACATACTGTAAGCTTTAGCGCTCAAAACTTCCTCGTCAGTCCAAAAACAGCTTTTATTGAATTCAAGCTCAGAAAATGACTCATTTCGGATTTTGTCACATTATGACGAAATAGTGCGATGAAAGATCACATCAGCAGAAGAAGATCAACGCCTACTTCTACATCATCACATATTTGGCCCCGCCCACTGCCTCGTTAGTGATATGAAAGATAGAGGATCACTGGACTAACAATAACATTACCTTACAAAGGATCCTAATGTTATGAATGTGGTTATATATTTTCCACAATGTGAATGTCTCAGTAGAGCATTATTTGTTTGTTCACTGTGGATTCTTTGGAAAATCAGTTACATTTTGGCACAGACTTTGCAAACAGTCTTTTATTGTAAGATATGGACCCGACAGTAATTCAACAACATGTAAGTAACTGTGTAACAGTTCCAATGTGTTTCCATTGTTACTGGCTGATTATAGTTGTTTTGTAATTATCCTCCTGGTCAGCAGGGGGCGACGACCTCAGGTGAGGGCGTAAGAACACCCATATAAGCAAGAGCAAGTGATGTAGTAGGTTAAGCCATAGACATAATAAATACATATACGCCCTATTGGCCGCTTTGGAACGTTGCTGCGATACGTCAACGCGTCCGCCATTTTGCTTAGGGCAAGACTGCTCTGTAAACAAATGCAAGTAAACGGGTGGTCTGCGGTTTTCCTGGATAAAAACAATAATAACGTTTACATTTATCAACCGATTTCAGTGGTTTGTACGTGGTGTACGTTACTATTGCTAATTATATAATGACAAAATACAACCAGAAAAAAATGTACAGTCTTGTTTGTGAAAGGTAATTCCCCGAGACCTGTTTTCAATTGTGGGGCGATTTGTACAGCCCCAAGCTTTACACAAAGCAGGCATTTTTCTCAATTCCCGTAATGAGAGGTATGGGAAAGTTGGCCTCCGAAATATGGCGGCGCCATTGACGTACGCTCCAGCGGCCAATAGAGTGTCTATGTATTTATTATGTCTATGGGTTAAGCCATGTGGCAGCTCAACTTGGGGATGGTTTACTTTTAAAGAAAGAGAGGGTTGAGTTAATACTCAACTTTTATTCCTTCTTGTGGTCATTAATTGAGGAACAGTGCGTTAGCAATGCTCATTGTAATCTTATATTTCATCATCTGTGTTTGTTTGGTGTGCTACACGGAATATATGCATTCACCATGGACTTTACACCAATATCAACTCTTCTTCGTTTGCATTACTTTTGTAGATGTATATATTTTTTCCCTTTTTTCTAACTTTGCCTTTGGAGATTACTATTTTTGTCTGAACGAGTTACTCGCTACGACGAGACTGAGGTCGTGACTGAATTTACTTTGAATTGAATTTTTGTGCACGTAGTCGGGGAGCCAAAGTATCAAAAGCTCAATAAAACCGGATTCAGGCTTGAACCTGACATGGTCTCCCATACTTTTTATTTGTTTTTTTCTGTTAACTTTGACCCTAAGAAAAATAATTGGTGGGTCTGCTCTGCTGGAAACATTGCGAAAAAAAAATTGTGGCCATTTTAGTGTAGCCTATGTACCCTTCATTTTTTGATAGAACATTTTGGAAAATTAACATTTTCCTCAAATCCTCAGTGGGTTGGGTAACCTGTCAATAAATGCATTACAGATGCACAGAACACATGTGGTGACAACATCCAATGAAAAAATAACTCTTAAAACCCATTTCTACATGATTTTAGCTCAATTTAATGCAAATAAATAATAAAATAAAGCGTTTTCTCACTATTTACCAATATGTTCATCTTTACTTCATTGGCAATCAACTATTCCCCCAATATGCCATTCTTTTCACCAAACAGTATTCTCATTCCACAGAAAAAAATATTTAAATCTAACTAAAATCATTGGTTCTGTGATGATTTAACTACTACCGAGCGATCAACAGGCTCAGAACTTCAATAGAATTTTAGACTACTCTCAAAATTCTTAAAAACATGCTGGATATTTAGCATCATGGCACACTTACACACACACACACACACACACACACACACACACACACACACACACACACACACACACACACACACACACACACGATCTTAGTAATTTGAATGAGTTTGAAACAACCAACCAACGGTTACCTATGGACTTCGAAGCTGCTCATCATTGTCTGTTGTAAGTGACAGTGACTTTAGTGAATACCGGTAGGTCTGCCCCAGCGTTTTGGGAAAAGAATGGTAATATGGATATTGTAAAGGTAATTAACTGAAAGGACCACGCCAGTCTTCAAACAAGTATATTTCTGATGATTCCTCATCCCAAACGTATCCCTGTAGTAGCAGCATTCATTCTGTACTAGTTTACTTAGCTAGCTTTAGCCATTTTAGCTAATTTTGGTGGTTTCTTTAAATGGCCATAACTCCTCACAGGAATGGGGTAGAGACTTACTTTTTTTTTAATGCTCAGAATATTATGCTCTACGAGAGGTATGTGTCCTATTTGTCAATTTTGTGGAGTGAACTGATCAGGAGAGGATAAGAGTGACGAGGAGAGAACAGGAGAGGAGTGATGTGAATTGGAGAAGAATGAAGGATGGAGTCTGAGTTTTAAACAGCATGAGAGAGTCAGTACCAACTATACTGCTTGCATAATATGTCAGAAAACAGACAGTGATGCTGGTCCTCTTCAGAGACTGACAAATCAAGGCTACCCTTCCCTCCTATATGCTGTAACCAACAGAAAGGATGATGTCTCATACAGACTTGACGATGAGCTGAAACCTCAATGTGACTTTCTCGGGAGGAATCCTTTGTGGAACACACAATGTCGTGCAAAGTACACAAATCGTAAAACTGTTGACCAGAAGAGGAAAAAAATTGAAAAGCCAGAAGGCACTTCAATTGAAGCAGAACTGACTCCTGAGCCAGACAGCAGCAGGAATACTAAAAAAAACATGGATGTCAATGCCACAGCCCATCAAACACAAGGAAGAGTGCTTCATTTCTGGAAGAGCATACACAACCAGGGGGATCGCCACTTATGACAGACAGAATACAGTATGGGAAAAAGCAAACAAACTTGAAGATGAAGAGATGCTACACAAGATTTGTGGTCCTGGTGGAAACAAGTGTACTGATATGATTGCTGAGGACTTCCGGTACCACAAGGAATGCATGACCAACTACCAGATACAAAGCATGTTCATTCACAGGAAAAGATATACTAATACTGCCACCACTCCATATGATGCTGCACTGAACCAACTCATATCTCGGATAGATGAGCCCCTTTTCAAAGAGAATGCCATATTCTTCATTTCAGCTTTGAGGGATGACTTCCGTAAATACTTGGAAAGCCATTGAGTTCACAATGTTACCTCATACAGATGTCAGTCCTTGACTGCCCCCCTTAGAGTGCACTTTGAAATAGGTGGCAATTGTAAAATAATGGTTGTGCCACAGAAAGGATGTTCTAGCCTAATTTGTGACCAGTCACGGAAACTAGGGACACAAGTCGGTTCTGGGGCATTTTGGGTTATTCATAGATTCTGAGAGTGTAATATCCAAGCTTTCCAACGATGTGTAACATGTGGAAATCTGATAATATTTGGAGAAGTTGTGGCCATTTTAAAGTAGGCACTTAAAAAAGCTCAAAGAGGAGAAAACGAGCTCTAAAGATTGTGCAGTTCTCACCTGTCTCTGCTGCTGGGGGTGACAATAGGGCTCATTTACATCTCATTTAGATAAGCCATACCCCCTGTAAAGCTCCTCCATGTGCTTTACAGCTTTTTTTACACTTCGAATGAGTGCACTTCTGCCGCACTAGGCGAAAAACAATTGTGCTGCCCCTCTATTTGCAACGTACCAGCAACAACACAGAAAGACCAATAATGCCATATAGCCTGCATATAACGCGAAACCAGCAACAACACATAAAGACCAATATGCCATATACATATAACGCAAAACCAGCAACAACACACAAAGACCAATATGCCATATAGCCTGCATATAACGCAAAACCAGCAACAACACACAAAGGCCAATATGCCATATACATACAGTATAACGCAAAACCAGCAACAACACACAAAGACCAATATGCCATATACATATAACGCAAAACCAACAACAACAAACAAAGACCAATAAGCCATAGGCCTACATATAGCGCAAATAGTGCGCAACGCTCGTGTGCCCAAAATGTCAACAATATTAAAGTTTATGTAGGAGGCAAATGCCTGCTGGCATTTTTCTTTAAGCAGTCATTTCTGCAATTTTCCAAATAATCACATTTCACCTCCTCAAATTACTGTTGCAAATCTCTTTACACCACTTTCTTATGTGCGTATACACACACAAATGAAATGTCCGCAAGCACATTATATCATCAGCAGGTTCAGCATCTTAAATAACGACTAAAGAGCAAATTAAGCTTAACTTACATTTCAGAAACACGCACGGCAGGCCTTCATCGCAGCAGCAAAGGTCTTAACTGCATCCTCTATTTCGATTCTCCGTCACATATGAAACAGCCAGCCACCGCTGTCAGCGAGCCGAGCCGACGTATTGAAGCACTGAGGGCGCGCGCGCTGCGCCCATACCTCCGGTTCAGTTTCCCGAGCCCACGAAGTGCGGCGAAAACATTTTCAGTGTAACTGCCAGACGGTTCATCTCGTCTGCGACAATCTTTGCGGCATCCATCTTCATTGAATTTTGATATCAGAGAGAGCTGGCCAGAGCACAGCATAATAAGTAGCCATGTGGTTGACTTGGAGGGCGGGGGCAAAAGCGCTGGGTTATTCAGTATGGAAATACACACAGACAATGACACGCCACGCCCCTACTGCATGCTAGAATCTCCGAAAACAAGCTGATTTCAACCTCAAAATGTAAGCTTTTAAATATACCAATACTGCTATCTCAAACATGGAGAGGCTTCTTCGTGATTTCAATTAACAGATTCTTCAAAAAATTGAAAATCACCAATTTTGAAAAAAAACTCTTCTTTCTCATTTTGCTCGAAAGTTGTGCTGCCGACTTGTGTCCCTGGTTTCTGTGACGGGTCACATTTGCTTAGCAGAAATTGATGTTGGCTGCATGCTCTCAAAGTTGAAGGAGCTTAAGGAGAAAACTGAAGAGGCAGAGTATGAAGAAGAAAGTGATGGTGAGTTGACACCAGATGACACCATAGTCTCTTCCTACAACACTGCAAAGAGAATACGGAAGGAGATCCAGGACCAACGTAAGCAGGCCGTGAAGGAAGAAAGAGAAGCCAGAACAGCTCAAACCAGTGGAAGTCACCAGATGCCTGGAAGTATGACTGAAGACCCGTCACTGCACCTAGAGATATCATGCCTGGAGGCATCCCGAAGAGTGAGCTCTAACCTGTATAACCACCTAGGATGGATGATAACAGATGCATCTCCAGAGTTAGGTGAGGACGGCCGGGTGAAAGTCAGTCCTAAGCAGCAAGAACAAGTTCTCAACCTTGCCCAGGATGTCTTCAAAGCAGTTGCCAAGATCCCAACACCAAAACACGTTGGGACAGCTTTGCACATCCTTAAGGAAACCAGAAGCAAGTCGACTGTGTCACTTCTAAATAGCTTTGGGAACAGCATCAGCAACAAAGAAGTACAGAGATATATTACAACAATGGCAATGGCAGTTGAAGAGCAGACAACTAGGGATGGTGCTGTTGTGGATTTATTCTCTAACCCTAACTGGGTACCTGGAACCTAATTCATTTCGCAAGTAAATTTATCAGGGGGGCCCAGTCATCGCCCAAGCGTTTTTTTTTTAGCGTCAATCGACACTTAATCTATAGCGTCTATCGTCGACACTTAATAACCTTTATACTCTAGCTTCTGCATCTCTCGTCGACACT
Organism: Siphateles boraxobius; assembly: GCF_051911475.1. NCBI lineage: Eukaryota > Metazoa > Chordata > Actinopteri > Cypriniformes > Leuciscidae > Siphateles > Siphateles boraxobius. The sequence continues at coordinate 664,900 of NW_027508810.1, read as the reverse complement.
GGCCAAGTTCCCTAAACTCTAACTTGTTTTCTAACTAGCCCGCTGATAAAATAACAGACAGACCTGAGTTATCGTCCTTCAAATGTTGTTTATTACGGCCGGGAGTCCTTGAGCAATATTCAGAGAACCTCGACCCAAAAGAAGAATACAACCAGCTTTATAGGGTAAAGCCAGACACATCAAAACAGAATCATCACGACTAACATGTCATGCTCTTAATCATCACGATTGGTTACTTTGTCAAAGCAACCCCCCCCCCCCCCCCTTTCATTACCCTTTGTTAGTAGCATCCGCAAAATATCCTGTATCATCAAAAAAACATTGTGAGGGGTTAATATTTTAATAAATCATTTCACAATATAATGGTTAGTGCAATTTCAAAGTCCCTTTTGATCAAAGTTATATTAAGTCAGAAGTTTAGTAGGTTAGAGTTCGTCTGACGGATACATCCTAGGGAAAAAGAAAGTAAGAATGATTTAGATTTTATTGTTAGAATCAGGAATGGAAATTTGGAATGGAAATGATGCAGTCCACTGGAATAGAAGACATCATGGTCGAAGCTAATGTCTGTCTCCATGGAACAGCAAACTAAATCATCAGTGGGAAAGACTATTATGCAATGCTGCACACCCACACTATGGTGTATGCAGCCATGTTTACCCTACACTGGGAAGCATTTGCCAGATGGTTGGTCGATGGAGAGAAGGACCTGGAGTACATGTGTGTGCTTAGCAACAATGTCCAGCTACTCCTAGATGCCCTGTCAGTAGAGGATGTAGAGAAGGCAACTTCTGCATGTGCTGATGCAACTGACCCACTGAAAAAGCTGTCATGTTTGATGGCTGAGTTTTATAAAGCACGTACCTCACTTACCACAAAGCTATGGCTACTGTACATGGATATGGTGATGATTCTTAGACGGTTCATCCATGCTGAGCGTGCAGGTCTGTGGGAGGAACACCTGGCTGAAGTGGAAAAGATGTTACCATACCTTGTAGCTGCTGGTCACTACAAGTACGTATCCTGCCTGCCCCACTACCTAGAAGCTAAGAGAAGCTTGCCTATGTGGCAGGCAGTACAAGAGAGGGAGGATAGAGAGAGAGTAAGAGAGACAAAGAAAAATCGACTACGCCAGCCTGGTCGCTAAGCCAGGGAAGTGTCCTATTAAAGACACACAGGTTCGGTGTTTCCCTTACATAAATACTCCGAGACGTGGATATGGAAAAATACAAAAATATATTCTTTATTTAGACAAAGATAAAATACTGGCGTGCCAGTCAGTTAGGTTCAATTATAACATTACACAATAAACAGCTCACAGGACTCGTGGTCACCCGAAGCAGGACGAGCTAGTGCCAGACATCGCTAGTGTCAGCGATGGTAAAAGAGCACCCACACGTGCACTACACGTCACTCAAATCACGTCAACCAAGACCAATCACCTTGGATTGCAGACCACACACTGTGTCTCATCAGGACCCGCCACCTTAATTGGACAACTATCCCCTCCTGCTCCGGGCTCACAGTGCCTGAAACACAAGAAATAAAGAATTATAAAAAAATATATCAAAGCAAATAAATCAAACAATTATCCTCACCTATGGGTACCCATATACAGGACACAACATGCGAGACATACAATAATATACGTAACTAAAAAGAAAACACTCCGCAATCCACTCAAACCTGCACTCATCAGTGTCAGTGATGGTGAATGGATCGCTACGGGCCAACAGGAACAATCTCCCCAGGCCGGTTACCACTCACAATCCCTCTTTCCCTTGGGACCAGTCGGGGATAATCTCACAGTGAGCAAAGAAAATAAACAGTAATTATAATACAAATAAAACACAAAACACCCAAAACTAAGAAAACAAAACACCAATTACCAAGCAAACTGATAAATCAACAAGCAAACCCCAAAAAGCACAAAAGGTAAATTACACAGAAAAACAAAACAGAATTACACACGCAAGCAAAATAACTCAAACAAAAACATTAATAGGAACAGAACAGCAGCGACAACAAGTCCTAGAGCGGGCAAGTGTAGTCTTCAAGTGCCCTTAAAACGGCAAATCGATCCACCTGCAAAAGCCGGACTATGAGCTAAAATATGCATAGCATTAATTTACTGTTGTACAATTGATCGCACATACCAAACATGCGGAGATCGCGCCACTCGCCCAGTCGACAAGAGATGAAAAAGTCCAATGATACGCTGGAATACACAGACCCCATAATATTAACTATTCGCTCATTAATTAAATACAGCCAAAAGGGCCAAAGATAGACCTATCAGGAAGTCAAGCAGCAATACACCCCCGATGCTGAATGCAACTCATACCGAAACGGTGGTATCCGGAAAACAGCGCGTGTTGCCAGGCATGCAATCCTCAGCACAACGTGTGCTTTTCTGCGTACAGCCCAGAACCTGACAAAAGTAACACTCAATCTAATGTTCATTAGGCTCAAGCATAAAAACCAGCCGCCACACTCACCTCAGCCAGAGCACCAGACAGTCGCAACAATAATGACGTGCTAGAACGCGGTCGCACATTCACGCAATCTCCGGTGACAACACCGCCACCTTAATATACCCCTTGGAAGGAATTACCATAATTATTATCAATGAATTGAATGCCGATCACCTGCGTGCATCTAGGGCGGAGTCTCACTCTACAGATAGGACGTCAACAAACAGCGGCACTTCACTACAATCTACCCCCCCCCCCTTTGCATCGTCGCCCCGACGATGAATAATCCAACAATCACGTTATTCAGAGCCAAGGTCTGAACACCACGGTTACAGAATGGGACACTGGAGATGCTTCATCCAACAGAGACCTAGGGAGATGGTGAAGATTTGCATGTCGGCCGGCAGTCACTCTTCCGGTCCGTCGCTGCCCCACCTCAGTCCTCCCAGCCTCCCTACCCCATCCAATGGATTCCGCCACCGAATTAGTTTCGTCACTACTAGTCTCATCAGGGATAACCACTCGTCCCATAGGGACGGGGTCTGAAGACCCCGCTGCCAGTGGTGGAGCAATTTGCTTAGGTGAAGCTAGCCGTACACAACCAGGGCCACCAGAGAGACTCTCAGTAGACACCATCACCAGATCCATTTCCCCTTCTTCCTCTTCCTGCAGTGACACGGGGACCAAGGGATCACCCGAATCACTGGGGGGGACAGAACCCGAGGGTTCCCTCTGAATCCGACTCTTAAGCAGTGAGCGGTGTACAGTTTTTACTGAATTAAGATCTTCCACTGGTGCTATAGTGTAAACCGCACCTCCCTCTCGAGGCCCTCTCACTACCTGGTAGACAACTGGACTCCATAGATCGTGAATCTTATGGTGACCCCTTACCCCATAGTCACGGAGGTACACCAATTGACCCTCAACCAGAGGTTCATTCTTAACATGCTGGTCGTGCCTTTCCTTACGCCTTGCAGCTACTATCTGTAAACGTTCCCGTGCTCCTTCAAAGGCCACTTGCAGCCTGGTTTGGTGTTCGAGGACCCATTCATGCACCCTCCCCGCCACTGGTTCCTGCACCCTACCCAACAAGAAATCAACTGGCAAACGGGGTTCTTGGCCGAACATTAAAAAATGTGGAGACTCCCCGGTGACTTGATGAGGGGTGGTATTATAGGAAAAGAGAAGTTGTGGAAGACAAGACACCCAGTCCCTCTTTCTGGAAACTGGCAGTGTGCGCAACAGATTGTGCAAGGTTCGATTAAAGCCCTCACACTGGCCGTTACCAGCTGGGTGGTAGGGTGTGGTGCGAGACTTATCCACATCATACAGGCTGCAAAGCTGGCGAAGCAAGAGAGATTCAAAATTTCGCCCTTGGTCAGAGTGGAGGCGACTGGGCACCCCAAACTTATAGAACCACTCGGTTACCAGGGTCTGGGCCACCGTTTCCGCTCTCTGGTCCCTAGTCGGCACAGCAAGGGTGTATTTGCTAAACACGTCTGTCATTACCAACACATTCTCTACTCCTGACCTAGAAGGTTCCAACACTGTAAAGTCTATGGCCAAGATTTCATTAGGCCTAGAGGCCAACAAATGACCCATGAAGCTTTGAGCCAAAGGATGCAAATCTTTCGCTACCTGACATCTCTCACATTCTTGGCACCACCGCTCCACATCTGATGACAAGCCAGGCCAGTAACATCGCTGTTTAATCAGTTCAGTGGTGCGCTCGATGCCCTGATGTCCGTGTTGTTGATGTAACTGCATGAGGACATCAGACCTCAACACAGCGGGCAATAATAATTGGCAAATCTCTTCTCCCCCACTCGGAGCTCTAACCCTACGATAGAGTACCCCCTCCCTCTCTAACAGGCGATCCCACTGACGGAGAAGTACCACGGCGGAAGTAGACATGCGTCGTCGCTCCTCAGGCCCAGGACGTGCCTTACGTCTCCAAAAAGTCAAAACCTCAGCAATCACAGGGTCTTCTTCCTGTAACAAACTCAAATCAACAGGTGAGTAACCAGGCATTGTGGTGATCACCCCCTGTACTGCCTCAACAACTGGCTGCAGCCCTACAGCTTGCTGCAATGATACCGGTACCACCGTCCCTGGGAATAAGTCACCTACGGCCCCTTGCTCGGGTGGGTTCTGCCTGGAAAGGGCATCAGCATTCTTATTACTCCTTCCGGATATATACCGGATCTCAAAGTCAAAAGCCGCCAACTGGGAAACCCAGCGCTGCTCCACCGCCCCGAGTTTTGCCGAGGTCAGATGACTGAGAGGATTATTATCCGTGAAGACCACACACTTATTACCCAACAGATATTCACGAAATTTCTCAGTCATGGCCCACTTGAGCGCAAGAAACTCCAACTTCATGGAGCTGTAATTGTCCATATTGCGCTCAGTGGGCCTAAGACTGCGACTCGCATATGCAATGGGCCGTACCCTACCCTCGTATTCCTGTGAGAGAACAGCTCCCAACCCTCCATGACTAGCGTCCACCTCCAGGATGAAGGGCAGGGAAAAATCAGCGTATGCAAGCACTGGGGCTGAGGTCAGTCTCCCTTTTAATTGCTCAAAACCTGACTGGCACTGCTCATCCCAGGCGCCCTCCAAACTTAAACAGTTTCGTTTCTTAGACTTCGGTTTATCCCGAGAAAACTCAGCCACTAGCCTATGCAGGGGGGCTGCCAACCTAGCAAACCCCTCAACAAAGCGCCGGTAGTAACTGGCAAACCCAAGAAACGAGCGTAATTCGGTGACCGTGGTTGGACGACGCCACTGAGCCACCGCTTCAGTTTTACTAGGGTCGGTTGCCACACCCTGGGCGGATATAACATGGCCCAAATACCTCACCTCGGTCTTGAAAAACGCACACTTCTCCATCTTAACCTTCAGGCACTCATGCCCCAATCGGCTCAAGACCACCTCCAGCCTCTCCAAGTGCTGCTCTACAGAGGAAGAAAACACAACAATGTCATCAAAGTATAAAAGTAATGATTGGCACTGCTGGTCACCAAATAGTCGCTGCATAAGTCGCTGGAATGTGCTGGGGGCGTTGCAGAGCCCAAACGGCATTCGATTCCACTCGAATAACCCGAATGGGGTGCAAAAAGCAGTCTTTGGCTTATCCCCCTCTGACATGGGAACCTGATTGTACCCGCTGGTTAAATCCAAAGTGGAAAACCAGCGGGCACCAGTCAGGGCGTCCAGTGACTCCTCGATCCGAGGCAATGGAAATGCGTCCTTCCTCGTCTTAGAATTTAATTGACGGTAGTCCACACACATGCGTAGACTACCGTCCTTTTTCTTTACAAGCACAATTGGAGAGGCATAGGGGCTACAACTCTCCCGTACCACCTGAGCATCCAACAGCTGATTAATGTGTGCTCTTACCACTTCATACTCCGATGGGGGGATTCGCCGATACCGTTGTCGAACCGGGGTGTCATCTATGAGTGGAATATCATGTGCAATGATATTAGTACACCCCAAATCCCCTTCAAAAGCAGAAAACACCGACTGATACTTCACCAAGAGAGCCCTAACCTTACATTGCTCATCGCTGGACAGGAGGGACAAGTCCAACGCATCAATTTGGCCGGGGACCGTTGGAATACTCACTTGCGGGGCGATGGACCACACCCTACAGGAAGTAGACTTCACTTCAGTGACACCTGGGGGCAAACTGACCACATTCACATTCGTTAAAGTGCCTATTACTCGGCGAGGGAAAAGCAACACATCAGCACTCCCTACATTAACCACTGGAACATAAACAGTGCCCCTAACCACTCGAACCAAAGCAGGAGAGACCAATAACCCCATAGGGAGCCCAAATTCTGGAGGTTCGAGGAGCGCAGTAACGTTAGAATAATGCTCCGAACAAGTTGCGGCTACGAGCTTAATGGTGCCACCGGGTATGCGGTATGCCCGAGGGCCGCGGGTCTTAACCTGACCCGTTTCCAAAACTGCAGGACAAGCACTGGTTTGGTGGCAATGTTGCAATGCCCGGACAACAGAGCCGGGAGCACTCGCTACTGGTGGAAATTCAAAGAGGGAGGGGCCATGTTGTCCCAAGAGCCCCTGGTAACACCTGCCCAGTACATTCATCCCCAAAACCCCAGGGACCTTAGCACACATGCCACCCGGAGGGTCTTTGACTACTAGCACCCCACATTGCTGTACTAAATTCCCGCAAAGCTCAACATCCAATTCCATATATCCTATATATGGAATGGAAAGTCCATTTGCAGCCTTAAGTTGTAACCATTGACAGGTCCGAAGACGTTCCTGTCCCCATGGCTCAAAATACTTTAAAAAGCAACTCTCCGTAAGAGTAGATACCATTGACCCAGTATCTATCAAACATGGTACTGAAATGCCACCCATAAGAGCATTAATATGAGGGCAAGGTAACATCAACTTTAACATGGGGCCAGGAATATGCAACACGTCTGAGCCGATGTTCCCTCCCACCGAGCTGTGGCTCTGCAACTCAGCGGGGGCTAGTTTTCCGATAACGGGCCTGAATGATGTAACTCCCCCTCACTGGCCCCCGGGTCATCTCTACTAGCAGCGGGAGCCCGAAATGGAACACGTTCCCCATCACACTCCCTCGCGAAATGCCCCGGTTTTTGACACCTTCTACAGATAACCGAACTGTTGCGAAAAGGATGAGGTTGACTACGAGAACGCTGAAAAGGGTCCTGTAACCGAGCTAGATTTTGTGTGAGTAGAGTTAACTGCTGTTGCTGCAGTTTTAACATCTCTCTCAACTCACCCATCTCAGACCGCTGAGGAGAGTCACAACTACCCGGACGAACACCCTGTACACCGTATTGAAAACCATGTGCCGAGGGGAAAGAATGACTGCGGCCTCTTGCCCCACCCAGCATGCCCTCCTGCTCCCACCTAATAGCTTCCCCGCGAACCTCCAACAGAGTGGCACTAGGTTGACGACGAACCAACTGTTTAAGCTAGCGGCGAAGAGCACTATCGGCCACATGCTCCACGAATTGATCACGAAGCAAGGTTTCGGTATTTGACATGACAGTAGGCGATTGCCGCTTGACTTGCTCCAAAAGGCTCATTAAAGCAAGTGAAAACTCCAACAGAGTCTCACCATCATGTTGCCTCCTGGAGAAAAAGGCCTCCTGCAAGGCAACATATGATTTGGAGCAGCCATATACTTCTTTCAAAGCAGTGATAATCTTTTCGGGATCTTCCCGCTCTCCCACAGGCCTATACTTTATCTCATCACGTGCCTCCCCCTCTAAATGGTCGAAAAGGAAGAAAGCCTTGTCGGCTGTGGACAAATGACGGGACCGCATGCAGGCATGTGCCTCCTCAGCCCATTCATTAATTCCTATACCAGACCTACCATTAAATTTAGGGCACCTTCGGTCCCTCGGTATAAAAACGTACCTCTCCATAGGAATGGCACCCGCATCAATAGCCTGAGGAGGAGCGATTGACGGACTAGGTACGTTGGAACCATGGCCCAGATCTGAAGGCCCTGCAAGAGCTTGATCTTGCCGCAACTTTGTATTATCAGCTCGTAATTGGGCCACAAGCTCCCTCAATTCTTGCAACTCGTCCTCCATTTCTACAAAAACCAGCCAAGAAAAACCAAATAGAGTTACCTGTGATCCCTGTCCCCGCTGCTGTTCTGTTCCCAACGACTAAGAAAAAAAAAACAACAACAACACATATATCCACGCCTCAGATCTACACAAGAAAAAAAAAGGAAAACCCTGCCGACTACGCCAAATGTGGCAGGCAGTACAAGAGAGGGAGGATAGAGAGAGAGTAAGAGAGACAAAGAAAAATCGACTACGCCACCCTGGTCGCTAAGCCAGGGAAGTGTCCTGTTAAAGACACACAGGTTCGGTGTTTCCCTTACATAAATAGTCCGAGACGTGGATATGGAAAAATACAAAAATATATTCTTTAATTTAGACAAAGATAAAATACTGGCGTGCCAGTCAGTTAGGTTCAATTATAACATCACACAATAAACAGCTCACAGGACTCGTGGTCACCCGAAGCAGGACGAGCTAGTGCCAGACGTCGCTAGTGTCAGCGATGGTAAAAGAGCACCCACACGTGCACTACACGTCACTCAAATCACGTCAACCAAGACCAATCACCTTGGATTGCAGACCACACACTGTGTCTCATCAGGACCCGCCACCTTAATTGGACAACTAGCCCTCCTGCTCCGGGCTCACAGTGCCTGAAACACAAGAAATAAAGAATTATAAAAAAATAAATCAAAGCAAATAAATCAAACAATTATCCTCACCTATGGGTACCCATATACAGGACACAACATGCGAGACATACAATAATATACGTAACTAAAAAGAAAACACTCCGCAATCCACTCAAACCTGCACTCATCAGTGTCAGTGATGGTGAATGGATCGCTACGGGCCAACAGGAACAATCTCCCCAGGCCGGTTACCACTCACAATCCCTCTTTCCCTTGGGACCAGTCGGGGATAATCTCACAGTGAGCAAAGAAAATAAACAGTAATTATAATACAAATAAAACACAAAACACCCAAAACTAAGAAAACAAAACACCAATTACCAAGCAAACTGATAAATCAACAAGCAAACCCAAAAAAGCACAAAAGGTAAATTACACAGAAAAACAAAACAGAATTACACACGCAAGCAAAATAACTCAAACAAAAACATTAATAGGAACAGAACAGCAGCGACGACAAGTCCTAGAGCGGGCAAGTGTAGTCTTCAAGTGCCCTTAAAACGGCAAATCGATCCACCTGCAAAAGCCGGACTATGAGCTAAAATATGCATAGCATTAATTTACTGTTGTACAATTGATCGCACATACCAAACATGCGGAGATCGCGCCACTCGCCCAGTCGACAAGAGATGAAAAAGCCCAATGATACGCTGGAATACACAGACCCCATAATATTAACTATTCGCTCATTAATTAAATACAGCCAAAAGGGCCAAAGATAGACCTACCAGGAAGTCAAGCAGCAATACACCCCCGATGCTGAATGCAACTCATACCGAAACGGTGGTATCCGGAAAACAGCGCGTGTTGCCAGGCATGCAACCCTCAGCACAACGTGTGCTTTTCTGCGAACAGCCCAGAACCTGACAAAAGTAACACTCAATCTAATGTTCATTAGGCTCAAGCATAAAAACCAGCCGCCACACTCACCTCAGCCAGAGCACCAGACAGTCGCAACAATAATGACGTGCTAGAACGCGGTCGCACATTCACGCAATCTCCGGTGACAACACCGCCACCTTAATATACCCCTTGGAAGGAATTACCATAATTATTATCAATGAATTGAATGCCGATCACCTGCGTGCATCTAGGGCGGAGTCTCACTCTACAGAGAGGACGTCAACAAACAGCGGCACTTCACTACACCTACACTGGCTCCAAACGTCTATAGGGAATTTAAGGATGGGAAGTTGAACTTGAACTTGAAAGCTCTTCCAGTTCTGACAGCTGTGTCAGAGCAGACAAAAGCTATGGCACACCTGGATGTGGATGACACCAAACACCATGAGGACAAGGACAGCCAAGGTGCAAAGGAGGCAGAAGGTGTAGGAAAAATAACAGATGTCATCAACAACCAGATGATCAATCCTTTCACATGTGAAGAACAAGAGCTGATCAACATTTCAACAGGCCACAAAGCCACATCTTCTGACTTGATCTGCGCTCGTGAAAAAGGACTTGAGGCACTTGCTGCAGCTAGAAGAACAGACAGTGAGAAAGTAGCCCAAATTAAACTCTCAACCTTCGCAGCAAAGCCAAAGAAGTCAATGTCCATGGCATTCAAAGCCAAAAAGATCTATGAGGAGGAGAGTCCAGTTGTGGAGAACCTGTACTTTGTTCAGGAAGACAGGAAGGTGGAAGTGTTTGGCCGTGAATGGACAAGCTGCCCAGCCTGGGAAAGGCTTCATTCACAATCCACTGAATAAAGCGCATCTTTTGAACTGCATGGGGGAAGCATGGGCAGCTCAGAAAAAGTCACTTCCTGCAGGATGCACACTTATTCTTGGTGGAATCTTTTGTGATCCTGGTCGCACTGTCCTCTTATCAGCAGAATGTCAGGTTGAGCTTCCAGAACTTTCCTGTGAGAAACATGAGGAGGCAGGAAGTTTGCTCACATTGCATCAGGGCTGGACTGGCCATCGGGCATACCGGGCACTTTCCCGTGGGCTGACGTGCTTTTTGGGCTGATACATCTCATACTTTTAAAAAATATATATATTTTTTTTTTTTGTCTGAATGGCTCATAAAGCTCGTACATCAGTGGCCGATTCATTTAGTTTTGCTTAATTGGTGGCCCTGGGATCTTTGTGACAGTGTAATGCATTGGACAATAAAAGTCAGCGTACGTTGTTGTTGTTTTTTTCTCACAGACCAGCCCATGAAACACGTTGATCAGCATTATCATTGGTTATTTTCTTGATTGACACTGGGCTGGTCCAATCACATCTTTAAACTCCTCCCCCTCTGGGCTCTGAGCGAGCGTGCAGTGTCAATGTATATCTGTCAAAATAGTCAGAGAGATGGAGAAGAAACACAAGGAATGTGCAGAGAAATACCGTGAAAAAGGGAACAGGCCCTGCAAGTGGCTGATGAGGATAGTGAGGAGGATAAGGAGATAAATTAGTGAATGTAGAGAACTGTGGTAAGCAGAACTAGGCTACTTTCAGAAAACCTAGGCTATGAGTGTAGGAACCCATTACCCAGTTACAAAAAATCTTATTGTGCTGCTGTATAACCCACCCTGCCGGTCTTGTTTGCTGCCTCCTCTGGTGGTGAGGGTGCACCTCAGGAAACATTATAAAGTAATTAAAAGTCCATGACCCCTTTAAACTCTTAAGTGCACAGCAGCAAAAATGGCCTGTTTAAATGTTTTAAAAAATGGTCTTAAAAATTAAGTTTAGCACAAAATCCCTTTACATTAAAAATACACCTCAGAGGGGTAACTAAGTAATAAGAATGTTTATGACACAGACCTTCCTGTATATTTTCTAGTCTAGGGCATGCCAAGCTAATTTTGGGTGGCTCTAACTCCTATTAAACACACCTTAACACTTATTAAACACACCTTCTATTTTAAGAAGACATGGTGTTTGCTTTCATTTTTATGCTGACGACACCCAAATATATTTACCTATCAAGAGAATCGATCCGTCTGCATTAACTTCTCTTTTACTATGCTTAAATTAGGTTAAATCTTGGCTTGCTCAAAATGTTTTCTCTTTAAATGAAGTTAAAACTGAGGGTATAGTTTTCGGCCCGACTGATAATTTTAAGTCCACCAGCATCAATTTGAAGAGATTATCTGCCTTTAGATCTAAGCATTGTGGAATCGCATGTGAGGAATTTGGGTGTCCTTTTAAATGAGCCTTTAAAACTTGACAAACAAATATCCTGTCCTAAATTAAACACTTCCTAACTGACAAAACACTAGAGATGGCTGTTCATGCTTTTACATGATACCCTTTCCAGAAGCTTAAGATCAAGTGACCAAAACCTCTTTCTAGTCCCACACTCACAGCTCAAACGTAGAGGGGATCGAGTGTTTTCTGTGGTCTCTTTTAAAAAAGTGTCTTTTAAAAAACATATTTGTTTTCTCTGGCGTATTCATAATTTTTTTGTTTGTTTTTTACACATTTTTCTTAAATGTGTATATTATATTTGTGTGTATTATCTTAAGTGTGTATATTTAGGATTTGTATTTAAATGTCTTGTACAGCAATTTGGTCAGTCTTGTGGCTGTTTTTAAATGTGCTTTATAAATGAATTAAACTTGAAACTTAAACTATTCAACGTCTTTAGGACCGACAGTCTCTTATTTCGAAGGCTGTGAACTCTTCAGGAAAGTGGCCCTCCATGAGCAATTTTTGTTTTTTGTCTAGATGTCTACAATAAGGCAGTAGTGTACCACAAATTATCCAGCAAACATCATGTGCAAGCATTTGCACTAGGCTTTGGAAAAAAAAGGATTTAAAAAGCTCTGTGGTCAACACTTTGGAAGATATGTGTCAGACCGACACATTCAACCATAACATAATAGGGTCATTAAGCTGTAATACTTTCCAGGGTCATGGCCCCCAGCAACACATGGGCTTCAAGGGGGTTCTGAGTACTCTAGAGCACAAATTAAATATGAGGTGTAGTGTCTACAGATCAATAAATTGAAAGCAGATTCTTATTACTATTTGCAAGATAATTAACTAATGCTTAGTGCTATGAGGTTAAAAACAAAACAAAAATATTAATAATAACAATTATAATTTGATTTGCTCAAACTATTTTCTTTTGTCATAAGGTCAATCTCCCTGTGTTGCCTTCGATATTAATCAAACCTGGGCCTCTGTTGTTGTTTATTGTCTAAAAATCTTCCTAGATCCATAAAAGGTTAAGATGAGGTGTGCATACGGCCCACTTTAAAATATTTGATTTGAAGTCAGCTGGTCAATCAAAGCTCAGCCCGGCCTTATTGAAATTCCACCTGTATGCACAGAGAGAGAAAAAAAAGCTTCAGTCAGCAACACCAAGAAAATCTGTGAACGCTGTAAAAAATAATGAAAATGGGTGTGTTATTTCTTTCTTTCTTTCTTTCTTTCTTTCTTTCTTTCATTCTTATTGTCTTTCTTTCTTTAGTCACAGTAACAAACTGATATAGTGAGGAATATATTTTTTGACAAAAACACCTGTTACCAAGCGAAAACAGCGATTAAGGTTTTACAGCGCGTGATCTCAGACTTTGTTGCAAACACAAACTCTAAAATCAAATCACGCACAAATGAGCTTCTCTACTTTTTGTGAAATTTCATTCTTTATATTTGATATTACTATAATATTCTCCATGCTACAAAATCCTTATATGTTTATTCAACTATGTGTAGTCCTGCAAAATATGGGACAAATCATATCCTGTATTGATTTGATACGGGATGCACCATTTTACTTTTAAATACGGGATGCTCCCGTATTTTACGGGATAGGTGGGAACAGTTTAAGGGATAGGTGTGAAGGATTTCATACCATGTTTTTGAGACTGTCTTTGGTTCACTGCAGTTTTAAGGAAAAAATACTCAGCAATGCTATCGACTTATGAATTTTCACATGGTTTGTCTTAAAGCATATTAAAAACACCACATAGACATATAAACAACATTAAAAGCTGGATTTTCACCACAGGGGGAAAAAAGTGAGAAAATGGCCATTATTTAATCGTCATGAAATAAAAACTCAACATCCATTTAGAAATTGTATGTTAAAGATCTTATTGTCAATGATTAATCCATGCATGTATGTTTTTTTGACCTTGTGATGTTTAGTTAAAATGTCATAACTCAGTTTTCTAATGAAGCGTCAGACTTCTCTCTGGTGATGTATGCAGTTCTCCAATCATTAATTCCTCTTAAACCCACTCCTGCAAGCTCATCTTCATCTGCCTCCATTTTTGAGAGCCACAACCACATCTCAACATCCAATCAACAACAGACACACAGAACCAATACCCGCCCTACTTTCTTTTCCGATAATCTGTTTCAGACGGATGTGTGTCACAATATGAAAGAAAAGATCATTCACTTTCATTTCATCAAAACTTTAAGTGCTTATTTCATTAAAAAGAGGGCATTTACATAAAAGTATTAAAGCACAGTAGGGATATCCAGTTAAAGTTTAATGAGACCGCAGGAAAATATAAAAATCTTGACTAACATAATGAGTGGACTTCAGGCGTGAAACGCTAATAAAAAAAACATGATTTGACCTCCTTTAATTTACTATAGAAACACAATAACAGACAATTAGTAGCTACAAAAAAATGCAACTACAGAAAGAGTTCAACTGAAGTAAAAAGTTGGGGCTTCATGTTTTGCAGTATCTTTCATATTTACAGTAAAATTGTGTGTGCTTGACAGCTGCATTCATATAGTAACATAGAGGCTATTCCAGAGACAACAGGCCACAGTGTGTCTTAAAATCATCACAGTTTCCCTGATGCCTGGACTCATGCTGGCTTTGATTCGTGCCTGATGATTGCTTTCGTAAACATATGTATGTTATGTACCACCTATTGTGAATTAAGAATGATCAGAGGTGTAAAGTCCAGGGTAGAGTTTCACCAGCCGTTCGTAAGCTCTTTCTTAAATTGGAACGTAAAGTCCACACTAAAGGCTTAGTAACTACTAGCTAGTTTGTAACTAACTCTGTACTATATCCCTTTGCACCATTTGTTCGTAAGGCAGAACGTAGCTAGTAGGTCGTAAGCTCTCCGTAAAGTAATGCGTAGTCGCATATTATGACGTTTAGCCTCGATGAACCAGTAGCAGCCTTCAAATACGTGAGCAGAAGTTGTGTTCAATTGCCGTGAATTTCATTTTATCCTTCATTCTAACAACTTTTGCCTCACGTTACTAACGGTAAAAATAGGTTTCCATTAAATACGATACTTGATCATGAATAACATAAGTGTTTGTAAATAACATTCAGAAACTGTATTTGAAATGAAATAAGGATCAATAAATAAATATTGATACAAAAAAACATAAGATATTAGTACGTTTATGGATTATGACTGATATTGGGCATGCACAACATGGACTGATGCACACAGCGGCGCTGTTTAGGACGGGTTGGTGTTAAAGAGCCGCTAACAAAGTTATCTTTTCACATAATGTTCTCTCTCTTAAAATGTAAGCGAGTGTATCAGTCTGTCTGATATTTTATTCCAACCGTTACTCCAGATCGGAGGCTGCCGTACATATTTAGTTGGAACGTAGAGTTACGTTTGAACTAAGTTTAATGCTGCAACGTAAAAATATTTAGTAGTTCGTAAGTTGTAACTTAGTTCCCATTTACGTCAAAACCAGGCTAAGTTGTAACTTACGCACAGCTGGTGCAACCGGCCCCAGGTTCAGAAAGTAAAAGTCCTCAGTAGTTTTTTCCAATCACCTGGATTTGCTAATTAGCAGTTTTTCAGCCAGTAGGTAGAACTAATTAGTGAGATCAGCTGACTGAAGTCATGGGTGGAATAAACTTATGGCAGGACTTTTACTTTCTGACCCCTGGACTTTACACCTCTGTGAATGATATTCATATGCATTCCGTAATCACGGTTTCTGTTCAAGACATCATGTTTGAAACCAGTGGACTATATAAGCCTACAGTTTATATACTGATTCTCTTCAAAAGCAAATACAAATCAATTAATGAATGTTCACAATCTTGATATAAGGTCTTCTTTTTTTCCCTGAGCCACGTTCCCTCCACCAAAAGGCTGTTTTTGCCAATAAGGAGTGTGAATCATGATATTGACCAAGAATTGTTATGTAACGGCTCACAAAGTTCACGGTTCGGTTCGATACGACACAGTGGTGTCACGGTTCTGTCAGGTTGTGGGATTGAGGAGATGAGGCGAGGACTCAATCGCAGAAGAATGAAGGCTTTTATTAAAAATAAAAATAAAACAAACAAAAACTAACCCAAGGGGTAAGACTTCACTTGACTACAGGAGGAACAAACAAGTGTAAACATTCGACGACAAACAAGCACAGGGGTCTGTTCTTCGTACGTCGCTAAGTCACTTTGCTGGATTCGATTGTTGGCGATTTGGCATGATCTTGGATTGTTTGGTTCCTCGATGTTCATCCAGGACTAGCTGTCATACAGGTCTGTAAGCTTAAACCTGCTCGCGAGCAGGCTTATTTCATGTTAACAGGATTAGATCCCGGCTTTATAAGAGGAGGTGATACAGGAAGTCTTCTAACGAAGCGCGATAGTCTACTTTTTGAGATATATAATTTTCCTCATGACTCATTATTTTGTTGGAAACGCATAATTGTTCGACTCGTCGGAGTCGGGCTGTAATAACAGCACAAACTGTGTCCATTGCCCTGAGATCCTTTACGAGTGGCTCTTTCCTATACACTATTGGAGATGCGGAGAACTTGGTGATAAGTGCTGTCTGTCATGCCATTCGCAAAGTTTACCTGGCGCTCAAACAGTTTTTAGGGGTTTTTTTTGTGGCATTTCCAAGCCACTTTAGACCCAAGGTTGTCTAGCAGTTTTTTTTTTTTTGTTTTTTTTTGCCAACACAGGTACATTATAATTTTTAATGAAGATCATGCAATCATGACCATGCCGATTAATATGACTTACAGTATATGTCCCTCAGGCTTCCCTAATGTGATTGGTGCCTGCACACATGTTCCCATCAAGGCCTCAATGAAGGGGGTTTTGTGAACCAAAATGGAGATCACAAAAGTTACTATTGCGATTTTAATATTCCAGATTAGTATTATTATATCAAATTTCAAAAAAGTAGGTGATGGCGCAGTGGATAAGACACATGTCTTTGGTGTGAGAGACCTGGGTTCGAATCCACTGTGAGACACCAATGTGTCCCTGAGAAAGACTCTTAACCCCTAGTTGCTCCTGAGGCGTGTGACCTCTGACATATTTAGCAATTGTAAGTCGCTTTGGATAAAAGCGTCAGCTAAGTGAATAAATGTAAATGTAAATATTCTAGTACTTCACTTTTACTTGTTCCCATGTTCTAGTAGTGGGTGGTGACTCTGACATTACAATGAACAAGTTATTAAGTATTTAGAAATTATCAAAATACAAAAATATATATTGTAATAAGTGATAAAAAAAACATCTAACATGGTCACTACAAACTTAATTTGTCTGCTACTTTTTGCAAGCCCTCTCTCCTGGCTTTTGTACATTTTGAGGTGTTCCCTGGCGTTTTAATTAAGATTTCAAATTCAGCATAACCTTCAAGCAATAACTCTTGCCCTGCTGTGGAGAAAAACTGAGCGCGCTCTTTGACCACGGTGAGCAGCCAATAGCAGCGTTGCTGATCAATGTTTATACTATCGATACATATCCCCTTTTAAACCAGCGCATGAACGCACAATTATCTCAGAGAACTCAATTTAGCTATACTATTCATAAACGGCAGGTGTGTTCGAAGAACCCAATTAGCCAGATCATAAGTAGCCAGATGATATCATCTTAGATGTCTCATTTGATCTCAGATGTTTTAAGCAACGTACGAAGAACAAACCCCAAGACTGAAAACACAAGGAGAATAAATAGGGAGCAAAAACAAGGCAGGTAATGAGGGAGGACAGGTGGGGCAAATGAATCGATAATCAGGGGACAAGATGGGCCGGGCTAGACACTCAACAGGAGAGCAAATGGCACAAGGAAACATACATGACAAGCCATGTGCTCACACCAAACCGGACTAGAACACCAGCACATGGCCAGTAAAACAAATTACAAGCCATGTGCTCACACAAAACGAGACATGAACATGCAGCTAAAGAGAACACTCATAGGCCACGTGTTCACACAGAACATGACAACATGAAAGCACACAGCTAGTGTAAAACACAAGCTGTGTGCTACACAGCACAAGACAAAACATGACATGAAAGCACGCGGCCGATGTAAACACGAACCGCGTGCTACACAAAACACAGCACACGTGGACAGAAGAGCGTTCGGCCCAAGTGGACTCGAAAAGGCAGAGCGCACGAGAACTAGCGTAAGCTCATCCTGTGCGCTCACAACAGAGGAAAAACACGTGGAGCATGATTGTCCGAATCTCGACACAGAACTGAAACCAAACTAGACAAATGTGCCTGGATCCAAACACCACGCCCCACACATGTAACAAGGCATACAGACAAAAGAGCGCACGGCTAGAGAACGCTCAAAGCCGCGCACCCACACAAAGACATGACAAAACAGGAGTGTCAGAGCTCCTGGCGCACAAACAGGGAATTTAGGGGCACACTTTAAATCAACCTGCAGCGGAGTTATTCGCATTTTCCCCTATTTTTACTTTTATTGCTGACAAATGCCTTAGTAATAAATATACTTAACATACAGAAATTACAATGTGCAGTTTTATTTTAAGTTTGCAAGGCTCCAGATTAACATTTGAGGGCAGCATTTGTATTCATAATGTTGAAATAATAATTAAAAAGCAAAATGATTAAAAGATAAATATTTGGTAGTGGAAATGGCTGCCACCTACTGGTTACGATGGCAATTTAACGCATTTTTTATCTTTAAATAAGTGTGAGTTTTCCTACATCTTGAAACATTTAGTTTTATAAATGGGGGTAATATTTGAAGGATGAACAAATAATATTTTGGTCATCACATTAAAAATAACATTTAAATATAATATTTGAGTTTTGAAGTGCTGGAAAACGATGTGTTACGTACTTGAAAGCATTTTACTATTCCTGCCAAACTTTCATGGCAAATTTCATTTTCAAATGGTGAATGTTGCTGATCTGTAGACTTAAAGCCTATAACTAGTTCATTCATGGTACAATGTTTCTCCTGGTTTCCACGTCAGTGCTGTTTGATCTAATAGAGGTCTACGGTTAATAACAGAGAAATGTGAATGCAATAGATCTCGCAGTGATGTTATGACCTCAGTGGCGAATTCAAATGCTTTCTTTACTGGATCTATTAGCGCTGTGTAGCAACAGTGTCACTTGATCAAGATCGGCTTGCGCTCATTGGTCCAAAATGATAAACAGTCCGTGAAGCACAAATGAGTAGCGGAGTTTCGTTCCGCTTTCATTACATTTGCAATTTGATATTGTGCAACTTTGTGGTGATAGTGCCAGCACGTCTGCTAACACAATTGTGGTCGCACTGGCAGGAAAGATGGTGCAACAAATCGTTCTACTTGTTAATTTTTTTTTTAGACTTGCCATTGTATTTATAGTTTGTAGTTTTGTTTTGTAATGACATCACATTTTGTAATGACGTTTTGTTTTGGTTTGTAATGCGTACCGAACCGAAAGCTCGTACCGAACGGTTCAATACGATTACTTGTATCGTTGCATCCCTAGTTATGATGTCAAAAATGTTGAGAAAAAACACAGATTTTTAAGATTGAAACTATCCAGTAGGCTGTTCACTTTAAATTTTGAGGGAAGTTTGAAGTAAGATTAAAAAAGAAAAGAAAAAATTAATACTTCTGTTAAACAAGGACGCATTCAACTTATTAAAGTTACAGTAAAGACTTGTATTTTTACAACAACAAAAAAATATTTCAAACAAATTATATTTCTTTTAACTTCTTAAACATAATTCTGGAAAAAAATGTATCACTGTTTCAACAAAAATATGAAGCAGCACACCAGATGTGTTTTTTTGAGCAACTAATCGGCATATTAGAATGATTTCTGAAGGATAATGTGACAGGAATGAATTACATTTTAAAATATATTACAATAGTTATCAATGCATTAACATCATAACGCAGCATCTCATTCCTTCTCAGGGAACTGGGTTACAGAGAAGTCTTAGGTTTGAATGTAACCTGGTTCCCTTAGAAGGAATGAGATGCTGCATTATGACATAAAAGCTATGGGAACGCCTCAAGATCAGCCGGTATCTGAAACGTGTGGAAAACAATCCAATCACATTTGCCGAAGAACAGTAAGGTGATGCAACGTCAGTGCCTCACAAATACCCTAAATAGACAATAGACACATAAACAAGCGGATTCCTGAAGACAAAGAAGCTGTTGACGTGTTTTAGTGTGTATTATTTAGGGTCTTTGTGGTGCACTAATGTTGCATTACCTGATCGTTCTTCAGCCAATGTGATTGGCTTCTTTTCACACATGCTTAATTCACCAGCTCACGCTGTGGCGTACTCATAGCTTTAACATCATAGCGCAGCGTTGAGTTCCATTCAACAGAGAACTTTAATTCCCTTTCAGTCGCTCACGTTCAACGTAGTCGAACGAAACATATTGCATAGACTGACTGATTTCCATTACACGAGAGTAGATGTTAAAACTTCATGCTGATTTGTACTCGGCTTTCGCCAAGATAATCACCAACTAAGACGTAGCTTTACAGTAACCTATGCTTCTCCATCCATTCTTTCCATCTGGTGACGTGAATTTTCTGTCTGGTGTTAATACAGTGTATTGCGCGTCAGCACACACAACGGCTGCAACCACAGTGCGGTCCCCCCATAACAACCCTCTGGATTGAGCGGAGTAGGGAACATCTCTAGGGTCTTCAAGTGGGCACCTTCCGTCCTCAGTGTTTCGTCGACTAGCCCACGACACCTCAAGAGGGCTCGAAAGTGACTCTGGCGTCCCAGAGTCACCCCCTCCGTCCCCCACTCAACTCAGCCCAGCTTACTGACCTCTACTTCCCTCTTGCTGCTGAGACCTAACCACAATCTCACAATCTCTCCGCAACCCAACCATACGCGCCAACCCGTTTGACTAAGGCTGTCGAGCCCCACTGGTGCGTTAATATGCAGTTTCAGTGGCAACGGTTCCGTATGGCATACCACCTACCACAAAACACAATATCTGCCCAACCACCCGTCATCCACGCAATATACACAGGAACGTAATGACTGTGAATACTATAAAACCTATACAAATAAACCAACAGTTGCTGCTGAGACCTAACCACAATCTCACCGCAACCCAACCATACGCGCCAACCCGTTTGACTAAGGCTGTCGAGCCCCACTGGTGCGTTAATATGCAGTTTCAGTGGCAACGGTTCCGTATGGCATACCACCTACCACAAAACACAATATCTGCCCAACCACCCGTCATTCACGCAATATATACAGGAACGTAATGACTGTAAATACTATACAACCTATACAAATAAACCAACAGTTGCTGCTGAGACCTAACCACAATCTCACAATCTCTCCGCAACCCAACCATACGCGCCAACCCGTTTGACTAAGGCTGTCGAGCCCCACTGGTGCGTTAATATGCAGTTTCAGTGGCAACGGTTCCGTATGGCATACCACCTACCGCAAAACACAATATCTGCCCAACCACCCGTCATTCACGCAATATACACAGGAACGTAATGACTGTAAATACTATACAACCTATACAAATAAACCAACAGACCTTTCAAGTTTTCAAGAATTCTACGAAACCGTAGCATGGCGGCCTGTACACAGCCAGCTAGAATCTTTCCGTCTCAACCACAGCCAGTTGCTGCTCCTTTCTGCTGCTTCAGATAAGTTCTTTACGGTACGACGCAACTCTTGGCCACTGAATCTGACGTCTCTGAGGAACCGGGTTGTAGAGTGTGCCACAAAACCACGACAACCCACTTCCACTGGATAAACCTGGACTCTCCATCCTCGCTGTTCTGCTTCAGTGGCCAGATGAGCATACCGCAGTTTCTTCCTCTCATATGCCTCATCTACCGCATCCTCCCATGGCACTGTTAACTCTATCAGTTGAACAATGCGTGCTGATCCAGACCACAAAACAATATCTGGTCGTAGGTTAGTGGTGGCAATCTCAGGTGGAAAAATAAGCCGTTGATCAAGATCAACCAGCATCTTCCAGTCCCTAGCAGCTTCCAGTTGTCCTGGGCGAGAATTGGTGTTAGCACCTTTTCTTGGTGGTTGCTCGCCTGGGCGGAGGAATATTGTCTTCTGCGTGTAATGTTTTGCTAGAACAGTTTTGCAGAAATTCGTGCAATTTATTGGTCATACTACGCTTGCCTTCCAATGCTAAAGCCAAACATCGCAATACTTGGTCATGGCGCCAAGTAAACCGACCCTGGCTAAGAGCCACCTTACATCCTGTCAAAATGTGCCTTAATGTGGCAGGTGATGAACACAAAGGACAAGATGGATCCTCTCCTACCCAGAGGTTTAGGTTCTGCGGTGATGGGAGAACATCATATGTTGACCTAATAAGGAAACTTATCCTACTCTCTTCCATTGACCAAAGGTCTTGCCAGCCCATTTTGCGTTGTTCCACACCCTCCCATCTCATCCACTCTCCCTGCTTGGCCTGGGAAATGGCCTTTATACATCTCATCCTCTCCTCCTGCTTTCGCACCTCGTTGACTACCAGCTTCCTCCTTTGGGCTGGGCCTGCCTTGTGCCATTTAGGAGGAGCTAAACTGAGCCCAAAACCCCCTCTTCCATGCTGTACCTGTCCCACGATATCCCCAATTTGAAGGTCAGCCTTTGCCTCTACTACAGATTTCTTTGCTGACCACTTTCTACCAGTTTTTACCACAGGGGCTGTCTCCCTTACACATTTGTCGCGTGACTCTGCTAAAGTCATTTCCAGTCTGACCTTGGCACACTTAAACTCCTCGGTTAAAGCAGAGACTGGCAGCTGCAATACTCCTTTACTATAAAGTCCCACTCTGCTGAGGCAGCGTGGAACTCCCAACCATTTCCTGATGTATGAACTTATTAACGCTTCCAGCTTATCCACTGTTGTCAAAGAAACCTCATACACAGTCAGTGGCCACAGCAACCTTGGCAGTAGACCAAACTGAAAGCACCAGAGTTTCAGTTTGCCTGGTAGAGCACAGCTGTTTATGCTCTTCAACCCTTCCACTGCTTGTCGTCTAACTTCTCCCACTCGAACTGTGTCCTTTAGATCCCCATCGTACCATCTCCCTAGACTCTTCACTGGCTTCTGAGAAACTGTTGGTATTGCCTCACCATTAATGAAGAATGTTTTATCTACTACCTTGCCTTTAATTATTGAGATGCTCCTTGATTTAGAGGGCTTAAATTGCATTCGTGCCCATTCAATATTATCTGTTAACTTCCCCAATAACCGATTAATGCAGGCTACCGTTGTAGTCATGGTTGTCATGTCATCCATGTATGCTCTGATTGGTGGTAGTCACTTCCCAGAAGCCAAGCGCTCTCCTCCTACTACCCATTTTGATGCCCTAATGATTACTTCCATTGCCATGGTAAAAGCCAGTGGAGAAATGGTGCATCCTGCCATTATTCCAACCTCTAAGCATTGCCATGTAGTGCTGAATTCTGGAGTTGAGAAACTAAATTGCAAATCTCCAAAATAGGCTTTCACTAAATTTGTTATCGACATCGGTACCCTGAAAAAATCAAATGATGCCCAAAGAAGCTCATGTGGCACTGAACCATATGCATTAGCCAAATCCAGGAATGTCACGTGGAGCTCCTTCCTCTCCTTTTTAGCTGATTGAATTCGTTGCCAGATAACACTGATGTGTTCTAAGCATCCTGAGAATCCTGGAATGCCCGCTTTTTGAACTGAAGTGTCAATGAAGCCATTCTTTAATAGGTAGGTTGACAATCTCTGAGCAATAATGCTGAAGAAAATCTTTCCTTCGACGTTTAATAGTGAAATAGGGCGAAACTGACTGATGCTTGTAGCATCTTTTTCTTTGGGTATAAAGACTCCCCCTGCTCTGCGCCATGCTCTAGGTACAACCTGCTTTTCCCAAGCCACTTTTATCGATTCCCACAGAATTCGTAGAACTCCTGAAGCACTCTTGTACACTCTGTACGGAACTCCATTAGGCCCTGGAGATGATGAAGCCCTTGCCTTTCTCACAACCTGCTCTATCTCTTTCCACTTAGGTGCACAGACCTCCATTTGGTTTTCTGGTGGATTGACAGGTGGGATGTCTGACGGAATAGACATAGGCTTATGCCTTTTTGCATCTGTATGTGTTTCCTCCAAATATCTCTCTAGCTCAACCCTAGATGCTTTTAAAGTGCCATTCTTCTCACTGGTGAATAACTTCTTTGCGAATTTGAATGGATCTTTATAGAAATTAGCCCTCGCACGCTCCTTCTTTTTGTAGCGTTTCCGTAGTCGCTCAGCTCTGCGTAATGTTGCAAGCTTATCTTGCAAGCTATTGACATATACTGACAATAAAATAATAAAATATTGGTTGTTAAATATAATGTTAAAAATAATATAATGTCCTTTATAATTCAAGTGTCATTCAGTCTCCTCAGTCTCCTCTCCCTGCCCAGAGTTGCTGTGGATTGTAATGGCAGTGGGTAGAAATGACTTCCTGTAACGGTCCTTGCTACAGCGGAGTTGTAGAAATCTCCGGCTGAATACACTCTGGTGCCCGACCAGCAGGTTGTGCAGCGGATGTGAAGTGTTGTCCATGATATTGTATAATTTGTGTAACATTCTTCTCTCCACAACCAACTCAAGTGGCTCCAGAGCAAACCCCAGCACAGAGCCAGCCTTCTCTATTATCTTGTTCAGTCTCTTGCTGTCACTGACTCTGATACTACTGCCCCAGCAGATGGCAGCAAAGAGAATTGCGCTTTCGACAACAGACTGATAGAACATATACATCATCCTGCTGCATACATTAAAAGACCTAAGCTTGCTCAAGAAGTAGAGTCTACTCTGAAACCCTTCTTGAAAATGGCCTCAGTGTTGCACTTCCAATCCAATCTGTTGTCAAGGTACACACCCAGATATTTAAAATTCTCAACCACCTCCACCTCCTCTCCCTGAAGGTGAATGGTGTTTAGTGTTGTTATCCTGGTCTTCCTAAAGTCCACCACCATCTCCTTCGTCTTTGTCACATTAAGGAAGAGGTGGTTTTCCCCACACCACAACACAAAGCGGTCAACCAGATTCCTGTACTCTGACTCGTCTCCACCCCTAATACACCCAACAACTGCAGAGTCATCCGAGTATTTTTGGAGATGACAGGACTCTGAGTTGTGCTGGAAATCTGAAGTGTATAGCGTGAAGAGAAATGGTGAGAGAACAGTCCCCTGTGGTGCTCCTGTGCTGCTGACCACTCGTTCCGACACACCACCCCTTAGTCGCACAAACTGTGGTCTGTCTGTCAGGTAGTCTGTAATCCAGGAAACTGTGGAAGTGTCCGTCTGCATCTTCAGAAGCTTCTCTCGCAGCAGTAAAGGCTGGATCGTGTTAAAAGCACTGGAGAAATCAAAGAATGTGATCCTTACAATGCATTATCCAGGTGTGAGTGAGCTTGCTGAAGCAGGTAGATGATAGAATCCTCCACACCAATCCCAGGGCGGTAGGCAAACTGCAGTGGGTCAATGGAGGTGGTCACCTGTGGTCTCAGGTGGGCAAGAACCAATCTCTCCAGAACCTTGATGATGTGAGATGTTAAGGCAACTGGTCTGTAGTCATTGAGGGCAGATGGAGAAGACTTCTTTGCCACCGCAACAAGGCATGATGTTTTCCACAACAGTGGGACCTTCTCCATGCTCAAACTGAGGTTGAAGAGGTGCTGTAAAATCCCACATAGCTGGTTTGCACAGGCCTTCAGGACTCTGGGGCTGATACCATCCGGACCAGGAGCCTTGTTCTGGTGCAGTTTCTCCAGCTGCCTCCTAACCTGACAACTTGAGACCGACAGGCGGGTGGGGGAGGTAGGTAGAGGGAGGGGTACAGTGCTTTCTGCTGGGAAGAAGGATGGTGATGTTGAGTGATGGGGGAAAGCACTGTGTGTGTCACCAGTCCTGATCACTGAGGAGGTGTGAGAGGGGAGCAGCTGAGGTGGCACGGAGGGTGTGGTGCCTGTGTGACAGGGGCAAGGGAGGGGACAGCTGAGCTAAACCTATTGAAAAACACATTCAGCTCATTAGCACTGTCCAAACCTCCCTCAGCCTGATTTCCGTTCACCTTGAAACCTGTTATGGTCTTCATTCCTGACCACACGTCCCTTGCATTGTTTTACTGAAGCTTGTTCTCCAGCTTCTTCCTGTATGCCGCCTTGCTCTCCCTCAGCCTTACTTTCAGCTCCCTCTGTACAGACTTCAGTGATTCTCTGTCCCCATCCCTAAAAGCTCTTTTCTTCCTGTTTAACAGCTCCTTCAGGTCGCTGGTTATCCATGGTTTGTTGTTGGGAAAGCATTGCACTCTCCTAGTGGGTATAACAGTGTCCACACAGAAATTGATGTATCCTGTGATGCAGTCTGTAATGGAGTTAATGTCATCTCCATGGGAATCACAGAGTACATCCCAGTATGTTGATTCAAAGCACCCCTGCAGAACCTCATCCACTTCCGTTGTCCATCTCCTCACAATCCTAGTGGTCACCAATTGCTTCTGAACAATAGGTGTATATGTGGGGGTGAGAAGTACCAGATTGTGGTCTGATCTGCCAAGAGGGGAAAGAGCTGTGGAGCTGTATGAGTCCTTAACATTTGCATAAAGTAAATCCAAGGTTTTATTATCTCTAGTGGGGCAGTTAACATACTGTTGAAATGTTGGGAGAGTAGCAGAAAGAGACGTGTGATTAAAATCCCCAGAAATTGCAATAAAAGCATTCGGGTGTTTTGTTTGAAGTCCGGCGGTAACCGAATGGATAACGTCACATGCCGCGTCGGCATCAGCTGATGGTGGGATGTAAACAGCCACAATAATAGCACACGTGAACTCCCTCGGCAGATAGTATGGACGCAGACTCACAGCTAACAGTTCGATATCTGGGCTACAGGAACGCTCCTTCACATTAATATGTCCGGGATTACACCATCTATTGTTTACAAGCACTGCAATCCCCCCTCCTTTCTTCTTACCACTCAGACATCGATCTCTGTCCGCCCGTACCGTCTGGAAGCCGGGGACAGTGGCGTTGGAATCGGGAATATGTTCCTGCAGCCACGTGTTTGTGAAACACATCACACTGCACTCACGAAACTCCCGCTGTGTCCTCGTCAGCGCGCTCAGCTCATCCATTTTATTTGCAAGAGACCTCACATTCCCCATCACAATAGAGGGGAGAAAAGGTTTGTATTTTCTCCTCCTTGTTCTCCGTAAGGCGCCGGCCCTGCATCCCCTTCGTCTCTTTTTCAGTTCGACAGGGATCCGGAGTTTCGCTTCGGGCTGTAGTAGTGTGGGCCTGGAGAGCGCAATCAACTGATCGCGAAGGTGAACAATAGGCCTATCTCCAAGCCCTTTAGCAAAATAACGCGGCAAAAGAAAAGTTATAAGTGCCAGGAAAAAACAGAGAAGATGGTAACTCCCCAAAATATCCATTCCACTATGTTAGGTTACTTAGATAGTTAATTTACAGACAATAAAAAATATAAAACACACACACGTGGCTAGAGCTGCGGCAACAGGCAGCCACTCGAGCGGCGCCAGGGATACTTTATTGTGATACAATAAATTACTTTATTGTCTTATCTAAATGAGTAGTCAGGATGATTTTCACATATTTTTGGAGCAAATACTCTAGGCTATGTGATACAATTTTCAAAAGTCTTGTGAAGAAATAATCAGTATGGGTTTCATGACCTTATTTCAGTGACAATATTTTTTTTTCACAAACCATGCATAAACGTCATAATCTCAAAACTACAAACTTTTACATACATGCTGCTGACATTTTGTTGTAGCAGAGTTTGTGCTGAATACAGTGTAATAAGACTTTAGCCATGAAAATGTCACAGGTAACAGAAATAAGCACAAATGTCAGAGCATGTCAGAACACCTCCAGGTCCCGAAAACACCTAAGCCCCCAGAGGGATAAGCTGCCCTTTTTCGCTCTTTCTTAGTGCACCTTGACGACTGAGAACCCGGGAGTTTTGCGTACTTGCAGTGGCTTTTTGGGTTTGTTGTTGAACACCAAGGCCCATTGACATGACAACTTTCTCTAGATTCTTGGTCAACGCAGGTACTTGTGCAGAAAGTTCATGAATGGCAACACGATTGGCTTTAACTTCTGCGTGATTCAGGGGAGAACATTGCCCATCCACATCATCCTGCTGTGTCACACTTGCAATTGTGACTTTGGATTTGTAGGTGTGACCTATTCGTTTTTGTCTTCACTAACAGACTGTGTAATCAGTTCTAGTATCTGATCATCTGTAGTTTCCTCTGTTGCTATTGCTGCTTTAATTTCCTTTAGGACAAACGTGTATTTTTCATTCGGACCCTGATACAGTGAGTTTAGAAAAAGACCTTCGACCAGTTTGCGATCATACTGAAACTCAGATTCTGTTTGTTCTGAAGCAAACAACACTCTCTGCTTAAGCCCCATTTACCTTGACATAAACTGTTGAGGGGATTATTTGTCCCGTTGTTTTGCATTGCTCTGTTACTGAAATAATTCAGTACTACTTTTGTCTCTAAGTTGAGCTCTAAGGAACTGTTTAAACTCAGCTATGGTAAGGCTGTTTTTTGTAATAAGGATCTCTTTGAAGGTACCAGGTTTGATAACCTTTAACACTGTTCGAATAACTTCTGACTCTGAGAAATTTTCTGCTATACCTTAATCAATTTTCTAAAAAATGCTGTTGATATTCAAGTCTGAATTTGAATCAGAAATTTGTACACCGTAAATGTTGAACTACGTGACAAATAGGATGCAACATCAGAGAATTTGATCAGACCAGTCATTTGTTCAGACACTCTAGACAGTGGTGCAGTTTGTTCAGCTCTTTAATGTGATGTCAGACCTGTAGTTTGTGCTACCTGCACCCTATACCAGTCCCACAGTCTCTTTGTTTTCTGTGACATCCGAAGTAGAATCTTGTTCTATAGTGGTCATCTAACGAACGAGGTCATGAAGGGTCAGCAAGCGGGCCATTAGACTCTGCAGTCATTCTCAATGCATTAAGTCATAGAGTTCCACTTTTGCAGCATCCGCCCCTGGGCAGAGCTCTCCTGCCTCCTCCATGCAACACATATCCCTTTTCCACCAAAAAAGAACTGGTTCGGAACTGGTGCTGGTTCAAAGTTGGTTCGGAGTTGGTTCAACTTGTGAACCTTCTCAAAACCGGTTTGTTTTTCCACTGACTAGAGCGCCCAGTGAACGACGTCGTTACGTCACTGTGTACGTCGCCATACGTCTTAGCTAGAAACGCTTGCAAGTACAACATTACTTTGGGATTATCTCTAACTCATGTACCAAGAAGGCTTTAAAAACAATTGAAATATGTACGTCTTTTAATCTTTTAATCTTTTCCTTTGATATGTAATCTTTTCTGATTAGTTATGTACCCCTGTCTTGTGTCTTTTTTTTCTTTCCGTTTATTTGTTCTATAGTGTGACTGTTTTCTTCTTTGCTTACATAATGTTTATGTTACAATAAAAAAATAAAATAAATAAAAAAAGCTAGAAACGGTTGTGCCAACTTCAAACATAACAATGGCGGACTACATCGTGTTTCTGCAAATGTTTACATTTTACATTTATCTGACGCTTTTATCCAAAGCGACTTACAATTGCTATATATGTCAGAGGTCGCACGCCTCAGGAGCAACTAGGGGTTAAGTGTCTTGCTCAGGGACACATTGGTGTCTCACAGTGGATTCGAACCCGGGTCTCTCACACCAAAGGCATGTGTCTTATCCATTGCGCCATCACCACCCCTATGTTGTTTCTCCTGTTTCTCCTGGCTTTGATGTCAGAAATGATGTTTAGAACACATCTAAACCCGCCCCAGCCCCCGCCATAAGCATGACGTGGTTAAAGAACGGTTCTCTGGTTCTAGTCCAGCAAAGAGTTGGTGCCGCTTTGGAACCAGTTTTCCTGGCCGAGAACCGGTTCTTTGGCTGTCGAAACACAAAGAACTGGTTCGCGAGTAGGCACCGGCTCCGAACCGGCTCTCAAATGCTTTGTTGGAAAAGGGGTAAAGAGCTACTTGATAGAGTAGGATAGCTGTCCAGCAGGTAGCCATGACTGGACTGCTGTTGTCTGCCGTTCAACTCGCTGGTCTGGGACTTTTAACCAATATGGTTCTTTACTGATCAGCACCCAACCACTAGGTGGTGCCGATCCTGGACGAGCCCCCAAATTGTTACCCGCCTCAAGTCTGGGAAGCCTGAATGGGTAAGTTGAATGTACAATACTGGCCAGCACTGTATAATAATAACAAGAGCTGTAAAACAGGAGTAGTGGCTGCAGTCTTCGACAATATTTAATTGACTTTGACTCGCTCTGTGTATTACCTTGAAACAATAGCGTTCAGCACCCTCTGCAGGCAGCAAGCATAAACAGCAACAAATCATTATTTTCTACACAATGAACTGATGAATGAAAATGAAAATTATGAATTCACTTCAATTTATATCAGGAAAAATAATGTTTTTAACACACAAAATGCCATACAAAATTTTAAGGGGTGTCTATTTTCCTCTACACATATACACATGCATTTTTAAGCACAGTCATTTTTACCAACCCACTACACTAACGCATTTTTACCAACCCACTACACTAACGCAGAGATTCATTTTCGAATGCTCCATCCCCAAGATTGGTCTGCAGCGTTCGCCCTGAAGGACGCGTACTTCAGATCTCTATCCTCTACAATGCAGGCCATCCTGTGTTTTTGCGTTTGAGGGTTCGAAGTCTCAGTACAAATCCTACCCTTCGAGTGCTACATAGCCAGTTGGGTCTTCAGGTCAACTGGGAAAAGAGTAAACTCGCCCACGGGCTGAGGATCTCTTTTTCCAGTAAGGAGCTGGACTCGGTCTAACACGCCTCACAGCAGGAATGTATCTGGTCGGTCCTTTCAGAAGTGACAAAGGGTCCCACTGAAACCTTGTCAGAGGCACCTGGGGCATATGGCAGACGCAGCCGCAATGGCTTCCTCCATATGATGACCGCTTCAACACTGGCTTGACGGCCGAGGTGGCCGTGGCAGAGTGGCACGCTCCGACAGACCCCGAAGGTGTTCGATCACTTCTGTTCTTTCTTTCCTGCAGGATGGGTTGAGTAAGGCTGTCTCCCTCCAGCCTCAAAATGTTTGTTGCCTCTATATTGTCGCACATCATGATGCAGTGGATATAAATCCATGGGGAAGCACGACTTGATCATCAGGATCCTGAAGGTAGCAAGGACACTGAATCGCCTTGCGCCCCCTTTATACCCTCTTGGGACTTTGGTGCTACTGGTGCTGCTGCACTGCAGAGACCTCCCCTTGAGCCACTACAGACAGCCGAGTTAAAAACTTGTTTTGAAAAGAACAGTTCTCCTGCTTGTTTGGCCTCTATCAAGAGGGTAGGGGACCTGCACGCATTTTCGGTCGGCAATTCGTGCCTGGAATTCGGGCCGGCCAACTCTCACGATATCCTGAGAGCCCGACCTGGATGTGTGCCCAAAGTTCCTACCTCTCCCTTGAAAAGGGGACCAGTTGGTGAGCCTGAAAGAGCTGCCCCAGAGGAGGCAGACCCAGCCCTGGCTTTTTTTTCTGCCCTTTCCGCTCCTTGTGGTTATAACTGGACAGAATGCAAAGCCTCAGGACCTCAGACCAGCTCTTGCCCCCTTGGGTAATGAGCTTCTCTAAAGAGAGAGTATAGCTTCTGCATTAGCTTTGACACAGAGTACCTCGCTGACAGATGCTTTAGAGCTGCGGGCTGGGCGACACCTATCATGTTCGCTAGAATAATAGCCTACGTGTCGAACCGCTGCTTCCCGTGGGCTCCCTTCTCATGAAGACAGTTTTCACTGTAAGCCCGGTTCGAAGTGTCAGCTTGCTGCGCCATTCTTCTCCTATGGACTGGATACGTGCGCAATTCTTGCTCCAGTAGAGTTCCTCTTGAGCCGAAGATGACAGTACTCGGAGATGACAGGCTTCCTAAGCATGATCCCAATCAGTCGACACGTCGACTATGTCTCCGTTCCCTCCTTCAGGGAACGAGGGTTACATACATAAATGGTATTAATAAATGGTATTAATATCGTACAACATTATTGTTTTTATTGTATTTCTGATAAAAAAAAATACAGCCTTGGTGAGATTTAAAATATATTTATTTTTTACAGATTTAGTTCATTGTTTAATTTGATAATTTAAACCTACATTTTATGAATTCAAAAGTAAGTTCAATATTATTTTATAAGTCAATAAACTGCCCAACATTTCCAATGGAGTTTCATGCTGATGCAAGCATTAAGATTTTATGAGCCCAATATCAGCAGCATATGTATATTGACAAGTGAGCTATTGATCTGTTGACTGGAATGAAATGGGAACTTAAGAGTGAACCTGGGTCACACTGATTGTTTTCCAATCACAGCCTATAGGATTGACCATTAGCCATTCTGCTCACACACAAAAGTAACCATAACAATTTGTGCCATCCATTTCAAATTATAGATGATGGTTTAATCAGAGGCAAAATTGGGCCCAGCACTCACACTCTGTTTCTATAGTTTGATCTTCACGGCACAGTAATTCTCCATTTTTACTTAACAAGCTCGACAGAGGCACAATCAAACATTATGGTTTATTCTCGCCTCGGAATGCCTGTGTTAATGCTGAAAGCATTGCTGTAGTTAAAGGTCAGTGATTGGGTTATTTTGGTGATCTTACCTGATATGTTATGTGTAAACACGATAGCAAATCTTTATCTAAATCAGTATTGACATGGTCATACCAGCAGATTGACTAGTAATAAAGAGATTGTCGAGGTCAAGCAGTAACTGCAAACCTATGCTATGGAAAGCCTGGCCAAGTCAAATAACTGCATTGCCCAAATAATTACGACTATTACTAATTCCAATAGTGTAATAATGTGAGGATGGATATGCTTCTCATTCTGGTAATTATCCTGCAGTAATATCAGAACTCGTTTATGGATACAAACCACATCTCTGTAGGGACAACAGATAACAGGGAAGAGCCAAAATATTCTAATTAAACTGTTTTGCTTCAAGTCTCACACAATTTAAGGTAGCTATTAAAATTAGCTCCATTACTATCTATTAAATGTCTCTGTTATAGAGCAAGATTCATCAATAGCACATACTTGAATTATTCAAAGAAATGCACAAACAATATCATTTCTTATAGCAGCAGTGTTAACAGGTATTTGCTGCAGAGATCAGTTCTACTGATTGAGCTAAACTTCATTATAGAGGCTACATATCATCACATATCATCACATTTTGTTTGAGCTAAAGTCAAATAAAACAAAGTCTTCCATGTAAAAGCCTGTTTCCACCACAGTGAAGTAAAATATATCATATGTGAAAATTATGTAACAAAAAAAAAAAGTGATTCTGTAAGTCATAAAAATGAGAAACTTTCTATAATTATGGCTTAGT
Source organism: Siphateles boraxobius (assembly GCF_051911475.1). Taxonomy (NCBI): domain Eukaryota; kingdom Metazoa; phylum Chordata; class Actinopteri; order Cypriniformes; family Leuciscidae; genus Siphateles; species Siphateles boraxobius. The sequence continues at coordinate 631,524 of NW_027508810.1, read as the reverse complement.
ATGTCATAATAATCTGAGCATTTCTCATAAAATTGTTATAAAGCTGCTGTCTTTACGCTTCTATTCACGCTTCCAATTGTCCTGTTGTTGGTAGACTCAAGTGGAGTAAAGTACACATCTGTATACTGTATCCAGTGTAGAGAGCATCAGTGATTAAAATGGCTTATATTTGCATCCAGTGTAGAGCGTTATAAGCAATTGAATGCCAGTGGGCGGAGCCTGTGGTGCGATGATTTAAAACAATTTGTTGATGTTTTGCTCTGGAGGCAGGCATGTGCAAATTCAAGTCCCTCAATAGAGGGTATGCAGTGACATCACTTTCCCACCAGAACACGCTCCCTCAGCCGGACTGAGTGGCAGAAGAGCTGCTGTGTGACTGGATTTAACAGGGGAAACTGCGAAAACGTAAGTAAAACAAACGAATATCAATTTAAACTAAAGGTTGAATTCGATATAATGTTCTTTACAACTTACCAAAGATCCAGTGATCCATGGATATTGACATGCAGCCAGGAATCCTGTTTCCTGACATTTATATGTGCCTGTGTCACCGTTATCGTCCGCACTACACTGTCATAGTCTGCACTACACTTTCCAGCATCCCTCTCATCTTCACACCTGCACTCACTCCCTCATTTACCCACACCTGCCTGTCGTAATCATCATCATCCGTGTCACATGTGCTCATCTCATTATTGTTCATTTATGTGTGTATTTAGTTCCCTTCTGTTTAGTTAGTCTTTGTCGGTTCTACGTGGTATTTTTGTGTGTGTATTCTCTGGCCGTCTGCCTGTGTACATCCATGTGAGTTACAGTTTTAGTAAAACTTTTTGTATTGGAATTCTGGACTCCTCGTCTTCCTCTACCGTCACCATACCTCATGACAGCCTGAATTTGACGCCAGCGTCATGCATAAATCAAATTTTTCTGTGAAGGCTTTATATAAAAACAATATAGGTAGGTCTCAATGATATATATATATATATATATCATCATATCGTCCAGCCCTAAAGCTTGTATAGTTTTTTTGTCAGTGTTTATTTAAAAATGTCCTATTATGCAGAATATATGATGGTAAATATTTAATTGATGAGTTGTCAATACAATATATAACAATACAATATATGATTTTACCGGTATATTGACAAATGACAAAAATGATAACTGCAAATTGACCTTTCGCTGCCTGGATCCAGTTGTTTCTGTGATTTGCAGCGATTCATTTGCTTCTCTGTTCTGAAGCTTTTGGCAGTCTGTAAAAATATATCTGATTTCTTGTCAAATCTAATTGTACAGTCAATCTCAAAGCTCTTTCCTGTTTTAGATGTGTTTTGTGTGTTTTACGCGGCATTCATGCTGAAAACCAATGCTGCCACTCAGTGTTTTTGCCACTCATTGTGTGTAACCACAGTCACTCCGTTAACGTCATGCGCATACCATCTATATCCAAACAAGCTCTTATTGGAGATTAATTAAAATAAATGCTTTGTTTATAATGAGGACATTAAGATTTTAATTTTTAACGGTACAAAGACCTCTAATATGTCAAAAGATCAAGGCAAATTTGATTTTTCATGTGTTGACCCCTTTAAGAACGTTCTTAATTTGTTTCTTAAGGATTTTGTGGGCGAAATTAAACAGAAAAACTGTATTTTGCACTTTGGCTTGCAGTGTGATGCTAGTATCTAAGATTTTAGACTTTTTAGATTTTAGAAATATTGCAATGATGAGATGAAATCAAGTACTTTGTACACTGAATGTTTCTAAAACTATGAAGAGATGCATAAAATAAATTGACCACATAAGGAGAAAAAAATGAATCTTATGCTGCTGTTCCAAACTTTGGGCAGATGTTTAATGATGCTCTTTCAAGACTCTCCTCTCACATCTGCATTCAGAATAAAGCTTGAATCAGCAGACACATCAAAAGAGATGCTGTAAATTTCAAGAGAGATCGGTACTCTAGAGATTTCTTTAGCAGGTAACGTTGTTTCCTTCAAAGGAACAGAACCCAATGCTGACTTCTCTTGGATCTCATTCCAAACCAGTATTTGCAGTTTGGGGTCATTGGGTTTTTACACGTAGAGTGCTGATCCTGTATCATAATCCAATGCTTCTGATCCACATGCCTCACAGCCAAACATGGGCATTATTTCAATTAAATGCATTTTAAATATGTATTTAATTACTTTAGTGTATTTTGTAATTTGTATTTTGCAGGTGTGGAAAAAAATAAAATGTATTTTGTAACAAAATATTTTGAGGGAGTGTATTTAGAGTATTTCAAATACTTAAGAAAAATCACCATAGTAAATGATTTTGCCATATTTTCGGTCTGATGTTGGCAATGGCAATGTCCAGGTTATATGCACGAAAATCACGTGACACCCTGTAGACCGGGCTCCCTCCAAGAAGTGAATGAGTTTTGAACTCTTAAAAACGGCATTAAGGTAAAGTGTTTTGTGAAAAATATACAGTCTACACACACACATATTGCACACTGAACGGCATTATAGATAAAATAATTGTGCCTTATGAGATCATTGCAGATCAATGTTGTCAGTCATTCATAAAAGGACATCATATGCCCTACCTATTATGAAACCGCACGTCTGTCGTAACTCCACTGAAATCTCCATGCTAAGCAAGCGTTCACAATTTAACATCCATCTGCAGTTTTCAAACGTATTACATATGAGAAATATTGATATTGATTTGGTATAAAATAATCATCAATCCTATTGTTTTTCAGTAATTGCGCACACAGCTCGATTCTACTATGGAAAAGGCATACGCGGTCAGGGCAGTTATAGTCTCGTGTGTAAAACAAACCCACACATATTATGATTAATATGATTAATCATATATTTTATGATTAAAATGGAATTTTGATTTTGTGACAAATTCTCAGTCTGTTATTTTTACACAAAAATCGCTGCAAAAGATGCTTTCCAACAGGTTTTATCGTAGTTTTTGTCCAACTCCATTGACTTGTATTGGATGTTCTGTGAGGTACGTTATTACCGTATTTTCCGCACTATAAGGCGCACCAGATTATAAGGCGCACCTTCAATGAATGACCTATTTTAGAAAATTAACTGTATATAGGGCGCACCGGATTATAAGGCGCATAAGATACTGCAGTCAAACGTTTGACTGGGTTTGTGTTATGCATCCACTAGATGTGCTATTTAATGTGCTATTAGTGCTATTAGTGAGTAGTATTAATAAAGATGCGTTTATTAGTAAGCGTGAGCGCGCTGGGGCGGGCACGTAACTTACATTCGTAGCCTGACTCATATGAGTATTCATGTGTGGCGGCTTGCTGACAGCGTTCATATATGAAGCCCTGGTTACCTTGGCTTGAACGGGGAACGTTTTCTAATGGACAAAAACGAACGTTTTCTGAATGAGACGACCTGGTTACTGAACGGGGGAACGCTTTATGAACAGAAAACGAAAGTTCCCGGGACAGCAGCATTTGTCCAAATTTCAATCTTAACCGTTCTATTTCATCAGAAACGATTTTAAAACAGGGCTTTAAGCGTAACATACCGAACTTGTCCTTTAAGGCACGAGTAGTGTAATGGTGATAATATGGCTATGTAGCCTACATCAAACACGCTTTGCTATTAAGGGCAGCCTACCACACCACTGATGTGAACCTAGCTATACATGCCATTTACGTCAGAGGGAGCTATTTCAGGCCCTCTAGAGATTTAGTGCAATGCCCATACTTTTTTATTTTGCTACTTCGCCATTTTGAATTTACACATTTCTCATATTTGTGTTATTGCTACTAGTTGTGTTATTGACCTTTCAGTAATAAAAAAAGACTTAAGATTATTGTGGGAGTATTTTTGTATTTTCAAAATACTAATTACTTGTATTTTATTTAAATGCATTTTTCACATCAGTATTTTGTATTTTATTTTATTACATTTCATGAGCCAGTATTGATTTATTTGTGCCCACCTCTGCTCACAGCCCACACTGAAAACAGTGTAACAAGCTTGTTATTTATTTAAAGTGTATTTTCATATTGGTCTAATAAAAAATGATGGTTTCTGGTTTAAATCTGTTTTGTTCAGCAATTAAAATAAACAATTAGAAATAGTATTTCACTTGACACCGGAGTGTGGATGTGCAGAACACTGGCTAAATTTACTGACATCAGAAATGATTGTGGGGTTTGTTAATCTGTATGTATTACTATTTTAAAAACAAATAAATTTGCCTGTAACAAAAAATAACAATTTGGTCCAAAACAGTGCTCATGTTTTACCAAGTTACTTGCATCAAACTTGCTTCCCACAGCATATTTTCCAATTTGTGTTGGAAGACAGTTGAGCAGCATTAGATGACAATTAATTCATGTGATAAATCTCCAAGTATTCCCTAATGAAGGCAGCCCATCGTCCTGGAAGCGTTTCAATGTTTACGACAAGTTGTATAATTCATCACATTCTCATTAGTTTATAATGGCATACATGTGACCATTGTAGCGCAGTTGAATGATTTATGTGATCATAAGGGAAATTTAGCATTTGCCTGCAAATTTAGCTGAACAAAATAGACTTGTTTTTTTTTCCTGGAACAGGAATACAAAACAAAGAGCCCGTCTCAGCTGACACATCAACGACTTCAGAACAACACGCATAATTACTCACGTAATAACCTGAGAGTGCTCTGTACACTAGGTCAGGGGTTCTAAACCTCACCAGTTGCTGCTATACTTCAGCTCTCGAGAAGGAAAACACTTCAGAGACTCAATTGAGAAAACAAGTCTGTAATTTTCTTTCAGAGCAATTTTGTTCATGAGGTTGGGGTGTTCACGTGTCTATGAGAAAGGTATATGTTATTTTGGGCCTCTAATACTCAAGAAGAGATAAGAGCGACTGCACTAAATGACCTTTTCATTTCTAAAAAGAATAGTGTTACCATAAAAGTCAACATGGCATCAAAGCTTGCCCAATTTTGGGGGTTTCCTTATTGTGCCACCTTAGTCTTGTGGCTTATTGGTAAATGTTAGCCAATAGCAACCCAGCTAGGTTCTCAGAATGTTCTGACAAGTTATGAATAAAGATTCTTCCTGGAACCAATAGAATGTTTGATCTGAGTAATCTGTTTTTTTTAATAATGATCTCAAGATCTTTGCACAAATCATTATTTATACATTCATCATGGAACGTTTTTCTGAAATATTTTAGTTGGATGTTCATTAAATGTTTTTATAATTTTTTTTTTTTTTTTATATGTTACTATTTACCATTTATTTCAGAATGTTCAGAGAACGTTCAAAAGTAAAATTCCCATAATGTTTGCAAAATGTTAAAATTGAACATTTAAGGAATTTTTTTTTTTTGAACATTCAAAAAACTGTCAGTGCGTTCATAATAGCATACTTTCTGAGTAAGTACTACATTTGAATTTGAACTTCCTAGGCGACCGTTAAAAAAGTATGTTCTATATAATGTGAATGTAATCATGTTGTCATGTGCGTCGCTTAACCTCCATTCACAAATCCCCTGCCATGGCCTCATGGGATAGTAAAGTGTCCATTCCCTTACGAAACAAAAATATATTGCAGTATATTGGAAAATATCATGTGATATATTAGGCAATATATTTCCATATATGGGATTTAATATTTATAATTTCCAATATATTGCAATATATGCATAGACCATATATGTATGTATATTGATACATATAAAACAAATATATTGCAATCAAGACCAAAAAGATCACTATATTTTTACACGTAATAGTTTGTCTTTATATGCTTTAATATACTGTGTGCTATATACTATAATATGCATGTGCTATATATATATATATATATACATATATATATATATATATAACTGCAGTTTTACGGAATGTTACTGTTTTATTGTACAGATTTTTCATGTATTTTTGAAATGTGGTAAAAAAAAAAACGTAAAACTACAGAAATAGACTGCAAATTTACATTTCCTGTGTAAAATTACATGAAAAACATGTAAATGTTAACAAAACAAAACAATTTTTTACAATTTTATTATTGTTTTTTTTCACAGAAAAAATACTGTGAAGACATAATGTGACGGAGAATCGAAATAGAGGATGCAGTTAAGACCTTTGCTGCTGCGATGAAGGCCTGCCGTGCGTGTTTCTGAAATGTAAGTTAAGCTTCATTTGCTCTTTAGTCGTTATTTAAGATGCTGAACCTGCTGATGATATAATGTGCTTGCGGACATTTCATTTTTCTGTGTATACGCACATAAGAAAGTGGTGTAAAGAGATTTGCAACAGTAATTTGAGGAGGTGAAATGTGATTATTTGGAAAATTGCAGAAATGACTGCTTAAAGAAAAATGCCAGCAGGCATTTGCCTCCTACATAAACTTTAATATTGTTGACATTTTGGGCACACGAGCGTTGCGTACTATTTGCGCTATATGTAGGCCTATGGCTTATTGGTCTTTGTTTGTTGTTGTTGGTTTTGCGTTATATGTATATGGCATATTGGTCTGTGTGTGTTGTTGCTGGTTTTGCGTTATACTGTATGTATATGGCATATTGGCCTTTGTGTGTTGTTGCTGGTTTTGCGTTATATGCAGGCTATATGGCATATTGGTCTTTGTGTGTTGTTGCTGGTTTTGCTTTATATGTATATGGCATATTGGTCTTTATGTGTTGTTGCTGGTTTCGCGTTATATGCAGGCTATATGGCATTATTGGTCTTTGTGTGTTGTTGCTGGTACGTTGCAAATAGAGGGGCAGCACAATTGTTTTTCGTCTAGTGCGGCAGAAGTGCACTCATTCGAAGTGTAAAAAAAGCTGTAAAGCACATGGAGGAGCTTTACAGGGGGTATGGCTTATCTAAATGAGATGTAAATGAGCCCTATTGTCACCCCCAGCAGCAGAGACAGGTGAGAACTGCACAATCTTTAGCTCGTTTTCTCCTCTTTGAGCTTTTTTAAGTGCCTACTTTAAAATGGCCACAACTTCTCCAAATATTATCAGATTTCCACATGTTACACATCGTTGGAAAGCTTGGATATTACACTCTCAGAATCTATGAATAACTCAAAATGCCCCAGAACCGACTTGTGTCCCTAGTTTCCGTGACTGGTCACATATGCAAATGTTTAAATACTTCACAAATATATATAAAAAAAGGTTTTATATTTATATAATATTTCATATTAATTAATAGATTAGCATTTATATACATTTTACTAGAATGAAAAGAGAGAAAAAACATGGTTTATGAAATTGGTCTGTTAATTAAGATAAGTTTATTCACTTTTTATTTATTTATTTGGTTTCTTGATTATATGTCATTGACTGTGTAAAAGAGCCTGGTGAATCAGTTTTTGAACTGGTAATATTATAATATAATATCAGATAATAATACATTATGGCTTTAAGTACGATGATATTTAAATGACAGCTATGGAGATTTTAAAAATTCAAACTGAAGTAATTCCCGCCTTGGCGCAAGGATACAATCCCTTCTAAGCACACAGTGGTGGGACAGCTACGCGCGCAACAGGAATCACTCGACCTTGGACCTTCATCTTAACCGTCAATCTTGGGTGTGAAGCGATAATAAGCAGATAAAATGCATATTTTCTAATTTCAACAGTACTATATGTGAGTTTTAAATTTGGACATTTTTTTTTGCTGTTTTGAATCGTGTTGAGGGTGTGTTTTAAACTTGGGAGCAGGCCGGTAATTATTTAAAGGGTAACTAAACACTAAAACAACTTTTTTTCTAGTTAATGGTCTGTAAGAATGGAGCTTCATAAATGCTGTTCATTTATTCGAGTACATTTTTTTTACATTTGGGTATAAAGTGTTTTCATTTTCAAATATATGGTATAAAAACGTCTGAGTGCTGCCCTCTTCAGGTTAAACGGAAAGCTTCTGAAAGTAGGGGTACTCTCTGACGTAGGGTACTCTGTGACGGGACTCTGTGACGTAGGGTACTCTCTGTTGAGGGTACTCTGTGACTGGACTCTGTCACGCCCTTGGCAGCCCCAGGCATAAAAGCATCTGGTTCCGTCAAAACTCCTTTAGCGAGTCAGGAGTTGGAATTACGAGTATTGAAAACGATCAGGATAGCGTATATTAGCATCTAGTTAGCATAGCATTTATATAGTGATTTAGATTATTTCGTGTAGCATAGGTAGTTAATTAGCATAGTTGTTAGTGTTGTTTGTATTGTTAGAAGCATCGCTTGAGTGTGTAACCTGCATTTTACGCGGGATTGCTTCTCCAACACAATAGAGGTGGAAATGGGCTTCTCCACACAGCTCGCGCTGAAAAGCATCGCAGTGCCAAACGCTGCTCTTCCTGCATGGACTCCACCACCGCAGCGGCGTCATGATGTGAGTCAGCATATATTTTTAATCACAATTTATTAGGCTTAAGTTAACCCTCTGGTGTCGACATTATGCTGGACATTTTTTTCACATAGCAGCAAAATATACTGATCGTAATAGTAATAATAATCCTGGAAAGATGTCGATCTAGATGCGTGAGTTAAGACCGCAGTTTGAGCCAGCGGCTCGAATTGATATGGCTCTGGCTCTGTGTCCACAGACAATTCAACATCCTACACTTCAGGTGAAGGTGGGGGAGAAAAGTCCTCGACTTCAAATGACCGCTCTGTTGCAAAGCTACTTCGTTACTCCAGTCGCTCTCCATTTTAGCGAGTCTGACAGCAGCTGTCAATTAATCCATCACTGCGGGTCTCAGGTGCACACCCCCTGCTCAGCTCCGACCTCTGTTCGTCCCCTCTATCTCTGCTGGACTCTGCCCACTTTTCCAGCATTTTTCAAATATTGCCAGTGGGTGGAGTCAGGCTCTGACCAGGGGTTTAGTTACCCTTTAAAATCTTGATAATGTTTAAAATGCAGGTCTTGGTTGATGGTACCGTGTTACTTAATTTTTTTCTTCTTCTTCTTTTTGATTGATTTTAGCCAAGTCCTACTTCAAAGTTTTGTAATTTTTAGGATTTCTGTTGCATTTTATTACAAACTATTTTTCCACCTGAGGGAAAACTTAGGCCTATTTGCCAAACAGCCGTCGACGAATAGCGCTATTTTTTTGATGATATAAAGTATATATTCCACTTACCCAGTAATATATAATTAAGTTAACATTATATTAGTTGTAGGTGTCGTCTTAAAGCTAAATATTGCCGTTTTCCGAGGCGAAGTTGGATACGTTCATCATTACGTCACCCTTTACTTCTGTCTATGTGGTTTTCAAGTAACGTTATTTAATTAATGAAAAGTATTAAAAAGAGCTTGTGATTAAACCGCTTGACCTGTCAGTCAAACCTCATAACTTCAACCTGCCTCATTAATGATGAGTGATGGGTCGGTCATGAACGGTTCATTCAATTTGAACAAATCTTTCATGTGACTCGGGAACACCGGGGCTGTCATGTGATGAACGAACGACTTGAGTTTATGGGGGTGTTTTTTTAATGCTCTGATTCAAACAGTTGAATGCACTAGTAGTTAGTCATTTTAATAGCCATGAAATTAAAAGTGAAAATTATAACATTTTTACAGAATGTTGCAGTGCTGATTATAAATAAGTCATCCGTGCATGATATAATTTTTTTTAATATATATTAATATGCCCTTGTAATCTTTCATCAAAAACGCTAACTCACCCCACCCCCACCCCAGTTAGCAATGCCCAACTTCCTACAATCCAATGGGACATTTTCACATATACACAATGTGAAGGCTGCATCCTTCGAAGGCCGCGGACTTCGAAGGATGCAGCCTATTCGTCCTTCGAAGGACGCACCATATAGCCTTCGTATGGTTTGTAATTGCGCCACCAGGTGTTCCCCATTATGCTGTCGCCTAGCAACGCGATGATAGGAGAGAGCTACCATTCTACACGGCATTACTTGTTGAAATGGAGCAAGAATATATCATTTTTATTTTTATCTTTTATGATTTGCTGGAGGAGATGGTGGGGATTCATCCCCGGCGCCGCCGGGTGATGTATCTCCGGCTTGATCAAGACCGTGGCCAGGTAAGGTAATCTGGTTTGCTGCATCCCAATTCAGAAGTTGCGAATTTAATTGCTGCAGTACACTTTAAAATGTACATAAGTATTGGGTGTACTTGAGTAATGTAATGGTACTTATGAAAACACTAAATACACATAAAGCTGTTCAAATGTTCATTTATAGCCTACCAGATGCGATTTTTATGGAGTTTATTCTCTTCATCATAGTGATCTTATTTATGCATGTTTCCAGCGTGTTTTGTTTTAACGCAATTGAAGCATAAAACACAAAACAATAAATAAATAAAGTGAAATATGCCCTTTTTTTAAAAACAATCCTGCAACGGTACTCCCGCTCGACTTCGGATGCAGCCTTATATGGGACGCATCTGTTGTTAGCAACAATTCCTTAATATTGTGAAAATAAATAATTAAAAAAAATAAGCAAGTACATTCGTTAAGTATTCACGTATAAATGTGAAGTAATGAGGGTGTTTTCTCTCACACAGGATAGCAACACTACAAAAACATCGTCTTTTACAATATTATGCATTGTTGTATAGTAAACTACTCAACAGTAAAGTACTTTAAATATAAAACCCTTCAACATATTCAGAATTAAAATGCAACATACACATAGCGCAGCAGTACTATTAATGCAACAACATCATATCTAAAAACCCTGACAACGAGGGTTTTTTATGCATAATACATAATACATACTAAATAAAAGTAGTTTATTAAAACTCTTTTGTTTCTTTCCCTAAATCAGACCAGACCCCTGTACTGCAGGATCAACCTGAGCGTGCCAGTTCTGGACAGTTTTTTTAATGATTTGGACACACGACCTGATTTGCGGCTGAGCAGGGAGGCCCTGAGAGTGCTGCTGGGCCTGTTGAGGACTGAACACCAACACGGATGGGGTTCCACAATAGAGACCCTGGTATTTCTTTTCTGGCTTAGGTGTGGCACATCATACAGGGTTGTCTCCAGAGTGTTTGACATGCCTCGTTCCACTGTCCACCGCATTGTCCACCGGGTCGCTGAGGAGGTGGTGGCCATTCGCCACCAAGTCATTCATTTCCCCAACACCCCAGAAGACCTGGAGGCAGTTTGCCGTGGGTTTGCAGGGCTGGCCAGACACCGAGCTTTCTTGAAAGCTGCAGGAGCAATCGACGGCTGCCATGTCCGCATCAAGCCTCCAAGCGGCCCTGATGGTCAGTGCTACAGGAACAGGAAACTGTTCCCGTCTATCATCCTGCAGGCTGTTTGTGACCATCAGGGCCGCTTCATTGACACCTACGTGGGCTGGCCCGGGTCAGTGCATGATGCACGAGTGCTCCGGTACAGCCCACTGTACAGGAGGTCAGTGTACCCTCCTCCAGGGCACTTGATTCTTGCAGACGGAGGGTACCCATGTCTCCAACACCCGCTCCCCCTCATCACTCCCTACAAGAGGCCAGTACGAGGTGTGGGAGCCCAGCGCTTTAATCTTCATCATTCCAGGGCACGCTCCATTATAGAGCGTGCTTTTGGGATGATGAAGACCAGGTTCCGATCCATCTTCCTGAAAGCGCTGGAGGTGCACCACACTTTTGTACCTCATGTAAGTGAATTGAAAATACATTTGCAAAAATCTTTTTTCCAGACCATATAATTTCTTGTTTTGTTTTTTCAATTCAGGTCATCACAGCCTGTGCCATCCTCCACAACATCTGTCTTGGGGTTGGTGACATCATGGCCCCGGAGGATGAGCACGAGGAGGATGATGCAGAGGATGAGGGGGAGCATGTTTTGGAGACAGTCAGCGGTGCTCCCTGGCGTGACCGGCTGACTGCAGAGGTGTCTGCCCTGGAGGAGGTTCCCATCGACCACGACTACTTGTAACAGGCAAGTCTGAGAACTGTAAAGCTATAATGGCCAAGACCACAAATGAATGTCCATAGAATGGGTTTACATGTTGAAATATTTTACGCTTTGAATTGAGGACGCAAGTTAATTAATTTTATTCTTCCCTCTTTTTAAAATGATCTCAGTGAGATGGCAGCCGTCGATTTAATCAGCCCTGCAAACCTATTGAGACAACTTAGTGGATAGTGGAAACATGCACTCAAACACTCTGGACTGGACCCCATCCCAGATGATGTCCCACCAGCAGGAGGCTTTACCAGGGTCTCTATTGTTGAGCCCATCCCAGCCCAGCAGCACCATCAGGGTCTACCTGTTCAGCTAAAAGCGTACATTTTGTTGTTTTTGTTTTTCCAATCTGTTTTATGTACTGTTAATTTGAATTATTTTTCTATTGTTGTAAATATTTGTAAAAAGTACTTGAAATAATTTTCATTTTACATGCTAAAAAAAACATGTATAGAAGTCAACAATGTCCAGAATAATTATTGTTTTATTTCCAAATGTAAATAAATAAAACAATTCGCATTACAAAAATAAACAATGAATAAAAATTGCCTTGCCTCATTTACAAATAACTTAAATTAGTGACAAAATAACTTAAATCAGTGACAAAAAACATAAATACAAAAACTTAATTATATTATTTTTTTTCAATCATTCTCTCAAGTAAAGTAAACAGTCTGTCCATTCGATCCCTGCTCTCTTGTGCTCTCCTCTCCTCTGTTTCCCTTTGAAACCTCATGTCCTCCCTCATTAGCTCAATGAGCTCGTCGCTGCCTCTTCTCCTGTTGGCTGGGGCTCTGGCTGCTGGGTCTGGGACTGCTGGGGCTGGGACTGCTGGGTCTGGGACTGCTGGGGCTGGGACTGCTGGGGCTCTGGCTGCTGGGGCTGCGGCTGCTGGGGCTGGGACTGCTGGGGCTGGGACTGCTGGGGCTGGGACTGCCGGGGCTGGGACTGCTGGGGCTCTGGCTGCTGGGGCTGCGGCTGCTGGGGCTCTGGCTGCTGGGGCTCTGGCTGCTGGGGCTCTGGCTGCTGGGGCTCTGGCTGCTGGGGCTCTGGCTGCTGGGGCTGCGGCTGCTGGGGCTGGGACTGTTGGGGCTGGGACTGTTGGGGCTGGGACTGCTGGGGCTCTGGCTGCTGGGGCTCTGGCTGCTGGGGCTCTGGCTGCTGGGGCTCTGGCTGCTGGGGCTCTGGCTGCTGGGGCTCTGGCTGCTGGGGCTCTGGCTGCTGGGGCTGGGACTGCTGGGGCTCTGGCTGCTGGGGCTGGGACTGTTGGGGCTGGGACTGTTGGGGCTGGGACTGCTGGGGCTCTGGCTGCTGGGGCTCTGGCTGCTGGGGCTCTGGCTGCTGGGGCTCTGGCTGCTGGGGCTCTGGCTGCTGGGGCTGCGGCTGCTGGGGCTGCGGCTGCTGGGGCTGGGACTGCTGGGGCTCTGGCTGCTGGGGCTGCGGCTGCTGGGGCTCTGGCTGCTGGGGCTCTAGCTGCTGGGGCTCTTGCTGCTGGGGCTCTGGCTGCTGGGGCTCTGGCTGCTGGGGCTCTGGCTGCTGGGGCTGCGGCTGCTGGGGCTGGCTCTTTATCCTGGTCAGCCACCGCTGAACTTGGCCCAGGTTTGTCCTCAGGGATGGAGGCAATTAGGATAGGGGGGTTGTTGGAAGGCCTCTGTCCCAAGACCTCATCCATGTGGACAAACCAGGGCCAAGTTGCAGCAGTGGATTTCCCGCTCACCCCCTCACCTGTCCCAGGACACTTGCAATCCTAAGGCAGAGCAAATACACCATACCTGTTGTTAACAAGAAGAACACCACAATACATTTCAGCAAAGATGTGTCAATTAACTTGCTTACTTTGTATTTTTTTTTTAAGTTGTCCCATTTTCTTTTGGCCTGCAAGGGAGTGACCTTCCCTTGCTGGTCCATTTTCTCCAGAATTCTCCTAAAAAAAAAAAAGGAGAAAAAGGTTAGGGTTAGGACTTTACGAAAAATATTAAGACAGGGGTGCAATCTTAACATTAGAGAAATCACACAGCAGTACATGCATACAAAATACCAGAAATTATATTCTTGGATCCTCAAGTTTGCTTAAAATGTTTGTTGAAAAAAACACTAAGTGAAAGACTATTGCCTTAACTAGTTCTTGTCTCATTGCTGTGGGCTTTGTACAGGGTGAGGGCTAATTTTTGTATACAAGAGGCAGCTAGTGGAAATATTACAAATGGTTAATGATTTTACCTCCAAGCCACAGTGGCCGAGTTTTTGGCCCCTGTAAACAAGTGGTCATTTTCGGCCCGTAATTTTATAAATGCAGCCGTTTGCTCCTTGGTCCCTGAAACAAAAAGTATTATAACAGGTTTTGCCTCATAAATGAAGCTGCAGTTTTTTAGTTTAAGTTCAGGTTTTTTTAAGAAACATCCCTGGGTTTTAACACTTGTTTTGCTAGCTATTTTGGGTAAATTAAATAATGTATTGCGGACACCGCTATGTTTATCTACCACATTTCAGCTGGATTTGTGCTGCTGTTTTATTTACTTCAATATACCCTCCTACTTGATATTCACTGCATAAAAGTTTATTAATATTGTGTCTTGTTTCTAGTTCAAACATCTAAAAATTCTTAAATCAAGAAGCATTTAGCCTACTAGACAAATAAAACATTTCTTGCTTTGGGGGAAAATAACTTAAAATTAAGTGAGTTTTTGCTTAAAACAATAACATAATTTGCTAATGGATTAAGATAAATAATCTTAAATCAAACAGAAAACAAGATTATTTTACTTACACCATTTGGCAGATTATTTTGCTTATTTTAAGCAAAAGCTCACTTAATTTAGTTTTTCCCCCCCAAAACAATACAATAACTTTTGCTTGTCTAGTAGCCTAAAAGCTTTTTTTAAAATGTATAATATAAACAAGACCAAAAAACTAAGCAAGAAAAGCATTTTGTACTTTAGTATTTGCTTCATTTAACTCAGGGCTTGATCCATATTTATGTCTTTAACAATTGTTTCGCTAGTTATTTTAATAAATTAATTCACAATACTTACATTTATAACTGAATTCCTCGGTCACCACACAACTAACACCTGCCATTCTCTAAATAAATGGCAATGAATAAACTCGAATAAACTCGCGTGAGTCGCGTGTCCATTTTTGTACACTTCGTTTGTCCGAGAAACGAAGGGCGCATTTGGGGTCGCATTTGAATGACATACTAAACTTAGTCGCGCCGCGGTGACGCAATTGGCCTTCCAAGCGTGCAGAGTTTAGGCTTGTTCGACTTGAACTGGCGCTGCACAGACCGATCGGTTGATGACATCAAAGTACCGCGAGAGCGATTCAAAAGCATAAGGAGCCGTCTGCTCTCTAATCGCTCTCGCGGTACTTTGATGTCATCAACCGATCGGTCTGTGCAACGCTGGTTCAAGTCGAACAAGCCTATAGAATTGGGACAGTCTTCTTAGCACTGCTGTGACGCAATCTGCTTTAGAATGCGGTCTTCGAAGGGCGCAGTTTTTGAATTGGGACAGCCTTCGTCGCGCCGCTGTGACGCAATCGGCCTTCAAATCCGGCCAATCGGCCTTCAAATGCGGCCTTCGGAGGACGCAGCCTTCACATTGGGACACAGCTCATATACTTCTGTTTCATGCCAACAGGACCAGATGTTCTATGAAGTGAATCAAACAACCCTGCCGTCTGAAGTGGACTGTGCTGAACTTCCAAGGACACCCTGCATAATTGTGTGTGGTAAGTTTGAATATTTTTAAAGTAAAACTATATTTAATAATTACTGGAATTTATGTTCTTTGGGCTGAGTTTGTCACAGTTCTATAGATCCCATATTTTTTCTTATGCATATGTTACAACAGGAAGTTCTCCTTTGAATGCGGAGTACCTTTTGTCATCTGTGGACCAAGTCATAGTAAACAGCCACATCACCATCTTCATTGATGCTGTCAGGCTGATGTTTGCCTCATACTACTGCTCGAACATGTCATACCCAGCACACCAAGGAGCAAACCTGGAGTTCTTGCAAAGGTAAAAAAGCAGCAATGTTACTCAACAACCTATCTCTCTCTCTCTCTCTGTCTCTCTCTCTCTCTCTCTCTCTCTCTCTCTCTCTCACACACACGCATCCTCACATACTGTCTCTCACCCACATCCTCTCATACACACTCACACACATCCTCACTCTCTCGCCCACATCCTCATACACTCTCACTCATCCTCACATACACTCTCGCACATCCTCACAATCATTCTCTCACCCACATCCTCATACCCTCAATCTCACACACATCCTAACATACACTGTGACACACATCCGCACTCTCACCCTCTCACCTACATCCTTTCATACACTCACTCTCACACACATCCTTACACTCACTCTCTCACACGCATCCTCTCACACGCATCCTCTCACTCACATCCTCACACACATCCTCACACTCACTCACACACATCCTCTCTCACACTCACTCACACACATCCTCTCTCACCCTCACTCTCACACACATACACACATACACTCTCTCACCCACATCCTCTCATACACTTACACACATCCTTTCATACACTCACTCTCACACACATCCTTACACTCACTCTCTCACACGTATCCTCACACTCACTCTCTCACACGCATCCTCACACTCACCCTCTCACACACATCCTTACACTCACTCTCTCACCCACATCCTCACACTCACCCTCTCACACACATCCTCACACACATCCTCTCTCACACTCTCTCACACACATCCTCACACACATCCTCTCTCACACTCACTCACACACATCCTCACATACACTCACACACATTCTCTCACACTCACTTTCACACACATCGTCACATACACTCTCTCACCCACCTCCTCTCATACGCTCACTCACACAAATCCTCACATACACTCACACACATCCTCTCACACTCACTTTCACACACATCGTCACATAGACTCTCTCACCCACCTCCTCTCATACACTCACTCACACAAATCCTCACATACACTCACACACATCCTTTCATACACTCACTCTCACACACATCCTTACACTCACTCTCTCACACGCATCCTCACACTCACCCTTTCACACACATCCTCACATACACTCTCTCACATACATCCTCACACTCACTCTCTCACCCACATCCTCTGATCAAGAATCCTCCTGGTAGTTACTCATGCGAAACCCTGTTCAGAAGTATATATATTAGTCCTGCTTTATATAAACGGACATGCTGGAAATCTTAACAGACTTTTACTAAACTCAAGTAAATCATATATTAAGCTCCAGACATGTTTAGAATTACGATGCACCAGTCATCCAGCAGAACTTATTTAAGGCATGACTTTATTTCAGGTATTAATTTCTATATTCTTTGTCTATAAAATGCAGATTACATTGTTAAAGTAATGGCCGTATGTTTTTCACATGGTAAGATACTCAATGTACTAGACTGTGTTGAGAGAGAAATATGATGGGTTGCGAATGCCGTTTCATGTCGACTCTACCTACAATTCCTGGTTCTCATCATTATTCCGCAGTGCTAACATCTATATTAGATAGAAAATACTGAAATCAAAGGAAAGCATCCAAGAAAATGGATTAATGGATACATTTATATTGTATCATCTCAGTTTTCCACAGCTTGAATGTCAATGAGCTCTTGTTTTGGTGGAAAGGTCATTTGTATGGCATGTATGAGGTGTCAGTTTCATCTGGGTTTGACGTTATTGAAAGCATTTGTCACATATAACTACTCCAGAATAGGGTGATACAAGAATTTATGCATTGTCAAGTCTTTCCCCATCCTCATTATGCAGTGCATGACTTAATCTCCCCCAGAAAGACTCTCTGAATAGAATCCATTAAAACTTTAAGCAGTTTTCTTATTGCTTTAATGAAATTTCTCTCTGACTGACTGTTAATGTACTCTCTGTTTGCTCCTTTGGGGAGATGCAGTAGTTAACCTGTCCATTTTTTCACAGCAGAAGATATCCCTCTGGCCCTGGTGTCCATGTATATTTTAAAGGTTAGAATTAATAAAGCTACAATTAATAGGTTATCTTTCTAAAACAACCCATTTTCAATCCTCCAGTGGATTTTACACTAATCTTTGTTGAAAATCAATTGAGCAGCAGTTCTTTTTTTTTTTTTTTTTAACGGCATAAGAACTTTTAAGCATCTGCAATAAAACAGTAAAATGTGCATCTGGCCAAGCAACCGATGAATTCAGATGTTTAATTTAACAAACCATTTAAATTTGGGACTCTTGTTCTGCAGGGCATGAGCAATAACTGGAACTGGAGGTCAAATGAATAAATAAAATGTGTTTTAACCTCCATTTTTTTCTATAAATGTCTGAAACTGGCCACTGGTTATATGAAAGCCGTTGGGTGTTTAATCACGCTGTCACATTTATGTGATCGAGGTTTGGAAGTGACATTAACAAATAGGATCAGCAACTCATTAGGATTATTTCCGTTGCAACAGAGTTGGACATAATAGCTCGATTAATGATGTTGTTCATGAGCCAATTAATCAGAAGTAGTAGAGCCAATAGATAACTTGCAAAGAATATGATCTTATGAGTGAAGACGTGAAAGCCTCTTCAGCATATGTTGTTTTACAGCTTAGAGTAAAATAGAGTAAGAGAAAAAGAGAACATCACTAACATATTATGTCTTTGGTAAAACCTCCCATGTTCATAATGCATAAAGGCTTACAAAATAGACATTTTTATAGTGGTGTTTGCTAAGAAAAGCATTCGTATTAGCTTTTTGTTGCTTTTATTATGGAGGGTTAAAGATTTAACCAAACTCCTAACCGGGAGTAATAAACAGGTTAATTTTATTTATGCATGTATTATATGCATTTGTCATGGATTCAGCTAGTTTGAACTTTGTTTTCATTTGCACCGTTTCTCCCTGACTTGTTTGTTGTCATAGTTACTAATTTGATTTTGTCATCTAGGTCAGCTGTTTACACGACAACGAAATGATTAAAACTGAGAAGTTTGTCCTTTGAGTTTTCTGCATACAGACGACAGCATTGTCAGAACGATCCCCATTCAAACGGATCTGCAAAAACGAATAAAAAACCCTGGATTCTACTGCCAGATAGAAGATGCCAATGAAACGCTGTAGATTGAACACGTAATACACATGTGGATGATGTCATCAGCGTTTTCGTTGTTTACACAAAAACCGTTTTCAAAAACTTGCACTTTGATACCCGTTTTCAAAAGTTTGCGTTTTCAGGCACCCAAAATGCCATTCATTGTCGTGTTGTTTTTAATTGAAAACGGTGTCATGTTAAAAAAATAATAAGTTCTTGTGTTTCATTCTTTAGTTGTCGGGTATTTGTCTATGTGTCGGTTGTGTTTCCTTGCTAGTCACTGTCTGGATTACCTGGATTATTAAAGACTGCTTTGAACTTTCCTCCTCCTCGTCGTGTGTGTGATTATCTCTACCGAGTTTTGACAACATTTCGGTGGGATTCATTTTGTGAAGAAACTCACCAGCAATGTCAGATTCATCAGCATACAAGATCATATTGTGAACTCTACTGAGAATGATGGCAAAGATTTGATATTGTCCAATTACAAAAGATTCACAGGAGAGATTCACATTCTCGTCCAGGCTAAGGTATGAATAGCTGTAGTTTAATAAGTATACAGCAAGAATTTCTGATCCTGGCAATTTGATGAAGTTAATCCGTGTAATGCAGATAAGTCGAATTAGGGGATTTTAACCTGAAATGTCTGTAATTAGCTCCTTTGGGTAAGTGACTGAAGAAAAGAGCAAAATAAAAAGCTGTAAGAGAGTACGAGTGCACACGACACGCTTTGCTGGTTTTGGGCGATGAGTGTAATTAGAACAATTCCATTCCATACATTTATCTGAGCTGCTAAACAAAAGCAGGCTCATTTTAGGGAATGGGTCCCTTTTCTGGTACATTTTAGCATGTTTCTAAAAGTGCAATCAAGAATATAATGTATTACATTGTTAGAAAATTACTTGTGCAATCTTAGGCCAAATTTATACATTTTAATATAGGATAAATAATTATACATTCAGAAAGGTAACAAGGTTGACAGTAACAGTGTTGAGTTTTATAGTTAATTGGTAACACTTTACAATAATGTTTCATTTGTTAAATTACTTCATGCATTAGTTGCATAAACTATGAGCAACATTTTTACAGCATTTATTAACCTTTGTTAATCTTAGTTAATAAACAGTTGTTCATTGTTAGTTCATGTTAACTAAGTTAATGCTTATTGTAAAGTGTTACCATTTAATTCATCATTATAAGCCCAGTACAAATTGCAAAGTGTCTCTTAGAAAGGAATTTAATGCTGTTTTACAGTTGTACAGTTGTTTACTGTAACAGGGTTGACATTTTAAGATCATCCTCTACTAACAACATAAGAAAACCAATAAATACTGGATAATGCGATAACAAAGAGGGCTTGTCAAAACTTGTCAAAGGATATAATTTCTTATTTAGGGAATGTAAAACCCTTTAAAGCTATTATATATATATATATATATATATATATATATATATATATATATATATATATATATATACCTGGGGAGACCATTTAAAGTAGTTGTTATAATACAAGGTCAACTTAAACCATGAAATATACACTGAAATGTTTTGTCCAAACCTTATTTTGCCGCCTTTGTCCTTGGCAACATAATCGGCAACCTGATTTTTTTATAATGTTCTGGACCCTCAGCATCCACTGGCAGATCTATGGAAGGTGTTTGCCTGACTAATGGCTTTGGGCGTTGATGGTGAGTGTCAAATTTGTCAGCAGCCCGGTTTCATTTCACCACATGTTCTTCAAATCCTCCTCCGTCTACCTGATGGAGCACGTTAGTTAACAGCAGGCCCGTACAGCTGTTTTCCTCCTTTTGTATCTATCCTGGCTCAGGAGCTCTGCCAAAGGACAGCTATGTGCAGCAGGATCCCATTAAACCAACCTGTTTCTCCTATATGTTGATGAGGATTGTGGCCTTCTAAACCTTCACTTCTATGCTCATGCTACCTCATCATCTTCAAGAGTGGAAAGCAGATGCATCAAACAGCAACCGACGAATTGCTAATTCATATCACAATGACTGCACATTTTCCAGGTGAATGCATTGTCAAGGCAGTTAATTAAAGGTTATTGAAGGAGTTATACTTTAATTTTCACTACATCAAGCATTAACCCATTTCTACAGCTCTCTTCACTGGAATCACATAAATTATAATGCATCAAAAAGTATATGGCATGTGTATACGATACATTGTTAAAGGGATAGTTTGGCCAAAAATGATATTTAACCCATGTATTACTCACCCTCAAGCCGTTTGAGATGCATATGTCAATCTTGTTTCAGACGAACACATTTTCAGTTATTTTAGAAAATGTCTTAGACCCTTCAGTGGATATAATGTGAAGCAACGGGGTCCACCTCCTTCAAGTCCCAAAATGTGCATACATCCTTCACAAAAGTAATCCATCCGGCTCCAGGGGGATAAACGAAGGCCTTCTGAGGGTTATCCGTGCGGTTTTGTCGTAAAAATATACATATTCAAAACTTTATAAATGAAAATATCTGACTTCCGGCAACGATCGACGCGCGTTCACGGGTGATGGAAGTCGGCGTACGAGGTATGATGTAGTTTTGTTTTGCTCTGCTCTCTCGCTGCGCTGGTGCGTTCGTTCTACGTCACGACGGTTCCTACGCTACGTCATACCTCGTACGCCGACTTCCATCACCCGTGAACGGGCGTCGATCGTTGAAGGAAATCAGATATTTTAGATATTCCACCTAAAATTGTTTTTTTTTCTTCTAAAGATTTACTAAAGTAATTCTGGAAGTCATGTTCTATCATGTTCTGAGTCATGTTCTATCATGTTCCACAAAATTACAATTACAATAAATCAAACTTAATTATTTGTTCTGGGACTAGAGCTTTTAACATTCATTGCTGGGGGAAAATATTTCCTGTTAATGTAATCTGTACAAGTAGTTCAAACTAATATCATTTATAGAATATGTAATGCAATCATATCTGACATATACTGTAAAGCTTCATTGTTAAACAATTCACTTAAAATATCTATATGAATTTCTTAGAATTTGTTTTGAATTGCAATTCTGCTTCCTTTAATTCAAATTCGAATTGTAATTCTAGATCCTGTTTTTGACATCAATTCAAATTCAATTAAAATTCAAGAATTGAATTGGAATTTAGGAGTCATTCTCAATTCAATTCTGAATTGTGCACAAGCCTGACCTCGAACTGCAGTGTCTTTACTCAATGAATCAGAAGTGAATGGGCCAGCAGTGGCCCATATCCGGCAGAGCCAAAACATTCAAGAAATCCTTAATTTCTCTTTTTATTTATTCTATTTTTTCTGTTGCCTAACAGAAATTACGTACAAAATACGGAAGTGGATGCACACACTAGTTGCTTTTTCTGAGTGTGAGCACTCAGAGAACCTGCATCTTGAAGCTCGCTTCTTCTGACCAGTACAAGGAACTTGTGCTTTCTGCATCTGATTCTGAGGGGTTGATGCAGATAAAGAGGCGGGTGTTTTGGCCAAGCATCTTCCTCAGTCTGCCGCTTTTGAGGACCTGCTGTTACTCGAGCAGTGGTCAAGTTGAAGATAGATTGGCCCGATGAGGGGCAAGCGGTTGTGCGCTCAAAATAAGATGACTGCTTCCTCACATCTGCACAAGTGCCATCTTCCTTTCTTCCCCAATCTCCACAGCCACACTGAGCTGATGTTGAAATCATAGAGGAATCTGTACTTCGTTACTATGAAAACCCCAAATTCAAAATCTCAGAAGAAAATTAGAATATTGTGAAAAGGTTCAATATTGTAGGCTCGAAGTGTCTCACTCTAATCAGCTAATTAATCCAAAACACATCCAAAGTGGCCTTTAAATGGTGTCTCAGTCTGGTTCAGAAGAATGCACAATCATGGGGAAGACTGCTGACCTGACAGTTGTGCAGAAAACCATCATTGACACCCGCCACAAGGAGGGAAAGCCTCAAAAGGTAATTGCAAAAGAAGTTGGATGTTCTCAAAGTGCTGTATCAAAGCACTTTAAAGTTAAGTGGAAGGGAAAAGTGTGGAAGAAAAAGGTGCACAAGCAGCAGGGATGACCGCAGTCTGGAGTGGATTGTCAGGAAAAGGCCCTTCAAATGTGCGGGGGAGCTTCATAAGGAGTGCACTGAGGCTGGAGTTACTCCATCAAGAGCCACCACACACAAAGCTCTTATTTTAGGTTCTTATTTTATTCCTGATAAATGAGTTAGGAGTTTCTGTTTCTTTTCTGGCAGTTACGGGCAGAAAACTCACAATAAAACAAAATACAGTGCCAGTGTATTCTCAGATTACACAGCAAATTGTTCCCCAAAATAAAGGAAAATATAAAAAGAAAATACAATGTGTCATCTCTTTTTGTATGCAGTAATCAAAACAATGCAAATACTGAAGCACCAATGACAATAATACGGTAGTGGTACTTTCTATAAAGAAAACACATAACATCTTAGAACTTCATAACAATTAAGCTGAAATAACACTCACAACATACACCTGAAATGACATCGTATGTATATTACTCACTTTTCCTTCGTGTTTCTCGCGTTACACACTATGAAATCACTTCGTCAATGCAAACAGGCCTTGTCTGTACATGCGGTGCGTTAGCTCAGCAACACTCACACATTCACGCAATCCTGCGTAAACATCCAACTCCCTATGGACACAAATCAACATTCGAGGCAATCTTCCAGAAAACAGCAAATATACATTATCAACTCAACGTTATACATAGATTGTACCTGAATGACGACAAATTAGACTCGAACAGCGAACAGCAGTCACAGACACATATGCAGCACAACTCTATGACTTCCTCATCGCGCGTTCACGCTCATTTGTTCGTGCGCATTCGCGATGACGTCACCCGATGCCTCTTAAAGGACCCTTCAGTACATACTCTATAGATATGTCTCTTATTCAAATTAAAAGCATTAAGGACCCTAACCATCACCTGGTTACATTCTCCCCTGCATCAGGGTAAGCGCCCTCGATTACTCGTTAAAGACCAGAGTACTCTTAACCTCTTTTACTGCTTCTCGGAACAGAACATAACTCAAATCAGCCAATATCTGTGAAACTGCTGCCGGACTTATAGACGGACAATCTAAGACAGACCTTGGCTCATGGTGCACATTTGAATGCCGTCCAGCATTTGGCCTTCTACTACATCTGCGTGGTGCCGCAACAGGAAGAGTTAACACACTGGTAGCTGTATCCAGCCTTTCCTCAGTTTCCAGGGCCTCAGCAGGCTCTAATAGAACATCGGCATGGTCAGAATCAACTGATTCTCTGCTGTGTACCACATTGGGCGCATGAACTATATATTGTTGGTCAACTGATGAAGTGCTAAGCCCTTTTACTGCAGGCGCATGAGGTCTCTCTTGCCTCACAACTACACCTTCCTCTGAATCCTCAGATTCCGCTTCACTAAGGGACTCAGACTTCTCCTCTCGTACCTTTGGCAGTCTCCTAGGGGCAGGAGTAGGCGGACTCACACATGACCTGATGTCTACTCTGTTAACTCTCTTTGTAGGCCCTCCTTCCAACGGCTCTACTGTGTGATTGTTGTCTACGATCCCTACTACCCGATATACGATTGGGCCCCAGGCATCCTGGATCTTGTGACGGCCTACTGGTCTACTCCTCATGTACACAAGTGCTCCAACCTCGATTGTCGGACAAAAGACTCTATCCTTGTGCAAGGAAATGCGCTCAGCGGCCTTCTGTTCAGAATATTCCCTTGCCCTGGCGTGAGCATCATTCAGACGTCTCCGATGAATCAACAACCAGTCATGTTTCTGATCAAAAACTTGCTCCTGGCCTAGGAGGGCATCCACGGGTAGGTAAGGATCAACCCCAAACAACAAATAGTATGGAGAATATCCAGTAGTCGCGTGAGGCGTTGCATTGTACGCAAAAACCAACTCTGGTAGGTATTCGGGCCAGCGTCGTTTCTTTTCAGGTGGCAGTGTTCTCAACAGGTCATGTAGCGTCCTGTTGAACCGCTCACACTGAGCGTTGCCAGTGGGATGATACGGGGTGGTGCGGCTCTTCTTCACCCCATAGAGCTTACAAAGTTCAGCTACAACTTCACTCTCAAAATTACGCCTCTGATCGGAATGCAGACGTGCGGGAATACCATACTTCATGAACCATTCCCGAAGCAATACCTTGGCTGTGGTATCCGCTTTTTGATCTCGGGTGGGGAAGGCCTGAGTGAACTTCGTAAAGATGTCAGTGACTACAAGAACATTCTCCTGACCATTTGTTGCGGGTTCCAACACCGTGAAATCCACAGCAATTACCTCAAGCGGTCTAGAAGCTAAGAACAATTTCATGGGCGGGCTGACCCTTGGATGCGGCATTTTGGTCAGCACACAACGTTGACAATCTTTAACCCACTTGTCCACATCGTGGTGCATTCCTACCCAAAAACACCGTCTCCTCAGCAAGTGAAGGGTGCGCTCGATACCTTGGTGTCCCATAGAATCGTGCACATACTCCAGAACAGGCTTCTTCAAATTGAGGGGTAACAAGAGCTGATAACAGTCCCCATGCCGTACATCCTCAAAGACACGGTACAGTAGACCCTGGCGCTCCTCCATGTTGTTCCAGTGCTTCAGCATTGACCGAACAGGTTTTGGTAGAGCTTTTAGTTCTTTGCCATAGGGTCTTTTCTTTTGATCCCAGAACTTCCTAAATCCGCCAATCACAGGGTCTTGCTGTTGAAAGCGGATCAATTCCTCATGTGAATAACCTGGAAAGGTAGGTGTGTTTCCTTGACCCAATCCATTACCATCATTCAGGGAGTTTGACACTACAGCTCGCATTTGTCTCACTTGACAGCTGTGCATCCCAGAAGCCACAAGTGCTGGATCCAGGTCAGAACCTCTGTGAATCCATCCACAGATGGCCACACATCCATCATACTCTGCATCCTCTGGGGCTGGCTCAGGCTCCCCTGCAAATGGCTGCCTAGACAGTGCGTCAGCCACTGTGTTCCGATACCCCGGGCGATACTGGACATCGAAATCAAAGACGGATAGTTGTGAAATCCATCTTTGTTCAATCGCTCCGAACTTTGCGGTTTTCAAGTGACACAGAGGATTATTGTCAGTAATCACAGTGAATTTGGACCCCAACAAATACCCTCGAAACTTCTCAGCGACTGCCCACTTGAGAGCGAGGAGCTCAAGCTTCATGCTGCTGTAATTTCTATCGTTTTTTTCTGCGTCTCTCAGCCGTCGACTGGCAAAGGCAATCACACGTTTTAAATCTCCTTGTTTCTGGTATAAAATGGCACCTAGCCCCTGATTACTGGCATCCGTCTCCACAATGAAAGGTTTCGAATAATCAGCCACTCCTAAGACAGGCGCACTCGTAAGCCGATCTTTGAGAGTTTCAAACGTGGCTTGGCATTGTTCAGTCCATAGACTCCCCAACGAGACATTAATTCTTTTTGAGCCTTCAGTGAGCAAACATGAATTCACCACATCATGAAGTGGGCCAGCTATCTTAGAGAACCCCTGAATAAACCGTCTGTAGTAACTACAGAGGCCAAGGAATGATCTCAATTCCTTCAGTGTAGACGGAACTGGCCACTGCTTTATGGCTGCCACTTTCTGAGGGTCTGTGCCAATACCATCAGCAGATATCTGATGCCCCAGAAACACAACCTCCGACTGAAGGAAGTGACATTTCTCTAACTTGACCTTGAGACCAGTGTCCTTCAGCCTGCTCAATAAAGTTTCCAGCCGTACCAAGTGCTCCTGGAACGTTGAAGAATACACTAGGATATCATCTAGGTAAACTAACAGAATCTGGAAAACAAGATCATTCATGGTAGCCTGCATCAGCCTTTGGAAGGTTGCAGGACCATTGCAGACCCCGAACGGCATACGCAAGAATTCAAAGAGGCCAAAAGGGGTTGAGAAAGCCGTTTTGTGCCTATCTTCTTCTGCCATAGCCACCTGATGATAGCCGCTTGCTAAATCAATTGTCGAGAAAAAACACGCCCCCTGCAAAGCATCGAAGCTCTCGTCGATTCGAGGTAAAGGAAAGGCGTCTCTTTTTGTTTTCTTATTTAGTTTTCGGTAATCTACACACAGCCTGATACTGCTGTCTGCTTTACGTACCAGCACAATTGGCCATGCATAGGCACTATTACTCTCTTGTATGACTCCTTTCCTTACCAGTTGTGAGATGTGATCCTTCACTTCTTTATACTGATTAGGAGGAATTCGACGATAGGGCTGTGTGACGGGCTCATCATCAGTGAGGTGGATTTCATGTCTGATCTTGTCTGTGTAACCGAGGTCTTCATCCTCTAAGGCAAAGATATCGATGTATTTCGTCAACAACGACTTGAGCTGAGCTTGCTCCAACTCACTTCCTCCTACATCAATCTTATCCAAGATATCCTGCACACGGTCTCGGCCCTGCTCATTCCTCATGTTTAAAGTCACTTGTTCCAGGTCTGCCGAAATCCTTTGAAATTTTACTTCACACCGCTGCGAGCTGTCCACACACTCCACTTTTGACAGGATACCCAGACGAGTCCTTGGTGACAACCACACATCCCCCCGAGACAAATTCAGAATTTTTACAGGTATGCAGGGACAATGCGATTCAACGAGGGTGGGGATGACTATCAAACCTCCTGGCAACGGAGTACTGAGCGGTTCTAACAGCATAGGACTTCCTTGCCCACCACCCCTATTGAAACCCGTCGTGGTTATTGTCACCACCGATTCTGCAGGTATGCGCTCTGTCCATTTTCCAGCAACACGCACCACGGATTTTCTGTTCACAGTACATGTCTGGACTTTCTGGAAAACATGTCTCCACTCAGAATCTAATTTTCCCCCTAAGGTGGTATCAAATTCTGCTTGGACCAGCTGTCCACATCGGCTGATTATATTCATTCCTATGATACATGGTACTGTGTTGCCAGAGCTAGAGATGTCTTTGACCACTAGGAAACCACAATTCGGCATCTTAATTCCCTCTGCCTCCACCTCAAGCTCTAAATAACCCAGGTAAGGTATATCAAGACCATTGAACGCTGTGAGCTTTAGCTAGCCAGCCATGGAGAGAATATCATCATCTTTACCACTCAAATGGTCTCTGAAAAACTGCTCATTTACGGTGCTAACCTGACTTCCTGTGTCCAATAGGCCTTTAGTGGTGACGCCACAAATTGAAAGGTCTACTACAGGACATGTGCCAACAGCACGTTGCAATAACTGGTCGCAGGTTGGAGGTGTGTCTTTTGAGTCGGTATGTCTCCCCCGAATTGCCTGACTCACAACAACCGAGGGCTCCCGTTTCCCTGGGAGTCAGAGGATACAGGCCTAACTGCTCTAGCGCTCTGCTTCTGAGGGCAATTCTTTGCCACATGTCCAGCGACTTGACACTTGAAACATATTGGTTGTCCATCCTCAGTGAATTTTGGCTGTGTTTTTTGCCTAAAAGTTTCTACTCTTGTACTACCACCCCTTACAGTCAGATTTTTTACGGCTTGAGTGAGTTCACTAATTGCTTTGCCTTGTTCGGCTACCACTTCGAGAACATCCTCTAATATGACACTTTTTCTCTCTTGCACCCTGAGAACTGAACATTGTGTCATATTAGTACTACACCGAGACTTAGTTGTTTTCGCTGTGGGCTCTTCTACGAACCAAAGCTGTGCTTCATCTCGCACCTCTATCATAGTACACCTGGGGTGGTCTCTTACAAATTTGAGAAGCTCTCTTCGAAGAGATGGGTCACGGACACCTTCCACAAATTGATCTCTCAATGCCACCCCTTCGTTCGCAATAGCATTAGGAGAACATTTAGAAACTAAGCCGAGGGCTTGTGACAGAGCATGAGAAAAGTCTCTAATGTTTTCCCCCTCTAGTTGTTTC
This sequence comes from Siphateles boraxobius, assembly GCF_051911475.1. NCBI lineage: Eukaryota > Metazoa > Chordata > Actinopteri > Cypriniformes > Leuciscidae > Siphateles > Siphateles boraxobius. The sequence goes on along the minus strand of NW_027508810.1, from coordinate 602,554 downwards.
CGGCTGTAAAAACAGTGGAGGAGCTGAGGTGCGCTGCGTCTATCTCTAAACGCC